>NC_060123.1:550906176-551219830 GCF_021461395.2 Schistocerca americana | reverse complement strand
AAGTCATATGAACGTGTCTTCATTTTTCTTTAGTCTTGCTTCCAATATTTACCGTAATGTTAGAATTGCCTCTCTCGTGCTTTTACGTTTCCTAAAGCCAAACTGATCGTTATCTAGCGCATCCTCAATTTTCTTTTCCATTCTTCTGTACCTTATTCCTGTTAGCAACTTAGATGCATGAGCTGTTAAACTGATTGGGCCATAGTTCTCGCACTTGTCAGCTCTTGCCGTCTTCGGAATTGCACGGATGATGCTTTTCCGAAAGACAGATGGTATGTCGCCAGACTCATACACTCTACACACCATTGTGAATAGTCGTTTTGTTGCCAATTCCTCTCAATGTTTTTAGAAATTCTTATTGAATATTATCTATCCAAATGGCTCTGAGCACTATGGGACTTAACATCTATGGTCATCAGTCCCCTAGAACTTAGAACTACTTAAACCTAACTAACCTAAGGACAGCAGCAACACCCAGTCATCACGAGGCAGAGAATATTATCTATCCCTTCTGCCTTATTTGATCTTACGTCCTCCAAGGTTTTTTAAAATTCTGATTCTCATACTGGATCCCCTATCTCTTCTAAATCGACTCTTATTTCTTCTATCACATCACACCAATTTTCCCCCTCATAGAGGTTTTTAATGTATTCTTTCCACCTATTCGCTCTCTCACTCTTGCTTTTAATGTCACCGAAGGTTGTTTTGACTTTCCTGTATGCTGAGTGTCCTCCTGACAATCATTTCTTTTTCAGTGTCTTCATATTTTTCCTGCAGCCATTTCGTCTTAGCTTCCCTGCACTTCCTATTTATTTCACTCCTCAGCGACTTTTCTGTATTCCTGAGTTTCCCGGAATGCTTTTGTACTTCCTCCTTTCATCCATCAACTGAAGCATTTCATCTGTTACCCATGTACTATGTTTTCCTTCCCAACGTCTGTGATGGCCTTTTTTAGAGATGTCCATTGCTCTTCAACTGTGCTGCCCACTGGGCTGTTCCTTATTGCTGTATCTATAGCCTTAAAGAACTTCAATCGTATCTCATCATTCCTTAGTACTTTAGTATCCCACTTCTTTGCATATTGATTCTTCCTGACTAACGTCTTGAACTTCAGCCTACTCTTCATCACTACTACATTGTGATCCGAGTCTATATCTGCTCCTGGGTATGCCTTACAATCCAGTATTTGATTTCGGAAGCTCTGTCTGACCACGATGTAATCTAACTGATATCTTCCCGTATCACCCGACTTTTCCAAGTATACCTCCTCCTTTCGTGATTCCTGAACTGAGTATTCGCTATTACTTGTTGAAACCTGTTACAGAACTCAGTCTTTCTCCTCTCTCATTCTTTGCCCCAAGCCCATATTCTCCTGCAACCTTTTCTTCTGCTCCTTCCCTTACAACTGCATTCCAGTGCCTCATGACTATTAGAGTTTCATATCCCTTTTCATACATCCTCACACACTTTCTGTATCTCTTCATCTTCATCTTCAGCTTGCGACGTAGGCATGTATACCTGAACTATCTACATCAGTACTGATTTTCTGTAGATTCTGATACGAACAATCCTGTCACTTAACTGTTCACAGTAACACACTCTCTGCCCTACCTTTCTATTCATAACGAATCCTACCCTCTTTATACCATTTTGTACTGCTGCTGTCATTACCCTATACTCATCTGACCAGAAATCCTTGTCTTCTTTCCACTTGACTTCACTGACCCCTAATATATCTGGATTGAGCCTTTGAATTTCCCTTTTCCGGTTTTCTAGTTTCGCTACCACTTTCAAGCTTCTGACATTCCACGCCCCGACTCTTAGAACGTTATCATTTCGTTGATTATTCAATCTTTTTCTCGTGGTAACCTCTCCCTTGGCAGTCCCCTCCCAGAGATCCAATGAGGGACTATGCCGGAATCTTGCCAGTGGAGAGATCATCATGACGCTTATTCAATTACAGACCACATGTCCTGTGGAAACACGTTACGTGTCTTGAATGCAGTGGTTTCCATTGCCTCCTGCATCCTCATGCCGATGATCATTGCTGATTCTTGCCCCTAGGACAAGAGAGTGTCCTGAACCTCTGTCCGCTCCTCCGTCCTCTTTGGAAGGCCGTTGCCAGAATGAGGGTGACTTCTTATGCCGGAAGTCTTCGGCCGCCAATCCTGATTATTAATCAAAATTTAAGCAGCGGCGGGATTCGAACCCGGGACCAAAGACGTTTTGATTATGAATCAGAGGCGCTAAGTTTTCCAGAGTTTGACAGTACCTCGCAGAGTCTAGAGTTACAATTCGATTATTAATGAATCACCGTCTTTTTCGTAAGAATCTAAAAATTTCAATGATGCAGACATACGCTCTATTTCTTGTGCTTTTTTGCCAAGATTTTTAGTGTCCATTTTGCATAAAATTTGTAATAGCCTAGCTTCTATGCAACGATTTGATGTAACAAACTTCGTGAAATTTGTGGAAATCAAATCGAGAGCTCTGTATTTGTGAATCGATGTTTTTCTTGAATCTTCTACTTTTGCGACCAGTTCATCAGTCGCAGTGCTTGGTCGTCCACATCGCTCGTCGTCTTTAACAGTAGTTCGGCCACTTTTGAACGTAAAGCACCAACGGCTCGCATCACCTTCAATAATTTCGTTCTATCCGTACTCTACACACAGGTGCCAATAAATTTCAACCGGTTTATGGCATGTTGCCACCAAAAACCTTATTTCTAACCACACTTCATAGCTCTCTGGATTATCAGATGCGGCACACATTTGAAACTTTTGTTGTAAAATAACGGGAAACGACACGAACCTCACACTGGCAGGGCTGGATGCCGAGTGAGCCAGTGAGCGGACAAACGCCGTGGTAATAACTTGTCCGTTCTAGCCTCGTCCACTGTTCCTGCACGTGAAAACGTAATCTGCTGTCTGGATAGCCCTCGTATTTTCCATTTAGTTACTGGCATTATCATCATTCCTTTTCATACGCCAAAGTCCAGTGTAGTCTCTGCATGAGATGAGAACATGCCTACATAGCTTCCATTTAGAGACAGTCCCTTTCCTTTTTTCTCGAAGGGTCCTGGGAGATCTCGTTGATTTTCTGCATGCCTGCTTAGCGGGAACAAGACTCAACGGCAGAAGCGTGTCTTCCCGTCGTTTAAAAGTCGAGTCTTTTGATTTAACATATAGAATTCCGTATAGTGCTTTCTATAACTTTCTAGAAACTTTATCTCTTCATAAAAAACCTACAGGCAATGGCTGTCCGTACTTTTTCAGCCCTTGGTGTTGGCTTAGGAGCACACACTTTTCAATGGACGCCGCGGAATCTTCAGCTGGTGGCACGCATAAAAAACTCTGGGCGGAGGCTCGTGAATTTTCCCTAGACAGACTGTTGGACCCGTGCAGCCAGTGAATGTACATGTTCTAATGGCTCATGGAGTTAGAAATCATGCTGGAATTTTATAGGTTAGTCCGCGTTCAAACCTGTTGGTGTCAGCTTCATCAGCAGTGACGACTGATTCACTTTACTTGCTTTAATTTTGGCTGTGAAGTTTAATCACTTCACGTGGAACTTAAAATCATGTAGTCAAATTGTTCCCTTGGCTTGTACTAAGTCGCGTGGTCGCGCTATGAGATCGATGATTAATAGTGCACTAATTTTCTTCTGCAGTCCTCAGATGCAACTAGGTGACTGAAATTTAATTCCTTTTGTTCTAAATTCAGCGTTGAGTGAGTCTTACGATTTTTCTTACTAAGGAGTCAGACGCCAGTAGAACTCTGACTGTAGCCTCCTTAGCTGGAGAGAACTCATCCCCCCAAGCCTAGTGAGTACCAATATTAATTGGATCAAATTGGTAATCAGTAGCTTACTGGATTTCTTGTAGTGTGAGATAACGGGCCTTCCCTTCTTGCTGATTTCTGTCTCTCTGGACTCTATATGATGCATGTCCATAGATTCATCCTGAAGTAAGTCATACTCCCAACTCCAGAAAGAGGCTTCTCGCACTGAAATTCGATGTTAAATTAACGAATTGCACGCCTCCTTTGTGTGTAATGGCTCTGGGCACTATGAGACTTAACTTCTGAGGTCATCAGTTCCCTAGAAATTAGAACTACTTAAACCTAACAAACCTAAGGACATCAAGCACATCCATGCCCGAGGCAAGATTCGAACCTGCGACCGTAGTGGTCACACGGCTCCAGACTGTAGCGCCTAGAACCGCTCAGCCACCCCGGCCGGCCTTTGTGTGTACATAAGGGACTAAAGATTGTCTATCAGGACGTGCTGAAAAGTAATGCCTCCGAATTTTTCATGTGGAACTCAAAGTTTTTCAAACAAAACAAACGTTATTTATGTTCAACACCTTTATTCTTCACGTCTACACACTTGCAGCTCTCTGCTGCTAGAGGGCTCAAAATTGTAGCGTGTAACATGGAGATGTTTAACTTAACTACACTGACGGAAAAATCGCAGCATCGAGGAGGAGTTGCGCGATATAAAAGTTGGTAGGTGTGTTTCTACGTCTGAAAGATGTCTGTTCAAACTTCGTGCCAGTCGCGTAAGAGTGGTGGTAGCAGCGACACTATGAGGATGCAGATCAACTTTGCAACGTAACTAAGGCTCACGTGTATCTAAACACGCTGTAACGGTCGTGCCCGTTAGTTACGATGAAGATTGAACGTGGTGAGTTGATATCAGTCAAGAATGCCTTTAAGGCGACAAAGACGCCATTATCAGCACCTTACTGAGTATGAACGAGGTCGTGTAATAGGGCTACGAGAAGCTGGATGTTTCTTCTGTGACAGTGCAGGAAGTTTTAGCAGAAATGTAACCACTGGACATGATTGCCGGTAGCTATGGTCACGAGACCGTACGGCCACAAGAAGACGGCCTCTGGACGGCCGCGAGGCACCACCGAGAAAGATGACCATCGTGTTCGGGGTATGGCTCTAGCGCATCGTACTGCATCTGCAGCAGCAGTCTGAAGAAGGGTTGGCACCACAGTGACAGAACGAACTGTTACAAATTGGTTACTTCAAGGCCAGCTTTGGGACTGAGAAACCAACCTATGTCCTAGGCACAATGGACGCACACCTGGAGTTATGGTCTGTTGTGCGTTTCCCTTTGACAGCAGGAGAACTCTAGTGGTTATCCCACTTACCCTGACTGCAAGAGTGTACGTCAGTGTGGTGATTCGATCTGTTGTGCAGTTATTCACGAACAGCATACCATGCGGTCTTTTCCAACAGGATAACGCTCGCCCACATACAGCTGTTGTACCCCAACATGCTCTGCGGAGTGTCTACATGCAGCCTTGGACTGCTCGATTACCAAATCTGTCTTCAATGGAGCACATATGGGACATCATCGGACTAAAACTCCAGCGTCATCCACAAACAGCATTGACCATCCCTGTACTCACCGACGAAGTGCAACAAGCATGGAACTCCATCGCACAGACTGACATCCGGCACTTGTAAAACACAATGCATGCACGTTTCCATGCTTGCATTCAATATTCTGGCGGTTTCACCGGTTATTAATGTACCAGCATTTCAAATTTCCGACGACTTAACCCGCGCTTACATTAATCTGTGACCTTGAAATGTTAATCACTTACATATGTTAGCTAGACAATGTATTCCGGAAATTTCATTATTATACATTAATTTTTTTTGTGTTGCAATTTTTTTCCATCAGATTATGTCGATGTGTGAGAAACAGCTTGCTGTAATCGAGTTTCAAATTACGAGAGGTCATCCACACATGGAAGCACACTCTCCTTCAGCATGACAATGATGGACCATACACAGGCTCTGCAACATCTGCAGCAATCCTTAAAAAAAAAATTGTTCAAATGGCTCTTAGCACTATGGGACTTAATATCTGAGATCATCAGTCCCCTGGAACTTAGAACTACTTAAACCTAACCAACCTAAGGACGTCACACACATCCATGCCCGAGGCAGGATTCAAACCTGAGACCGTAGGAGTCGCGCGGTTCCAGACCGAAGCGTCCAGAACCGCTCGGTCACAGCGACAGTCAACAATCCTTCAGCTTGGGTTCATTGCCATCGATCATCCTCAAGACAGTCTCCATCTGCCCCATCCGATTTTCATCTCTTTCCAAAACGTAAAGAACAATTCGGAGGACTTCAATTTGATAGTGATCTGTACACGCCGGCTGTGGCCCCATCAACGAAGTCAAACATTGTACAGTGACGGTATCAAAAAACTGGTTCCTTGTTAAGAGAATTGTTTCTTCTCTTGGATCACTGTGTTGAGAAATAAATATGTAAATACGAAAACTAAAAATGTAGAGTGTCAATAAAGTTTATTTTATTTAAAAAGCCCTAAGAATTTCCACATAAAAATTCTCAAGCATTACTTTTCAGCACGCCGAAGAATGTTTTGCATACGTCCAATGTGGTATCAAGCTTTGTAAAAAAAATAAGCAGTTCCCTGACAAAGGTTAACTATCATTCAAGATTATTGCACCACTCTTGTTTCAGAGAGTAATAGCATGTCAGCAATGTATCAATGTAAATACATACTGAATAAATGTAAACAGCTTCGTCACTGTATGGTCGTATTACATCTTAGTGTATCCATAGCGTTTGTTTATTGTATTTCCTTTTTTCAGACCAAGAAGAAAATGTGTGGCTTGGAAATTTTACCTCAACAGGTCAGGATCCCATATGTCCCTTGTACATGCAGTGAATGATTCATTTGTCCACGAGGCGGGATACAGCTAGTGATACCTTTCCCAGTGCGCTATCTTAAGACAGAATTGTGTGTTGACTTTCCGCCCTTTCCCGTAGCAAATTGACTTGGGACTGCATTAGGAAATACTGAAACATGTTCAAATGTGTGTGTATCCCTAAGGACCAAACTGATGAGGTTACCGGTTCCTAGACTTACACACTACTTAAACTTATGCTAAGAACACCACACACATCCATGCCCCAGGGAAGACTCGAACCACCGGCGGCAGGGACCGCGAAATCCGTGACATGGCGCCTCTAACCGCGCGGCCACTCCGCGCGGCCAGGAAATACTGACCCGTACCATATGTCAAACTAAGAAACCGCCTTTTCCTGTGCAACGCTCCCAGCAACTCAACATCACAGCTTCCTTTCGATTAATACAGTCAAGTCGAAAAATAGATTGTAAGACACACATGCAATGATCAGTTAATTTTGTTTCAACAGATCTCGTGCAGTTCTGTTGGTATGGCGAATGCTCAGTTTTCTTAAAGCGCTGTATGTTTTATGGAATTTGTGTGTGTGAGGTAAATTTTACGACTTTTCTGAGCGATTGTGCTAGTTTCTCTTATGTGACATGACAAGTTTCGGGTGAGTACCGATTGACATAGCTTTTTATATCTCTGAACGGAGGTTATTATATATTTTTCTGCGTAGTGAAGTAACCCATGATGATGTATAGTTCAGGATTACTGCGACACACTTGCTAAACAGAAGTTATGCAATGTAAAGTGGCATGGCACAAGTTGGTCGGCATCCTGGAAGTGTTAGGCGAGGGACAAGCTGAATTCTTTAGGAACCTATAGTCTCAGGGGCCATGGAGGCGAGCGATACACAAAGCAACATGCGAGCAGAGTGCAGCAGGTCTGTGCCTACAGCTAGGGGGCGAACGAACACGGCTGGCTGGGCAGCACACAAACAAAACAATATTGCCAGGTAGACGCAGAGGACGTTTTCCAGGCTTAGTCGACAGGGCACCTAAAGAAACTAGAATGACTACACAGATCCTTCACCATCATAGCTTTCAAATACGGATGTCACAGTAGTTCAAAACACAGAGTGATGAGCTGGAAGCGTGTAATGCTAGGCAAATGACAGCTCAAGATGAGATATGTGAGACGCTCGGAAAGACAATGGATGAGCACTGAACAAAGCCCTAAATGAGACGCATTTATAACAGAGTCGAGGTGAAAGACAAGGCCCTTTAGGTGAGATGTGATGCAAATGTAAACCATCTTAGAGCCTGTGAATCAGTGGAGTGATTATGTTTGTGGAGAGATATCTAACATAACTGAGACTCAGTCGGTTACCGAATGCCTCGAGAGCTGCGTGATGGCACTCAGAAGTAATATAGAAACTTGTGTGGGAACAGCGTTGGTAGAAACTCTTGTGGAAGTAAACGATAAACAAATACAGGCGTTGCAGAATGTGCGTGAACAAGTAACGAGGCCTGAAGAGATTGTCAGACAACAGGACGATGAAGTAAGTAACATGGTAGACAAAATAAAGATCCTCAGTCAGCTTTAGAAGAGCTGATGTCAAGAAACAAAATCGACTCAGTTCGGACCTATCCAATTGGAGTGGCCGAGACTAATGAACTATAGTCTCTGCTACGGTTCAAGAAAATTAAAGGTGAAATGAGAGAAACTGTGCTGCATTGAAAGAACTGCACCGATTAATTGTAGGCAATGGAACAATACTAGAACGTGAAAAGCTCGGGGCTGTGGAGCCATGGACGCCTAAAAACGAAGACGATGAGGTAGAAGAGGTGCATGACCTTGAAGCAAGACTGTTCCGCAGTTGAAATGAACCAGAACAAGAGAGGTCCAAAGAGAATTTAACGAAGAGTAAAATAGCAAGCACTGCGCCTTGGCTGCTGGTAAATCTTTCGGGGTGCGAGGTCGTGGCCCAAGGAACTCTTCTGTTCCTGATGTTACGCCAGGACTGCGCTGGACATCCTCAGAGGTACTTCTCCGCTGAGTCTTGGCGACTGACCGGTTGGACGTGCGAGAGCGACATAAATGCTATAGGAAAGAGGGTGTGGTCAAGGTAACGTCAGGAACAGAAGAGTTTCTTGGACCACGACCTCACATCCCGAAAGATCTACCAGCAACTATGTCATCCGGTCGTGAAAGCCTTCATTCTACTTCGTCTTGGCCGAGAAATACAGTTTATTCCCGGACACAATGATTGATTTGCTCCGAAAGATGTTGATCGAGCAATTTGGGAATGATTTACCACTATCCTCACACCCGTCACTAAATATGAATTTTGGTCCAGGATGCGAATTTTAATGAAAGATTATAAGACTTAGGGTTCATGGAGGCCTTTCTCGTGGAATACTGGTCGAAAAGTATGAAAGTTCACGTGAAACTCAGCATACTGATGGCAGAGGTATCTGATGATATGCAACATCAGAACCCCAATGGGAACGTATCAGTCAGTGCTACTGTACAAGATCTGGATTATGAGGCAATGACGAAGCGTATGGACCCACACAGTTGTTGAGGAATCACTATGCAGATGACAGACGCTTCTATGTGCGGAGAGATTGGAAACCCTAGGACTTTTCTTGACGAAATAGCGTAAAATGGAGCAGAAATTTTGGTAGTGGTACTCATAAGGTGACAGAGCCGACGTTTATGTACATAATTTATCAGGAAATGAGAGAAATACTCTTGAGAGAAGATGACAGAGCGATAGTGGCTACCCACTCTTACGTGTAAATATAGATGACAGGATGTTTCATTGCATACTTGTCACAAGCAGCTGGCTCTCGGTGATCAAAGAAAAAGTTTTAGAGACGTGTATGGTACTTGGTGGTCCTTCCCCTGCAGCAGACAAAGATTAGGGGTGCTGTGAATGAAAAGTGTATGGATTTGAAGAAGCAGGTGAAAATCTGGTTTGCGTGTCAACCACAGGAACTGAAGGCAAATTTCCTGGTGATAGGCTCTCTATCTAGACATTCGGACATTGTTAGTCTGGAAATTGAAAGCATATGAAGTTTTTGCCGGAAGAGCAAGGGAAGCACAATTGTGTGTTCTGCTGAATGAATTTGGCAAATTGGAAGCAGACTGTGGACCATTCAAAGTGTGAAGGTTAATACATACGAACACTATTGAAGCGGAAACCTTGCTTGCAAGAAGGTCGCGAGGAATGTGTGAGCACCCTTAAGATATTCCACTAATAAACGTGTGCCGATAGGTGAGACAAGTAACAACAAAGATAGTGTTGGCTTGATAATGACTTACGATCATATCATAGTGTGGTAGTGACAGAATATATTGATTAAATAGTGGGGGTTCTATGTGTACCTTGGATTCATTTTGGTCTATCATCTTTAGGGTGCTGTTTGAACATGTGCTTCCTTCAGCCAGAAAGTTTTTGCCAGTGATGAAAAGACGGTCAAAACCGGAAGTAAATATTTAGTTGTAGCTGTTAAGTCCGATGCAGAAGGGAAACAACTACAAACTGTTTGGAACAGCGGATTGTAAGATTATCTAGAATTTAAACACTACAGTTGGAAAATTGATACAGATACGAACTCACGAAGTATTATTAGTTTCTAGTCGGAGAGATGTACATGTTATTATGTCTGTAGAAGATTCATAACACCGTGTTAGAGAAAATGCCATTATTTGTCCAGCAAGGGTGATACAGACTAATTACCAGTCATGTGAAATGCATCTGTTCTTAGATAAAGTAGAAGCAGTAGAGTACGAGAAAAAAGGTTTAGCTCTTGAGACAAAATCACAGAAAATTGGAGATTACTGTATTTACGCCACATGTACACTTGAAAAAGTAATTATCACTTGTTCCAAAAATGGTAGATCAACTGGGAAAATGAAACTAAAATTTCAGGGCAATGGATTGTTAATTAATGGAACTGGAGGTGATACAGCAGGAAGACAACTTCACCTTCCAGCTACCATCAAGGGCACAACAATGATTAACGTGTCCCGACCAATACCGTATTGACCAGAGAAACCACTACACATATTATCTAAAATGAACTTAACTTTTACTAACGATGCCTTAGAGTCGGCTTTGTTACAATCCGTAGACGAATTTTTGCTTTCAGAAAAAAGAAAAATTTCAGTCACCTAGATAATGTCACATGTGAAAAAATATAGCGAGAAACGTAGACAAAAATGCCATTATTTTCAGTGTATCAACGGCAAGCATAATCGTGGTCCTAGTGTTCATTTGTGCAACTTATTTTTATATAAAGTGTAAGACATCTCAGTCAAATGAGTCAACTAGCCATCAGATACCTGTGGAATGTATGAGAACTAGTAATAAGTACTTTAAGTGTAAAGTGTAAATAGTGCATGCAGCTAGGACAGAATGACAAAGCAGATTAATTAAGCTCACTAATATTCAACACAGAAAGTACATTAATTAAGTTCACTAATATTCTACCCATAAAACAGTTATTGAGGAACTCTTTTTAAACAGAATGCAGGTGTAGACTAATTAATAAGAACTGGAAGAAAGGGAAATTTCGGGTGTAATTTTTTAAAGAGGAGGGATGTTTTATCGCATTGAATAGTAAGGGGTAGAAATTAGAAAAAGCTATAGTCATTCACACTACCACAGGCAAACTGAGAGACACTGGCGGAAGCTCGAGCCAGTACGTTGCAAGTGGGTCAAGTTGACACGTTACGATACTGTCTACCGAGGAGGATATGCATTCAGCAGAAACGACACCGTGACAGAAAAGCAAAGGAAGTGAGACAAGAATAAGCTCGTAAGACATGCTGCAAGAAAGTTTTTCATAAGAGCACATAGTGAGGAACTGACACAGAAGTTAGCAGACTGTCAAGTGAATACAGCAGAATAAGGAGGATACAAATAGTCAGTACAAGCTCCCTTTAAATACCCCAACTCTCCTGCTCCCGTCAAGAGCTGATCATTTGGATCAATAGTATTCACAGTAATAGCAGATAGCACTGGATTCCATGAATATGATACTGCAATGAATCTATGTCCTAGATACTCCAGTACAATCAATGAACTAACGGAAGATGTACTCGAGATGATGACCTTCACCAGATGAACGTCATCCTGTTCGTCGGCTACCGTCTACTGATGGAGGAACTGCCTGTCTTTCGACACCACCACATCGCAATGCCGAAGCCAGCAATGCCGAAGCCAGCAAGAGGCCCTCTTTCTGCCCACATTCCTGTTTAACATTCAGGCTCCTCCGGTTGCACAAACCAATCAGCCAGCAGGGAGTAGATCAAGTGTCCACACGACTACCGACACTAGGTGCATCGCGAGTGGGTCATCAGGGGTCATCGTAAAACACGGAGTGGAAGCGAGTACACTCCAGCAACCAACCAGAGACCGCTTCGCGCTGGGCAGCGTCCGCGCCTGATCGCTGGTAACCCCCTACAGCGCGAGGGCCGCAGATATCTCAATAGTATTCACAGTAATAGCAGATAGCACTGGATTCCATGAATATGATACTGCAATGAATCTATGTCCTAGATACTCCAGTACAATCAATGAACTAACGGAAGATGTACTCGAGATGATGACCTTCACCAGATGAACGTCATCCTGTTCGTCGGCTACCGTCTACTGATGGAGGAACTGCCTGTCTTTCGACACCACCACATCGCAATGCCGAAGCCAGCAATGCCGAAGCCAGCAAGAGGCCCTCTTTCTGCCCACATTCCTGTTTAACATTCAGGCTCCTCCGGTTGCACAAACCAATCAGCCAGCAGGGAGTAGATCAAGTGTCCACACGACTACCGACACTAGGTGCATCGCGAGTGGGTCATCAGGGGTCATCGTAAAACACGGAGTGGAAGCGAGTACACTCCAGCAACCAACCAGAGACCGCTTCGCGCTGGGCAGCGTCCGCGCCTGATCGCTGGTAACCCCCTACAGCGCGAGGGCCGCAGATATCTCCTGGGCGAGCAACTCTGAGCTGACTTAAAGGACGTGAGCTAGCGTCCAGCACTGAGCTGAATAAGCAACAGCCGACGATGGTGCGGAAGAACGGTGACTTGTAAACACTGTGAATAAATGACTGAACTTTAATTATGTTTTACTAGCGTTGAAAACGCTTCACGTGTTCCCAGCAACCACCCTGACTTCACGCAGAAGTATCTCCGCTTGGCATTCTGTGTATGTTTTCGCTATCGTTCCAGGCGATGTATGTTTAATTGTTATTACTTTTTTCTACGAGAAAGATCAATATCATTTTGTATGTGTCCCAGATTTTATGCATATGTTTCTCATTTATTTCACACAATTATTTTTGAAAGAATGGCAGTAAAGTCGGATTCTTGAGTATAAGGGGGGGGGGAGGGAGGGAGGGAGGGAGGGAGGGAGAGAGAGAGAGAGAGAGAGAGAGCCGGCCGGTGTGGCCGTGCGGTTCTAGGCGCTAGTCTGGAACCGCGTGACCGCTACGGTCGCAGGTTCGAATCCTGCCTCGGGCATGGATGTGTGTGATGTCCTTAGGTTAGTTAGGTTTAAGTAGTTCTAAGTTCTAGGGGACTGATAACCTTAGAAGTTAAGTCCCATAGTGCTCAGAGCCATTTGAACCATTTTAGAGAGAGAGAGAGAGAGAGAGAGAGAGAGAGAGAGAGAGAGAGAGAGAGAGAAGAAAGGAGTGTGTTACATGGTAAAACCATTCACAGGAGCTAAATAGTACGAGTGGAAATGACGGTGATGCCGTGATCGAAGTGAGAAGCAGAGGTACCAGGGGGAAGAGAAGTTACGACAAGATGTGGCACTGTATTTTGGTTGGGTAGCTAAGTTTCGTAATATAGTGATAAGTGAGCACGAATTCTGAAAGTACAAACAGAGAAATAGAGTAACCTAGATCTAGCATGTGTAGATATGTAGCACCATGATTATGATGATCGAAAGTTTTGAATCTGAAATGAACGCTTTTAACTGTATGGACGAGTGTTTTATTCAAGTTTTGTAAATAGCTGTAATTAGAATTGAAGGTGCACCGTAGCGTGGTAGAAAGTGCATTAGCCTACAGAGAATTCTTTTCCTATTCCATAGCACATGTGGTTTTCAAAGGTTCAATTGTATGTTTCTGTGTCTTAATATATAATTTACGTTACGATAAACATTTGGATATTGTTATTTGTGTATCGTTCGTTTCTCATTGTTTAGTCAGTTCTAGGCAATGTCTATGTTAACTGACGCTAAATCAGATGAGAACGCAAAAGATGTAAGTTACAGGTATTTTCTGTAACTAATCATACAGATAGCTCATTTTTTCCTTGTATGTAAAATAAGTGGGAGACCAAGAAAGAACGGATTAAAGGGGTGTAAGGCAGGGGAGTAGTTTTTCGTCCCCATTGCTTAATCTATACACCGAAGAAGCAATGAAAGAAATAAAAGAAAGGTTCAAGAATGGGATTAAAATTCAAGGTGAAAGGATATCAATGATAAGATTCGCTGAGGACACTGCTGTCCTCAGTGAAAGTGAAGAAGAATTACAGGATCTGTTGAATGGAATGAACAGTGTAATGAATACAGAACATGGATTGACAGTAAATCGAAGAAAGACTGAAGTAATGAGAAGTAGCAGAAATGAGAACATCGAGATACTTAACATTAAATTGGTGATCATGAAGTAGATGAAGTTAAGGAATTGTACTATCTAGGCAGCAAAATAACCAATGATGAATGGGGTGAGAAGGAGGTAAAAAGCAGACTAGACCTATCAAAAGAGCATTCATGGCCAAGAGAAGAGTACTGCTTTCAGACATAGGCCACAATTTGAAGAAGAAATTTCTGAGGATGCACGATTGGAGCACAGCATTGTGTGGTAGTGAAACATGGACTGTGGGGAAAGCAGAACAGAAGTGAATCAAAGCCTTTGAGATGTGGTGCTACAGAAGAATGTTAAAAATTAGGTGGGTGGAAAAGATAAGGAATGAGGAGGTTCTCCGCAGAATCGGCGAAGAAAGGAATGTATGGAAAATAATGACAAGGAAAAGGGACAGGGTCATAGGACATCTCTTAAGGCGTCAGGAAGTAACTTACATGGTACTAGAGGGATAAAAACTGTAGAGGAAGACAGACATTTTAATACATCCAGCATATAATTGACGACATAAGTCGCAAGTGCTACTCTGAGATGAAAATGTTGGCACAAGAGAGGAATTCGTTGAGGGCCACATCAAACGAGTCAGAAAACTGATTGCTGATAGAAAAAAAGCCATGCACAGGCTTAATTCTTGTAAGAAACTGCTGTACGTGTCAGTGTGGCCATATTTGGTTGTGTTGATGTAGTGGCACTTTTTAAACATGTTAGATGTTATGACAACATGACACAGCGAGGTGGAAGTGTAGCACCAGCTTTTTGAAGCGAAGTCTCAGCGAGTAAAGCATCTTTCGAGGCTTCGAGAGGCCAAGCAAGTGGTCAGCTGGATGGGACAGAGGCAAGTCGGTCTACCTCAACCATTTCAGCAGCCGAATGGCCCGGGCGAATGAAATGACTACGAGGGTATCAGGTAGTGGGCAGAATCCCTTGCGTACTGCCTCCACACACTTCCAAATTCCTACGGCACCTCACCTCACCTGAGACTACCAACTGTCTGTCTCTCCCTAGGACTACAGCGTCAAGCATTTTCTCGAAAGATTATCGTCTTCCAAGCCTTGAAAGTCACCCAGGACAAGCAAAAGTCAGCATCTTCTATCCAGAGGTGCCCAGTCACAGCCCAACTGGTCGGCCGACCCGTTCGCCAACCGCAGCTGTCTCTGGCCTGTCTCTGACTACATTTGGACACTGGCGAGCGCTTGAAAGACCTTATATGCGTACACTGATGGAGTGTGGGCTGGCAGACGGAGGTCAGGGCAAGGAGATAGAGCCTCGCTGGTGGAACCACCGCTCCCAAACCACGGACCCGACTATGAACCCACCGCCCACACACGAGCGAGTGGGTCGGAACTGATCAGGTGGGTAGACGGACAGTGAGATTGTATATGACGGCCCTGAGCACCGACAGCTATCAAAAACCATTCGCCATCCAATGTTGAGACCTGCTGACAAACAGCCTGGTACATACGAGACGTTTCCTGCTGAGCAGTGATCAAAGCAGACTTTTCTGAGCGAATCCAAAACTTCCCAATGAAGGAACTCTAATTTCACCATGAATATTGCGATTCCTAAAGCCATTTTTTTGCTTTGATCCGTGAACAATTTCGAGATACTAATGCATAAAAAAATTACTCGCTGACTGGTAAGCACATGCTGCAAACTGACAGATGTACGACACTTTACTGCACTTGCAGACATTTATTCACACTTTGCTAACTGCACGCCATGAAAAAGCCTTAGTGCACCAGGAGTGAATCAGCAGCTAACGATACTGATATTCGGTCGGTTGTATGTGCCATGTACCCCAACTGAACTTAAACCATTACTGCTGCAGAGACAGCTAGTACTGCGATGGACAAACTAGGGTCGAGTACGCGTGGTTGAACTTTACGCACTATAGAGTCAATGCGACCTTTGTGTGAGGCGTAAACATTAACTGAATCGTCTGCTATGGACACAAGCTATGCGTTGATGCGCGTGTGTCACTTAGTAGAGCTGGTTGGGAGATCAATGATGAGAAATAAAATTGCAGGAACCTCAAATTTGGAAAGAGGTGTTGAGCAACTGGGCTCGTAGACATTCAGCTTCCAAAGGGCCACGTCAGTGATGCCTTGAAACTGTCACAGACCTCAAGACATTGTATGATGGGGAAGGTGTTGTCAGCGACTACACTTCGAACCATTTTCCCCTGTGACCGGGACATACAATGAAGTGCTACGTTCAGGTATTATACATTGTCTCAGTAGTAGCAGCTGAAAGAAGTTTTCAATAGAATCACTTGTCAATGAGTGTCACATAGAAACAAATTTAATGTACAGTGAGCTTCCGGACGACATTTTCTTTAATTTCGTTCCACACGTGGCGACTAATTTTTCGATTTTGTGGAAATCCTAAAATTCTTGAGAAATTTTTGTGTCCTCCTTCCAGTTTCCCTCCCGTGGTAATTCTTATACGAACATATGTTCACATTCATAAACAAGTTTTCTTATTGCTAGGTTAATTTGATTATATATGATTTTGTGGATTGAGTCTTTGCTTCAATATAGGTATGTATACTTTGCTATTTTATTTTCTTGGATGACAGTTTGTAAAGACGTGTACTTTTCAATGATTGGGATCAACTCACTTCCTCAGATCGCGATTTATTTCATTTTGTGATTTGGAAATTGTAGGTTTTTCCAGGTAGTTGTACTGTTACAGTTTATTGTGCCTGTAGTGGGTATATGTAGCTTAATACTTTGTAATGTGCGTATTTGCTTTTGGACTGATGGAACCAGATTTCTGTTGTATACTGTATGCACATGTGATATGATTCAATTAATGATGCTTTCCGTTGATCTCTACTTTTAGTAATTGTGTCTTGTGCTATTAAAGTGTGCATTCTTATATTGTTTTCTTTCAGCTAACATTTTCATGTTAAATAATTTCATTTCTACGTTATGTGATTTGCAACTTATGCAGTAATATTGATATTAAGTGGGGTGATCAGTATGCTTTGTTTATATGTTTTGAGATGACCTGAATAATCTTGTACATATACACTGAAGCACTAAAGAAACTGGTACTGGCAAGCGTATTCAAATACAGAGATATGTGAACAGGCAGAATACGACGCTGCGGTCGGCAACGCTTATATAAGGCAACAAGTGTCTGGCGCAGTTTTTAGATCGCTTACTGCTGCTACAATGGGACGTTATCAAGATTTAAGTGAGTATGAACGTGGTTTTATAGTCGGTGCGCAAGCGATGGGACACAGCATCTCCGAGGTAGTGATGAAGTGGGGATTATCCTGTACGACCATTTCACGAGTTTACCGTGAATATCAGGAATCCGGCAAAAAATCAAATCTCCGACATCGCTGCGGCCGGAAAAAGATCCTGCAAGAACGTGAACAATGATGACTGAAGAGAATCGTTCAACGTGACAGAAATGCACCCCTTCCGTAAATTGCTGCAGAATTCAATGCTGGGCCATCAACAAATGTCAGCGTGTGAACCATTGAACTAAACAGCATGGATACGAGCTTCCCACTCGTGTACCCTAGAAAACTGCATGATACAAAGCTTTACCCCTCGCCTGGGCTCGTCAACACCGACATTGGACTGTTGATGACTGGAAACATGTTGCCTGGTCGGACGAGTCTCGTTTCAAATTGTATAAGCGGATGAACGTGTACGGGTATGGAAACAACCTCATGAATCCATGAATCCTGCATGTCAGCAGAGGACTGTTCAAGCTGGCGGAAGCTCTGTAATGGTGTGGGCCGAGTGCAGCTGCGATGCTATGGGACCGCCGGCCGGAGTGGCCGAGCTGTGCTAGGCGCTACAGTCTGGAACCGCGCGACCGCTACGGTCCTGCCTCGGGCATGGATGTGTGTGATGTCCTTAGGTTAGTTAGGTTTAAGTAGTTCTAAGTCCTAGGGGACTGATGACCTCAGAAGTTACGTCCCATAGTGGCTCAAATGGCTCTGAGCACTATGGGACTTAACATCTATGGTCGTCAGTCCAAGTCCCATAGTGCTCAGAGCCATTTTTTGCTATGTGATCCCTGATACGTCAAGATACGACTGTCAGGTGACGCGTACTTGAGCATCCTGTCTGATCACCTATACCCATTCATGTCCATTGTGCATTCCGACGGTCTTGGGCAATTCCAGCAGGACAATGCGACGCCCAACAAGTCCAGAATTGCTACAGAGTGGCTCCAGGAACACTCTTCTGAGTTTAAACACTTCCGCTGGCCACCCAACGCCAGACATGAACATTATTGATCATATATGGGATCCTGTACAAGGTACTGTTAAGTAGAGATCTCCACCCCCTCGTACTCTTTCGGAATTACGGAATCCCAGCAGGATTCAGTTCGCGGGGCCCTACACGGTATTAGGCAGGTGTACCAGTTCCTTTGGCTCTTCAGTGTATATGTGTTTGTTAACGAATAGTAGCAACATAGGTAATAACTCATCACAAAAGAAAGAGAAAATAATTGTTTCGAAGTGAATCCCTTCTGTATATGTACTTTTATACCCAAATATGCAAGGCCTAACAAATTTTCTTGATCCTCACCCTTTATCAAAACAGTTTCGGTGGAATATTTTCTTCAGCCATCAGAGTGATGAAAGGGGTCTTATTTCTACGCCACTAGATAATTTTATCCTTCCTTGACATACTTTCTTATTCAATATTTGTGTGAGTCATATACTAATCTTTCTCATGCCAATGCTTGGAGGAGGAATTTAGGCTGCAAATTTTCTTTTATTTTATTTTCCACATACTTATTGGGATCAGTAACCTCATTCCTTTCTGTGGTATCGATAGCAACGATGCCACGGCATAGTTGCCTAGGTTGGCACTTCGACAGACACCGACGACAGCGCACTCTAGCCGGAGCGGGAGAGCTCTACGAGCTCCGCTCCAGATTCAGCCCATTTGATCAAGAGCAGACGGCCGGGACACTTCGCTTCAGCTTTGCTCTACATACGACGGGTCTCAGCATCACACCTCTTTGCAAGTTATGTAACCATGTGTTAACTTGTTTTTTGCACCAGTAAACCACTTTTACTTACGTGCAGTACCGACGTATTTTTCCTGCTCTTACCCACGCGCCGCCTTCCAGGCGGGATACAAAACTTTCCATGTGCCAAATCCCAGTGTAGTCAGTTACATGAGATGAGAACAAGGCGACATAGCTTCTAGTTAGAGTCAGTGCCTGCTTTCTTTCCTCTGGGTGCCGTGGGAGAGCTCGTTGGCTTTCTATACGCCTGCCTGGCGGGAGCAAGCCTCAATAGCAGGAGCCTGACATCCTACCATTTTTACAATCGAGTCCTTTAATTGGGCCTGTAGAATCCCACGGAGAACTGTTTATAAGTTTCTGGAACCTTTTTCTATTCAGAAATAACCTAGAGGCAATGACCAATGCTTTTCCAGCGCATCTGTTGGGCTTAGCAACCAACGCATTTTAACAAGCATTGGCGTTTGGCCAGTACACACATACATACATTACTCCTTGTTCCATAGATCGTGTATACGACATTTCGTAATGATGTGGAGCGTGTCACTTTAAGATAAGTTTTCTTTACACAAAATAATTTATTTTTTATTTATTTTCTTTCTTTTCTTTTTATGTTTTACAGTTACTACTTCAGTTGCCGGATCTCCATAAAGAACTGACTCTGGACACTGCGTCTGGAGGAAAGAGACATTCGGATCTGTGGAATTGTTGAATACACGTGTAGGTATTAGGTATTAAGTCAGGCTGAGATTTTGCAAGTGAGATCACATTCAGAGCTGCTTGTATCAGCTTAGTTGTTTTTGCTTTTTCATGTAGAACTTGAAATCATGAAGTGAAACAGTTTTATTGGCTTTTATGAAGTCGCTTGGTGAATACAACAATTATCCACATTGTTCTTAGATGCTGATCTAAATTCATTGTTGAGCATGTCTTATGATTTTTTTTTACCGTGGTGGCACACGCTATATGATGAGCGGCCATTCCAACTTTGTAACCCCCTTCGTTGGAGAGAACTCTGACCCACGAGCACCAATAGTCATTGTATGAAATGCGTTATCTGCGGCTCTCTGGAATTTATTGTAGTTTGGGACTATGTGTCTTCCCCCCTTCGCTAATATCTGTCTCTGTGGGTTCATATCTGTAGATCCATTCTAAAGTAGATCATTGTGCTGGTATTTATTCATTTGATCAGTACGCCCTGACTCATACGCAACCGTATGTCATTACGGATAGTGTTGCTCTTGATAAGACACTGTGTTACGAAATTCTGTGTGTGTTTGTGTTTTGTCTGTTTCATGATCGCGAGGAAGCAGACGCAAGGGCGACGGAATTCCCAGCGCAGCTGCTGCAAGCTGACTAGCTGGTCATCATTGTCACGCAATCGACAGCCATCACCGGGACTGTCATTCAAATACGAATGACGTTTTTGTTTAACGAGAAAATGTTATATATCACAGTCTAATACAATCGCAGCACTCAGGTACGAAAGTTGTGTCCGTCTGAGAGCTGGAGCGAAAGTAGTTTGGGAATAAGGAAATTTTATTTAATTTCTATAATAATGAGTTACATTAGCAACAAACTTTTATTTTTACATACAAGATTGCCCTTGATTCATATACATGCTGCTCCTTGTTAATTTTACGATGAGTCCTGGTCCTTAATACTAATGGCATTGTAGGTGGATGTGAAGTAGGATTTACCCATATCTCAATTCTCCGATATGAAAGGTATGATAGGCAATTACATCCCTACTATTAATGGTCTCGAGTCCTGACGCTGTTAACGGAATAGTTGTTAAATTTTTGCGTTCCATGCGTTAGTAAGTTACTAAGAGGCATGAATTATCACAAAATACACGTAAAAATAGCACAATCACACTGGTTCAGTGACGTAAGGCACAACGCATTCATGAAGAAATGCTTTCGAATATGTCTATCTGCTGCTTATGCTGAAAGCAAGAGAATGTGAAAGCATTTCATACGTGAGAAGCAGATGTTTCTGTCGTGTGACACTTTCCTTGACACTTTGTGGAATCCACTGAATCGCCCTTCCGTACGCTTCACTCTACTTTCTAATACACGACAATTTGTCAGTGTCATTACTTCTGATTCGAAAAGCGAATGTGTTTAAGATACTTTACGTTTGTGGATCATATTTAGAAGAAGTTGTGTAACTGGTTTTCCTGTGTTGGAAAACAGTTTTATTGCTTTTGATGATTTATTATAACGTTTGTGGCGTTTTCCCTTAATTTACATTTGTGGTGGCTTATTTCATACGTCAAATAATGTAGATATTACATTGCATATAAGTTTACTACTTTCCACATACACTAATTTGGTTGAAAGTTTAGTGAACAAAACTCTGCTTTTTTGGATAGATATACGTCTTTCTGTAAAAGGTCGTGTCTTCAGTTGTGTACTAGAAATTTTTTGTTATATGGAAAATGACATTCAGCAAATGTCTGTCTGTTATAGCCTAAGTGAAACGTAAATAAACTGTCCTGTAATACACCGTTTCGTATCTCTCAGGGGCCCTTAGGACAATAAATAACCATAAGGGTGGTGTTTTTTAATTATTGTCTTTTTATGGCACTACATACGCTCCCTACTGTAAAAACTATGTTACAAACCAATGTAAACGTTAGTATTCGCACTCATCCGATATCGTATTCATTAGTTTCGCTTGCTGGCCGCTTGGAGCGTTGTTATCGCTGTGGGTAGCAAAACGAGACTGTGTCGCGACTGTGTTATGTATGTCCTATTAAAGAAAGCTTATGTTCGTACTTTGATATGGATGCAGCTAGTATATCAGTATTCGCATGTAATAGCATACGACTGATACGCAATAATATGACGTGGGAGTGTTTTTATTGAGAAAGTGCAGAACTATCTTGGGAATTACTTACAAGATTGTGTTTAATGGAAGTAATGAATTGTCCTAGGGAAGCATTTTGCTAGAAATGGAAACTTTAACAATACTTTGACTGAGGTAAACTATACGGAAGTATGTCACTTGCTTGAAAATAACAGGTACACGAATTGAAAATTTATGTACAATATTATAATATTTATAATATTATAATATTTATAGTATTTATAATATTTTTGAGACTTAGTAAAAAATATTATTTGCAAATATTCTCCCAGTTCAGCTGAAATGTGTTTAAAAATATACTAAAGTTACATGTTACATGTCTTTACCAGTTTTGACATTTGGTGTTGGGTCTGTGAACAGTCTAGCAAGCTAATCACGTATGATTCATGAGAGATCGGAAAGGAATTCATCATTAACGGTATTGGATTGGTTTGTGCCCTTGATCGGTTAAATACAGGATCTGCAATGTTAAAATTTCTCGAGGAAAGATAGATTGTTCCCAGGGGTTGAAGACTTACATGCAATTAAACAAATTGATGTTTTATAATTAGACGTGGAAGAGATAACTGATGCAGTGCACTCTTGAAATGTATGACCGACTGGATACAGCTTTGTGGAATTAGCCAGTACCTGTAACTGCTACGAATCACCAACGAATAGTTACACGTATACGACGAATGTAACCAAAACAAGTGTGGACGGTGACACATACGGTACGATAGAGACTCTTCTATGCCCAACCGCCACATCATTACCCCAAATGTATGAATACGCTTTTCGGACTGAATTCCCATATTAAATGATATTAATCAATTATTATGTGTACATAATGGGCTAAGGTAGTATCAGATTGCCTATGTTTTGCAAGGGTAAAATCTGATAAGCATTGTATTAAACAACAAGATTTTGTGACACGGATTACCAGTCATGTAAGATTATTTCACCTCCCTTTTCCCTCAAAGAGTATTGGTATGATACCAACAAGCTATTTGCTTGCTGGATGAAAGTGAACAGCTTCGACACTGCTTGGTCGTGCCGGTTCTTACCGCATCTGTCGCGTTTTTATGTTTTTTTTTTTTTTTTTTACTTCTGTCAGATCAAGCAGAAAATGTGTGGCTTGGATGTTTTACTTTAACAAGTCGGGATCCCGTACGGCCCTTGCACGTCTAAAGAACGATTTGTTCGCCCATGAGGCGAGATATGGCAAGCAGAACGTTGCCCGGCCTGGTAACTCTATAGTGTTCCATCTGTCATCGTGACAAAGCTCGCGATTGACCAACTGATGACATGTGACAAACTTTGTTATCAATTATGACTAAAGACATAATTAAAACGCCAACCTCTTTCCCGTAGCGAGTCTATCTGGGGCTGTGTCAGGAAATACAAAGCCGTATCAAGGTTCACATTAAGGTACCCCCTTTCAGTGTAACCCTGTAGCTGGCCGGGATGGCCGATCGGTTCTAGGCGCTACAGTCGAACCGCGCGACCGCTAGTCGCAGGTTCGAATCCTGCCTCGGGCATGGGTGTGTGTGATGTCCTTAGGTTAGTTAGGTTTAAGTAGTTCTTAGTTCTAGGGGACTGATGACCTCAGAAGTTAAGTCCCATAGTGCTCAGAGCCTTTTGAACCATTTTTTTGTAACCCTGTAATTTCGTAGTGATCGTCCAGCCAGGAAACTAAACTGGACTGCGAAATACTCTCGGAGAAATGAAGTTAACTGAAAAGACAGAATGCTATCTTCGATCTTTCTAGTTCGGTAGTCTAAAGCATCTGTATGTTTTCACACACACACACACACACACACACACACACACACACACACACACACACACACTTTACAATAATATTTACTATGCACGCCTAAAGTTTCACTCGAACGGTCCCGTAGTCAAATTCACGATCAATCGTTCGCGCATCCCTGTCTTTTCTGGAAGGCCTTCCTTCCAAAGCTATCGCAGCAAGACTGATTGCGCCGCAATTCCGATAACGCAACCAATGGGATGGAATCATTTCTGATAGACACAATCGGCAGGACTTTAGAAAGCCCACGGCGTTGTCTGTTCTGTCGGTTCTTTTCCCGTAGGTCCCACAAGTTGTAAAAAAAAAGTATGATAATGTAATGGCAGTGTCTTCACAAATAAATATGTTCGACGAATCAGAAATTATGTTTGTGAACATTCACTTTCGATCTAGTTTCACATCGGAATCTGCTACGAATTGTAGCGCGTTTTGAAACAGTTCGACCAAGTGTTATATAAAATACAGCCGGCGATTGAAACCACTCAACAGCGGACGCTACTCAACAGTCGAGACTTCCTCAATACAAACTACCGAAATGATTAGCAAAAAAATGTGATTATTCGTAAACTTAACTTCGTATTGAGGGCACGTAAAATTTTCCAGATAATTCTTATATAGTTAGGTTTCTCCTATCTTCCTGCATTAGGCAATAATACAGTTCATGTGAAATGGAAGTTTCGAACGATACTTAATAATGCCATTTCCCTGACTTGAAAGAATTTTGAAATGAGAAACGATAACACGAAATTTACGTTAGAAGTTCAACAGCCGAAACTAGTAACAAAAATCTGCAGCAATTGGTATTTACCTGTATTTAATCATGTTATTACATTATGATCAATTTTCAATTTTATGAGATGCACATGAATATTTAAGGAAGAGGCATACATATTCTTGTTGCTCTGTTGGTGCACTTCGTAACGTGTATCTGGACATGTCTTAAGTTCTACAATATGAAGCGTACATTCCATTTTTAAACTACTAATATCATCAAAGAAAGGAACAAAATGACAGAAAATTACCTTTTGTCGAAATAAATCTCAATTCATTATTTCAAAGGCCATGAAGTACTACTTCATGCATTAGACCCTTCGAACTGTCGCGCACTTCGCACTTGATATTTTTAATCTTGTCTTTCGTCTGCCCATCTTACAGAAAACTTTAACCTTATACCTGTAGACCTATTTTGTCAAACTTTCGTCGTTCATCCGTTCTAAAAGAGATCTCCAATCGTGACGTTTTTCTAAAATTTTGTCACTTACAGTGTTACTGTTTCGTGTCTGCCGTATCTCTTCAATCCTTTTACTGTCCGATTTTGTCACCTTTACAGCTAATCGAAGCAACGCTTTCCGAAGACATTGGCTGTACTTCTGCCGTCGGTAGTGAGGACCCACGCTTCGGTCCTTTACAAACCTGTTGACAAAGTTGTAGTCACGTAGAACTTATGAATTGTTGTAAGGTGACGATCTCTTCGGCAATCTTCGATTTTACCTCGCGTTTGTACCAATTATTGACGAATAACTGAAACCTGTATAGGTAAATAAATCCGCCGTAAACTGAACACTCTTCTTGTGTAGGAGTTTGATAAGAAGAAGCACCTACACGAAAAAGAAACTTCAGAAGAGTATTTTACACATCGGCAAATCATAAAGGCATGTGCCGGATATTGGTGGAAAGCATAGCATGCGACGCCAGGACGTTAAACCGTTGGAGAGGGGATACGAGAGCAGCACCGGCAGAATCAGAGCAGAACTTACAGACGAAGGCGGTGGACGTAGAGGTGTCGACGGCGATTGATGTCTGAGTGCTGTAGAAAAAGTGAAGTAATTATCACTTTTAGACAGACTACTGAAGATATAACAACTGTGTGACTGTTTAACAAGAAAATTTAAATCAGGTTTTATTTTAAAAAGTGATGAACATAGTCAAATAATGTTGTGCAGTCTATGGTAACATTCTTTTATAACAGCTGGTGTCTAAAATTGGAAATAGTAAGTGGTAACACGAAAAGAATATGTGTAGCTCTGCTACTTCATTTAAATAGCTACGAATCAATATCGAGGTGAGATCAACGCGCTCAAGCTGAGCTCGACACCATCTTAGTGGTAACAAGGAGCATATTATATGCTTGTGCAGCAGGACACTGTTTCAAGAAAAAGACCCGAAAACTGCAATAATCAAGATTAAAGTTTGCATGTAGCAGACTTATTTGGAAGCCGCGGGCATTGGTAAGTCGCTTCCGGGCGACTGGGAGCCACACCAGCTCTGGCTCGAATCCGCCTGGCGGTTTAACGACGAAGGCCGACGTGCCGACCCCTGTGGATGTAGTTTTTAGGCGGTTTGTCACATCCAGCTAGGTGAATATCTGACTAGCAACCACGTCCCGCCTCAGTTACACGATTCGCAAATATTTCGAAAACATCATCTCGCTTTCACATGGATGACACTAGACGCACATAGAAATTCTGTCCGGGGAGGAAAGGGGTGGTGATAGGAAGGGGTCCTGGCCACCCTTTACCACTAATATTGCCAAATCCAAACAAACATGCCGACCCCAAGCAGATAAGGGATAAGGCAAGGAAAAAAACCGAAAATAAATAAGAAATTTTGAAACTTCCTGGCAGATTAAAACTGTGTGTCGCACCGAAACTCGAACTCGGGACCTCTGCCTTTCGCGGGCAAGTGCTCTACCATCTGAGCTACCCAAGCACGACTCAACCCCCGTCCTCACAGCTTCACTTCCGTCAATAGCACGTCTCCTACCTTCTAAACTTTGCACAAGCTCTCCTGCGAACCTTGCAGAACTAGCACTCCTGAAAGAAAGGATATTGCGGAGACATGGCTTAGCCACAGCCTGGGGGATGTTTCCAGAATGAGATTTTTCACTCTGCAGCGGTGTGCGAATATGTGAAGGAAAATAAATGAAACTTCCTGGCAGATTAAAAATGTGTGCCGGACCGAGGCACGAACTCGGGACCTTTGCCTTTCGCGGGCAAGTGCTCTACCATCTGAGCTACCCAAGCACGATAGAAATTTCGCTAGTAGCAGATTTCAGCAGTCACATTGGATCATACTTGTAGCACTGCCCCCTATCAGCGAGACTAGGACCGACAAGCCCAACCGCTACAGGTGCTGTGAAGCGCGTCATCTAGTGACATCACACGTTCAGTACTTCTCACCCACTTGGGGTAATTCTCGTCATTTAGAATCCAATGTGTCCTATGTTAAATTACTCGTCTCAGCGTTTTCTATAACGTTTCGCGGCTTTCTAAACATTAATAGGAATCACCCAGTGTACACAGGGTGTCTCTCGAGACTCGCCAGGCGCATTTTTTCTCGCGTTTCAGCAGATATTTCCACTTTCAGTTTTGTAGTGCTGGGCCAACGGCCTTGCCGCAATGACGACACTGGTTCCCGTCAGATCACAGAAGTGCTGTCGGGCTGGGCTAGCACTTGGATGGGTGACCGTCCGGTCTGCGCAGTTGGCAAGCGGGGTGCACTCAGCCCTTGTGGGGCAGCCGGCCGCAGTGGTCTAGCGGTTCAGGCGCTCAGTCCGGAACCGCGCGACTGCTACGGTCGCAGGTTCGAATCCTGCCTCGGGCATGGATGTGTGTGGTGTCCTTAGGTTAGTTAGGTTTAAGTAGTTCTAAGTTCTAGGGGACTGATGACCACAGATGTTAAGTCCCATAGTGCTCAGAGCCTTGTGGGGCAAACTGAGGAGCTACTTGACTGAGAAGTTGCGGCTCCGGTCGCGAAAACTGACAACGGCTGGGAGGATGGTGTGCTGACCACATTTCCCTCCCTATCCGCATCCGGTGACGCCCCTGGGCTGATAGGATGACACGGCGGTCGGTCTGTACCGTTGGGCCTTCCAAGGCCTGTTCAGACGGAGTAAAAGTTAACTCTATTGCTGGAGTCGGCCCAAACAATAGTGCTCATCATATCTTTCATGAGACGTCCAGTGTCGACGGAAAGCGTGGGTTTGTTTCCCGTTACTAGCAGAATGATTTTGAAAACGTAATTTTATGTGCCCATTCAATAGAACGGTCCCAGGTTGGTCTAACGCGATATTTGCTTTATCGATACGTGATAACAGAGACAATAAAACTCGCAGAATGTCCAGTACGCTAGCTACTGCCAAGCATTCAGCGCTACGGAGTCGCTGCTGGACTGCTGTTTGTTCCTCATATTTTATTGTCCCTGTTAATACATATCGACGAAGCGAATATCGGACTAGACTAATTTGGGAGGCTCTGTCGAACTGGCACGTAAGAAGATGGATTTTAAAATAATTTTATTTTTAATGGGGAACAAACCGACGCTTTCTGTTGACAATCGGGGTTGCATGAAAGATGTGGCGAGCGGGAATTGTTTAGCGTGACTCCATCTACACAATGCAAAAACGAAATTCCTTTCTGTGCCACGATACGACACGTTACATTGTTTCCATCCTTATCGAGTATCTTAGCGTTTTATTTACTTTATCGATAGCACATATTCTGTTAAACCTCTCAGTTTTCTTTCCAATATCACGCTGTTCAAAATGTTAACGTGTACAACCAGAGAAAGTGAACAGGAACATGTCTAATGCGTTTGTTACTAATAATCAACTTGCAGTAAGCTTGAGATGGACTGCAACGAAATTTCAGAATTGTACTGTTCCATTAATTTTTTCAACTGAAACGGAGCTCGCTGCAGTATATCTTCAAATTTTCAAACAATTGCCTGATCGTTGGCAAGCAACAACGTCAAGACAGGCTTATCGCTGTTTTTGTCTGCGTCAAAACCCAACAGCAAAAGTTTTCTTTTCCATTCTCAAACGGTGTCGTCAATGTTTACATTTGATAAATTCAGCGAGAAAGAGCAGCCTTGTCGTACGCCCATAACAGAAATTACACTAACAATTTGTACAAAGTGCGAGAAACATTCATCTGGAGTATCGCGAGCTTCGGTTTTTCGTTATTTGCTTAGGGCAGCTAAAATATTCACTTTGTCTCCGTTATCTTTAGCTGTTTTTCTTGGTTTGTTTATCTACTTTCCATGCGACACATGGACGGAATTTTGTGCCATAAATTTTCTTCCATTTGTTTCTGGTAAAATTTTCTTTTAATATTTGAATTTATTGTCCTCATAACGTGTATTCAAATAACTTTACATGACGTTTAAATACACGTTGCTCTAAAAATTCAGGTGTTCTTTTCCACATCCAGTATTTTGCAAAGGATTCTGAATTCTTTTTCACTTGACTTTAACATCGTTGCTTATCAGTTTTCTGTCCACTTGTGAAATATTTGCGTTCATTAGTTACGCACATTTCTGTTAGTGTATGATGCTACCAGCACAACATAACTAACTAAACGAAGAATTAAGTAAGCGATCTTGCTGGGGTTTCACACTGAATTGCCAGAAACAGTTTGCACGGTATTTGTTGCCCCTATTCTACAGGCACATTGTCACACGATGCCCTTTACAACTACACTTTAACCTGGTGTGCCGGCCAGGGTGGCCGAGCGATTCTAGGCTCTACAGTCTGGAACCGCGCGACCGCTACGGTCGCAGGTTCGAATCCTGCCTCGGGCATGGATGTGTGTGATGTCCTTAGGTTAGTTAGGTTTAAGTAGTTCTAAGTTCTAGGGGACTGATGACCTCAGATGTTAAGTCCCATAGTGCTCAGAGCCATTTAATCTGGCGTGACTTGTTCTTGGGGCAGTTAGTGCTGCTTTGTCACCTTTTTATAAGATACTATGATTCCAGAAACTATTTCATATATCTGGGAAAATAGTGTACTTAGTGCTGTGCATCCCGATACATTGTTAGTTGGGTCGGCGAACTTCGTTAGCAGCAGTTCTTCAAGAACGATTGACGTCAATCTCTTTAAGCCTAATTTTATTTTCTTCGCGTCTGGTGTCGTGAAAGCGCATGATCACAGAACTGGAGCCAATGAGTTCGGAATTAAAGTTTATTCATCTTTGGTGCACTACATCCCAAGCCCACTACACACCTATTTTCTCAGAAAAGAGCTTTTTCGGGACAAGTACGTTTTGGCTAAATCTTTAACAACAAATTAAATGGTGAACCTCAAGCTGACTGGAATCTGCTATAAGTAAGAAGAAACAGTGTCAATCTCAGAATTCCGAATCATAAGTTGCTGCAAATAAGCGTGAAAGAACGGAATATTTTTCAAGTTTTTACAGTGCCGGTTCATATAAGAAAAGTCACATTCCTGCTATGTAAATTTTACAGTTTCAATCAATCGTCATATACTCATACAGTACACGTGTAACACTACTATCTTAAGTATCGTCGTCATTGAGTCACGCCATTGATGTGAGAGAATATGAGTTGCAGGCGAGATTTCGCTCAAGTCATTCGTGGAATGCTCGTTGCCTAACAAATAAAGGATTAAGAATCACTATCTCTAACAAATTAATTTTGCAACAAACAATTACGGCTGACCTATTTTTGTGTGATGTATCGCCGGTTCTCTCACATTTCTTTTGTTGCTGCATGCTGATGCTGGCGTTGTTGAGTTCTACCGTGTTGAGGTATAATTTCATACACACGTTTGAATATTGTGAAAGTTTAGTTACAGCACTTCACACTGGAGTGTGTGATTGGGACTTTTTGGTACGTCCTGTTGATTCGATAATATTAGAAAGTCTACGTGGCACTGAAGACCTGAGAAACACTTACGAAAAGAAGTTTTTCGGGGCAAATAATGCACTGAAAAATATATTGTTAATGTTTTGGAAAAGAAATAAACTTTTATTTGATACTTTATTTGAAATAAGCGTTTTCTGACATCTTAGGAATACAAAAAGATATTAATTTTTAATTGGATGTAATTTATTAAAAACAACATAAATTTTACGTGTTTGGTTCAAATATTTTCTGCCTTGCTCTAAGTGCGTTCATGCCCTGGCTAGTGTGCCCCAAAGTATCTACTCCTAACTCCTCACTGACGTCCAAAATATGTAATACGGCTGCAATCTAGCTGTGTCTGCCAAAACATCAACCATGGAAAATGTTATTGATAGTACTCTTGCCACTGAGGAAAAATCAGCCTGATGTACCCTACTGAAAACTAATAAACGCGCTGCTCTGTAATAATTTCTAATACAAAAATTATGTATTTTTTAAAGTGGTAAAAACATAAAAACATGTTTAGATAAAATTGGCAGCGTAAAAAGTCTCTCTCAACAACGTTAAAAACCGCGTAGACGTACAAAATATGTCTTTCTTTAGACATCATTTAAACAGTTAGTGCCCGCGAGGTTTTTTTCTTATGTTATCGAAACTAAGTAACACACTTTTAAACTTTATATACAAGGATGTTCAACACCGAAATTTGATTTCGTTTCCAGTCTATTACAGTCAATGTGAGGTTCAGAATTAAATTTTTTCTCAAAGGTCTGACTAAACGCTATTCACTTAGAAAACTTTGTATTCACCGTTTTCAATTACAACGTCTGTTACGTTAGGCCTGAATGAACTACCGTACTGAGCCATTAACTTAAAGAAAATCTGACAGTTATGTGGGATTTAAGAATGTAAAGCTCAAGTTTATGTTGCACAATTAATGTTAGATATAGTGTTCGGGTTTTATATTAGTGAAACGAAGAACAGAAGCACGTCCTTTTCCTTCTCTAATCTCTCTTCGTACCATGTGGGAATAATACCAGTTGTCTCTACGTATTCCAAATTGGTTTTATGACTAAAGCAAACCGCTTAATAGCATTTTCCAACGACGAGGACGATCACACAGCGGTTTCCGAATGGCTCCGTGAACAAAGAGGGTATTTCTATCGTCGAGGAATTGAACGGACAGTTGGACGTTGTTTAGAAAGACTTTGTGACCACGTTGAAAAACAGTGTCACGTATCTGTGTGTGACTTGTAATGCAGCATTCGATAACCGTTAGTTGGCATCCATATTTTGCTGACGCGGCAAAGCGTCACCCAGCGAGGAACAACTTCGTTTGCTATTTGCCAAGCTCCTATATCCATTGTAGCATAAAAATTTCTTTGCTGTGATTGGCTAAAATACTTGAGGCAGAAGGTGGCTTGTGTCAGCAGAAGGAAGCTGGCTGGAGTCGGCTAAAGCGCACGGACGCACCTCGTCGGTCATAGAATAAATTTCGGCGTAATGTTATGAAAGTTTGTTAAAAAGACACAAAATGTTAAATTAGCGTATGGCATTGGTGGCCGGGAGACCCCTCGAGGGGCGATTCCGCCGCTGCTCCACAAGTTCTTTAACGCCACTACGGCGATTTGCGAGTGAATGAGGATGAAATAATGATGAAAGACACACAACACGCACTCATCTAGAGGCAGAGAAAATCCCTGACCCCACCGGGAATCGAACCCGGGACCCCGCGAGAGGGAAACGAGAACGCTACCCCAAGACCACGAGCCGCCGACCGCGGGTCGGTGATTAGTGAGGTCGTACACATGAACGAGAACTAATTAAAGATTTAATCTCTTTACTGCAAATTAGTTAATGATTTCCTGCGATTATGTTAATTAAAGCGCCTTTTCTATACGAGACCACGACCGAGCGCTTCCAGAACAGCGAAGGGACGTGTTTAGAAAAAGCGAGGTGAGTGGTTCTCAGAGAACAACCACGAAGTGTGACGAACGTGCACATCTAATATCGACAACCGTTGGGTGAACGGGTACTGTGTTACATCAAGAGACCAGGGCACCTCTCGTTAACAAAAGTGGAGTGTTGTACGGTCATCCTCTGCCAGGTAACGAAGTCTTAAGTATATACTAGATACTGTAAGAAGTAACAATAGAAACGTGTATATTTTTTGTAAAACTTGTATCAAAACGTGATGTAAATAAGCTAATATCGCGTAAGCTTTTTATAAAAAATTATCTATTAATCAAAATACTGAGTATTCTTTTTTCCGAAACTTGCTCCTCGTGTAACGCGAGCTTTAGAAGTCATATTCAGCTGCTGAGCAATGGTTACCCCTGTGTTGCGCATGTTAACAGTGTCGTGAAACAAAATTTAAACTTATTGAAATATTGAATTTGAAATAATGAAAGTAATCTAATTAAATGCCAAAAGTAACTAATTACGTACTCAATGAAAACTATTTAACTGAAACTCAATACTGAAGTACATCACGGAAGTTGAAATGCATGAAGCGCAGTTTCTAACTTCAAATTACCACAAAAATATAATGTTACTCTACTCAGAAAAAAATAACTGTTTGAGATTACAACATATGATTAAACAGCCAACTGGTTGCACATAAACGGTAGGTACATTGACCTAGGTTTCGACACCTACTAGGGGTGTCTTCAGCAGAACAACCAGTTGGCTGTTTAATCCTATGTTGTAATTAGTATACGGTTGTCGAGTAACAGCCATGTTCAAAACTGTTTGAGATTACCTACACAGTTCACTGTAAATTAATCTGCTGGCTTAGCATAAGACCTGATAATTCCGACTACGAACTGCTTCCTCATAAGAATGCAAAATGAGATCTGCCCTGAACTAAAAGTAACTTACCTCAAGCTGAATATGATGTTTTGTGTCCGGTGCATTGAAGTTCTCGAAAGCGAATAGAAATCAGCAGATGGAGGAGCTAAAGAAAAAATAAATTACTCGCTACAGAATGTGTTTTTTGTCTATCAGAAGCAATCTGTTGCTTCGTTGAGCGTAAGATGCAATTCACACACAACAAAGTATTCAAAACTTTACTACGAATGATAGAGGGTGATTTTACTTTAAAGAAAGTCGTTACTGAAAAATTAAACTCTGATTATTGTCAAAAAACTGCACAGCATAAGAAGAAACTAACAATTACGACATTCTTTTAGTTCAATAATTACGGATACTCCATCCAATGGTATTAATTGTTACATCATAAAAACAAAGAGGTCAAATTAACATAAATCATGAATTTTATTAGTTATCTGAGCGACAAAGATTTGCTTCAAATAATATTTATGAAACAAACATTTCATTCTTGAAAATCTATTGCTTACTTTGAAAAATTCCTCCAAAAAATCTTCTCCATCAATAGAGTCAATAACATGTGTTTCCAAACAAGTTTTCACCTCCATAATAAAGTATTCCAGATGGTTTCTCTCAGATTCATAAATGTCAAATCTCTGTCTAAAAATTCAACTGCTCGTTCCTAAGCCTCAAATAAAAATGCCCCAGCTCTGTACAACTGACAGACGAGTAAGTAAACCACAGATAAAGTTAAATACGAATCAAGGATCTTATTCATACTCGTGCAGCGCGCTCATTCATTTGTGTCCCAGTGTAGTAAAAGTGAATTATTTACATTGGCAGAAAACATATGAGAACCTTACATTTGTTATCTAGGTGATGGACCATCAATAAAGATAAATACACGTAAAAAGCTAATTTGTAGAAACTGAAGTATTAGAATTCTAAACCAATGCGAATCAGAAAATTTTAAATCGCAGATTTTCAACACGTACGTTACAGTAGCGGATTAAATTCAAAACCACAGCAAACTGCGTCATCGGGCGTTGCAAGAAGCACGAACGTTTTTCCCGGCAGGTTGCTTTGTCCGCGGATACAGTGCGGCTGGCAAGTTATTCGATCGCCCACCTGCCAGAGTATCCGAGTAGCGTATTTTCGCGAACGCTTCCTGCGCCGCTAGCCACACAGCTTATAGGGCAGTGTAAACATTGTATTCCGGCCGAGAATGCAAAGCCGAGACACCTGCTTCCGCAGCCACGTTTTTCTGTGTTTCGGGATTTCAGGAGGGCGATGTGCGCCGCTCCACCGGAGATAAATATCACGGAACCTGTCGAATATCAAGTTGCCTCAGGTTTTACGGCATCGCCAATAAAACGCAGTTCGAGTTCTAACGTCAATTCGGCACCACGGGGAAGTTTTTTTTATCCTCTGTGTGCTTTTAAAAGACTGAAATTGCAGATGTTGATGTAACATGAACTGTTTTACGTCAGCAGTCGAATTTTTCATCCGAATGGTACTGGGCGCATTAGTCCAACGTGAACGCGAACGAGCTGTAGCACATACGCTAGCTATGTGCTATATGCCCATAGTATTCTCAACTACAATTTTTGAAGCATACTGACGGGGATCCACCTTTGCCGAACACAACTGCTGGTGTTTTCTTTTTCACTCTAAACAAGTTACAATGTAAGTGCTTCATAATATTCTGACCTTACATCAGGTCGTACAGTGCCTCTGAAGCAATCTGTTGGGAGTGTCCTCATATTCTTTCTTTAATTATATGATGTTCTCTGCAAAATTAATTCTGTGTTGAAAGTGACTGGTTGTTAAATAATTCTGTGGTTTCTTACTTCCACGTCTGTATTTAACAGGATGTTTTCCTAACAGTAGTGGACACGTGATACAATACTCTTATGTAAAGTGAAACTGTAATATGTAGATATGACGCATTACCATACCCAGGAAACTCATATTAATCTCAAAATTTTAAGTCGTATTGGAAGAGTAATAAATAGGATTGGTGCTCTGTGGATGACTAAACTGCGATGAAACACTGAAGCCCCAAAGAAACAGGTATAGGCATGCGCATTCAAATACAGAGAGATGTAAACATTTAGAATATGGCGCTGCGGTCGGAAATGCCTACATAAGACAACAAGTGCCTGACCCAGTTGTCAGATCGGTTACTGCTGCTACAATGGCAGGTTATCAAGATTTAAGTGAGTTTGGAAGTGGTGTTATAGTTGGCGCACAAGCGATGAGACGCAACATCTCCGAGGTGGCGATGAAGTGGGGATTTTCCAGTACGACCATTTCACGAGTGACTACCACGCATCCGGTGAAACATCAAATCCCCGACATCGCTGCGGCCGGAAACAGATTATGCAAGAACAGGATCAACGACGACTGAAGAGAATCGTCCAACGTGACGGAATTGCAACCCGTCGGCAAATTGCTGCCGATTTCAATGCTGGGCCGTCAACAAATGTCATGCTACGAACCATCCAACGAAACATCATCGATATGGGCTTTCGGAGCCGAAGGCCCACTCGTATACCCTTGATGATTGCACGACACGAAGTTTTACGCCTCGCGTGGGCCCGTCAACACCGACAATGGACTGTTGATGACTGGAAATATGTTGTCTGGTTGGACGAGTCTCGTTTCAAATTGTATCAAGCGGCGAACGGGTATGGGTATGGAGACAAGCTGATGAATTGGTTCAAATGGCTCTGAGCACTATGGGACTCAACTGCTGAGGTCATTAGTCCCCTAGAACTTAGAACTAGTTAAACCTAACTAACCTAAGGACATCACAAACATCCATGCCCGAGGCAGGATTCGAACCTGCGACCGAAGCGGTCTTGCGGTTCCAGACTGCAGCGCCTTTAACCGCACGGCCACTTCGGCCGGCAAGCTGATGAATTCATGGACACTGCATGTATGTCAATAGGGCACTGTTCAAGCTGGTAGAGGCTCTGTAAACGTGCGGGGCGTGTGCAGTTGGAGTGATATGTGACCCTTGATACGTCTAGATACGACTCACGGGTGAGACGTACGTGAGCATCCTGTCTGATCACCTGCATCCATTCACGCTCATTTTGCATTCCAACCGACTTGGGCAAACCCAGCAGGACAATGCGACACCCCAAACGTCCAGAATTGCTACAGAGTGGCTCCAGGAACACACCTCTGAGTTTAAACGCTTCCACGGATCACCAAACTCTCCAGACCTGAACATTGAGCATATCTAGGATTCCTCGCAAAGTGCTGTTCAGAAGAGATCTCCACCCCCTCTTAACTCTTTCGGATTTATGGACAGCCGTGTAGGATGCTTGGTGTCAATTCCCTCCAGCACTATTTCTGACGTTAGTTGAGTCGACGCCACATCCCGTTGCGGAAGTTCTGCGTGTTCGCGGGGCCCTACAGGATATTAGGCGGTTGTACCAATTTCTTTGGCCTTTCAGTGTAAATGGGATACAAACTGATGTCTATTTAACTGTCTTTTACGATATTAATAAATAGGAAACAATTACTGTAGTTTACAGGATTACATTGAAACGTAATTGCGGCATCAAGGCGTGTGTTAATGTGACGTCCGGTCAGTATAAAATAAATTTAATACACGCTCCTTCTGTTATTGCTGCCACAAGTATAATAAATTCCTTCAAACCATTAGCACTTCTTTTAATAGCTATGAGTCGTGTCGGGTCCCTTTCCTTTTAAAAATTGGCAGCCTCGACCGCATGAATTCTATGCCGCAGTTTAGAGTGCGCTGGTCCCAAAAAAGCAGGCACTAATAAGCAACATAGTTGAACAGTTAATGGTATTAGGGTATCATACAGGAGGAAATGAACGCTGTATCAAAATTGAAGGATAGAGTTCGGTAACAGAATTCTAGTGCAAACAATACTAGGAAGTGCTGAGGAATGTCAAGAGAGGTTAAAACAACGCATTGTACCAAGAGAATAGGAAGCTCTCAAAATGGTTCAAATGGCTCTGAGCACTGTGGGACTCAACTGTTGTGGTCATCAGTCCCCTAGAACTTAGAACTACTTAAACCTAACTAACCTAAGGACATCACACACAACCATGCCCGAGGCAGGATTCGAACCTGCGACCGTAGCAGTCGCACGGTTCCGGACTGCGCGCCTAGAACCGCGAGACCACCGCGGCCGGCTAGGAAGCTCTCACACCAAAAAAAGTATATGGTCAGTTTTAAAGGTGGTATCAGGGCAAAATGCGGGTGCTCTACGTATTACACCTCTCTCGCGTGAGAATGAATGTTCTGCAAGTTAAATCAAAATTTTGTTCGTTCAGGTTTGTATTTAGAACTCATGAAAGCTGGCGTTCCGAGACAACTGTATCACATGCAGATGCAGTAAACAGGCAAGTATGAAACTTAAGCAAATATTACATCATTACAAAATAAGTGCTTCCATGGGTATGATACGGGTATGATAAAATTTCAAATGGGATTATGAAGATCAGTACACCATACATTACTCAGTCACCCATGCAATGTGTCTTTCAGGTGTGGTCTGCTCCCTGACAGACTGAAGCACTCGTTAGTGAAACTATTCTATAAAAAGGGTGAAGGGGAGAATGTAGGCTATTACCGATCAATTTCTTTGCCACCAGTTTATTGAAAAGTTTTTGAGAAAGCAAGATTTGGCAGCCTGTGCACGTTTCAGTATAGGTAATTTCGTGTCAGACCTGCAGAAAGGTTTCAGGAAAGTGTTATCCATATCAGACCCAATTTATTGTCTGCCTTAACAGACAAAACTTACTTATATTTCACCTTGCTGTAAAACTCATCGCAATCCGTGACACAGAACACTACCTCTGAAATAAGAGTTCTTATTTTAATCATAGCTCTTCATTCTACGTCAGGTGGCAGACATACACTTTTACAATGAACGAACTGTCTAGATCGTACCCTTTTTATCCACATCAGCTGTAAATTACTCGTTTCGACATACTGCACCCTCAGAATAATCAATACAGAGTTGTTGTTGTGGTCTTCAGTCCGAAGACTGATTTGATGCAACTCTCCATGCTACTCTATCCTGTGCGAGCTTCTTTACCTCCGAGTAACTACTGCATCCTACATCCTTCTGAATCTGCTTACTTTATTCATTTCTTGGTCTCCCCCTACGATTTTTACTGCCTACACTCCCCTCCAGTGTTAAGTTGGTAATCCCTTATTGTCTCCGAATGTGTGCTATCAACCGATCTCACATTTCGTTCAAGCTGTGTCACAAACTCATTGTCTCCCAGTTCTGTTCAGTATCTCTTCATTAGTTACGTGATCTACCCATCTAATCTTCAACATTCTCCTGCAGCACCACATTTCGGAAGCATCTATTCTCTTTTTGTCCAAACTGTCCATGTTTAATTTCCATTCATGGCTACACTGCAGACTAATAGCTTCAGAAAATACTTCCTAACATTTAAATCTATATCCGGTGTTAAATTTCTCTTCTTCAGAAATGCTTTTCTTGCCATTGCCAGTCTACATTTTATACCCTCTCTACTTCGACCATATCAATTACTTTGCTGCGCAAATAGCAAAACTCATCTACTAGTTTAAGTGGCACTTTTCTAATCTGGTTCCCTTAGCGTCATCTGTTTTGTTCAAATGGTTCAAATGTCTCTGAGCACTATGGGACTTAACATCTGTGGTCATCAGTCCCCTAGAACTTAGAACTACTTAATCCTAAGGACATCACACACATCCATGCCCGAGGCAGGATTCGAACCTGCGACCGTAGCAGTCGCGCGGTTCCGGACTGCGCGCCTAGAACCGCTAGACCACCGCGGCCGGCTCATCTGTTTTAATTCGACTACATTCCGTTATCCTTGTTTTGCTTTTGCGTATGTTCATCGAGTACTCACCTTTCAAGACATTCCGTTCAACTGTTCTTCGAAGTCCTTTTCTGTCTCGACACAACTACAATGTCATCGACAAACCTCAAAATTTTTGAAACTTCCTGGCAAATTAAAACTGTGTGCCAGAGCGAGACTCGACCTCGGGACCTTTGTCCTTCGCCGGCAAGTATTCTGTCAGCTGAGCTACCCATGCACGAGTTCGAGTCTCGGTCCGGCACACACTTTTAATCTGTCACGAAGTTTCATATCAGTGCACACACTCCGCTGCAGAGTGAAAATTTCATTCTCAAAATTTTTATTTGTCTTCTCTGGACTTTAATTCCTACTCCAAATTTTTCTTTGATTTCTTTTCCTGCTCGTTCAATGTACAGATTGAAAAATATCGGGGATGGGCTACAACACTGTCTCACTCCCTTCTCAACCACTGCTTCCCTTACATGGTCCTCAGCTATTATCGGGTTTCTGAACAAGTTGTAAATAGCCTTTCACTCGCTTTATTTTTCTCCTGATACCTTCAAATTGCAGAGGAAGTCTTCCAGTCAACATCTTCGAAACTTATCTAATTCTACAAATGCTATAAATATAGGTTCGCCTTTCTTTAACCTATCATCTAAGATAAATCGTAAGGGCAGTATCGCTTCGCGTGTTCCTACATTTCTCCGGCATACAAACTGATTTTCCCCGATGTCGGCTGCTATCAGTTTTTCCAGTCTTCTGTAAAGAATTCCTGTTGGTATCTTGCAGCCATGACTTATTAAACTGATAGTTCGGTAATTTTCACACGTCAGCACCTTTCTTTCGAATTAGGAATATTATATTCTCCTTAAAGTCTCAGAGCCATTTGAACCATTTTGAGCTAGTGTAGTTTTCCTAGTAGCTTTGATCGGCTAACATCGTACCTGTGTTACGTGTATCTTATGTGTGTTGCATACCTGTCGGGCGTTACCTCATTTCGAACGCTTTCTTTGTTTATGTGTTCTGTGTCTTACTAGAGTTACCTAGCAACTGGAAGCGGTGAACTATTTATAAACTGGGTGACGATACACAAATGACCACGTAATCTACGGAACATTGTTGTTCTGTTACTTAAAAATTAACAGTATTTATAGCAAAATTGAAATTGTTAGTGTTTAATTATGTTTTTTCTCGAACTTTAAACAGAGGCATGTTTTATTTAAAACAAAGATGCAGATCTATCATATAGTGCTTGAAAACGCAATTTCCTTAACAAAAGTAAAATAAAAAACTCAAAACTAAATTATATGAAACATTGCTTCAACACTTCGTCGAGCTGATATGAAACAAGTTCCTGTTATTCCTAAACAACTTTCGCACTTAATAATAACAGGAAACTCTTTCCTTTGTTATGTTTTAGAACGTTCTAGTTAGTAAAAATAACGTCAATAATTTTGTAGATTTTTCATGTTTGTGCATGTAAACTGTACTATCAAAAGTAATTGCTTTTGTTACCTAAAAGCTCAGTTGTTACGTGATGGACTAACTTTTATTACTTATAAAATGCTATTCATACTTTGTTCATGACCAAACCAAACCAACAAAAAACAAAGGAGTGGTTGGCCCAGAATTTCTCCCTCACATGTTCATTTGTATTTCTGTCATAGCAATTCTACCAATACCACCGGCAATACTACCATTTACTATGTCATTTATGTACTGTACCAAAATTACCGAACTGTAGTTTTGGTGGAGCCCAACTGTAGTCCAATGCTACTGAAGTTTCTCAGGTGGAGATCACCACACTGAGAAAGTGCTTACCGCTATCTTGCGGACTTTGAGATACGTCGGATCACCAGTATGAGGGACATTGGAGAACCATAGCGACGGATCACACAGACAGCTGGCTGTGGGGCAATGATAGCAGACCGAGTGGTGACGAGATAGACTCTGGGCAAGAATGAGGCACGAAGAATAGGCAGGGGTCCTTCCGGAATCACTGCACCTTGACAATATCGTAAGGCTGTTCGACTGGCTCTGATGGAATACAACAGCTGAACGTAACTTGACTAATTTTTTATTTTGATGAAATCTTACACACGACCCTGGTTTCAGGATGAAAACCCCATCTGTAGGCGTTAAAAAAAAGGAAAATTGACCGGAATTCTTGATAAAATAAATTAATATTAAAAGGGCCCATACAAATGTGAACATCAAGTGCTCTACTTTGAATGAGTACGAGAAAATGGTACCAGTCGTGTAAAAATTTCAGCAAATTTATGAAGTAGCACGCGAGATGCTGTGCGCGTGGGGGCAGAAAAAGATTCTTACCAGCACCACATTCTTAACATGACATACTCTGTATATAGATATATCTTCCACTATTACGTTTGATTTGCGGTATGTTGGTTTAACCCCATTCATAATTTGTACTATGTTTTCACTAATTTTGAATTTTGTACTATGGTTTTATTAATTTCTCTTATTGACAATTTCGTTATACTTTTTTTATTATTTTCATTTCTTGACAACTGCATGTCTCTTTTATTGCTTTCTCTGTACTAGGGCGATCTTGGCTAATATCAAGCATAAGTAAGGTGTCTTAGCGCTGTTAGTGGCGGGTGACGTTTGGGAGGAAACTTAGGAGTATGGCCGTGCTGTTAGCTTTGATTTCTCGGGTGGTCCTTCCTGGCCTCGGTGTTAGCTCCAGTGCAGGCCACTCTCTGACGTAAATCTGTACAGAGGAGCCTCACGGTGGTTCGCGTGGTAGTCTATTGAACAGTCCTGCTGGGCCTCCACGATATGCAACGGGCTGGACACTAATGGTAAGCTACTTTTGAGGTTCAGAAATTGGCATTCTGCGGATCTGATGCTTTCATTTTAGTCCCTTGAGCCCATGTCACATGGCTAGTCGTTCGCAGTTGCCCCATAGGTTGCACTGGACTGGCAATGTGAGCTTATCTGCTATTACAGTCGTTTTCATTTAGGCCCCGTTTACCCGGTGCGGTACTGGTTGACTCAGAACCTTTTTATGCCTCACCCGCATGAGATCTCACATGATACTTGATAAATTTGCTGGATTTTTTACATGACTGGTACTACTTTCTGTAAGCAATTAAGGTATAAGCTGATGTTCACATTTGTATGGGCACTTTTAATATTAATTTATTCTATGAAGAATCCCTATTTGTTTTGTTGTTTTTTCTAGCACCTGAAGATGGGATTTTCATCCTGAAACCCGGGAGGAATTAGTCAAGTACAGCTAGAGTGGATTTATTCATTATGAAAAAAATGGCAACAGTTGTGGATTTCCAGCAAATAGTACGTTAATGTCAGTTGGGTTGAGACGTCGAGCTGCGACACGTTGATTACCGCTGATGACAGACAACGGAGACTAACACGGTGAAAGAAAATTAGACGCCTGCAGTCGTCCTTATGATGTCATTTATTGTGTAGCTTCCAGTTGCGGCGCTTCAGTGCACCATCTTCAGGCCTCAGTTGACGCTGAAGGGGTTATCACGATCCATATATACAGTGCATCAGTGGCCAACGACTGGTTTACGCAGACTACTTTGATTTCGTCTCTCCAACCATTAACTGTCAGCTCGGTGCAGTGAAGCGCCGAAACTGGTACCTAGACAATAAATGACGTAAGGACGGCTGTAGATGTTACATTTTCTTACAAGAGCGAACGCCCGTGGTCCCCCAGACCTCCAGGCACAAGGACGGCCATACAAAACACGTTGTAGGCCCAAAGTCACCTCTGACAGTGAGTGGCGCGTGCTCAGCTATGAGTCTCGTTTCTATCTGTGGCGGTCACGTCTAAGATTACATATCCGTAGATAACTTGGTCAAACGTCACAGGAGGCATCGATCTTCGAGATCATGATTTTTCACCCACAAAGTATGTTTGATATGCGTTGCGATGACCTATATTTTCTTACTATTCTCCAGCAAACCGTATTCATGAACTGCCACAGTATGAGTTTCAGGCATGGCAAGAAATGCTGTTTACCTCCAAGCCACATCGAATACAAGAAGGGGTTCGTGCACTTGTTGGTCACACCTCATACTAACTTCGATGACGGACATCAGTTTCGAATGGAATGAAAGTTTAAGACTCGGATGCGTACCTTCAGAGTTTGGTAAATGTCGCACTTGTGCTTCATGGTGTCATACCATGTCCGTCACTGTAGGAGAATAATACAAGCAAAACCATCACAAACACTGTAAATTTCCAGCTAAACAACAGCCCTAGAAGTAGCACAGGAGTCATCAGACTCCACCAACAGTTTATCAAGACGAAGCGCAAATAGCAAGAGTAATATACGCGGTATTCGGAAATTAACGTTACAAACCTCTGACTTGTAGAGGGAAATGAGTACATAATATTTTGAATAGGAATCAATGTCCGGAAACGCTCCATTTCCGTTCTACGACAGTTTCAATTCAGATGTGTGACGCGACCTCATCTGCTGAGGGAAAGAGAAAAGTCTGAGAGCTGTTTACCCTGGTATGCAATATGGTAGACCATATAACGTGTACTATGGCAGACTGTCGCCTATGTCACTTAAAGTCTGCCTTGCAAAGTTTAATTTGCGAGTCTTCTGGAATGAGAGGAAGACCTGCTGAGGAGGCTCCTGGTTGCTGCACTAGAAACTTAAGGGGCACAAAGTGGGATGCAGAGTGTGTACCATAATATGCTTCGTAGTGCAATGTCTGCAACAGTGTTAGTGTTCGCCGCAATGAGCCGCTGTTGTAATGCGTCAGTACTGTTCTGTACCAACAGCATGTTAGGTTTTCTTCCTTTTTTGAATATTAACAGGTAATGTTTAAGTGTTAATATAAACTAACGTGCTTAAGTGATAAGTAGATGTTTCGCTACTTTTCCTTTCGAGTTGTTCCCTAATATTTGTACTGTGTCACAGCTAATTCAGTTCCTCAGGCAGATGTGGATGAGTTAAACACCTAAATTAAAGCCGTTGTAGAACGTAAACGGTAAGTTTCCGGACATGGATTCCTGTTAAAAATATTATGTACTCACTCCCTTCTACAAGTTCCAGAAGTTTGTAACGGGAATCTACAGACACACTGTGTACATGTATGAGATCGAAAAGAATTCCTCAAGTGTGTCTGTCCCACTTGCCGACGAACGAAGGCAAATGAAAGGACGGCAAAGGAAAGAAACAAAGAAGAGTTTGCGATTTACCACTTGTTTTTCTGGCCAGTGCGTAAGCGTTTTAGAAACGTTCAACAATCTGTGCCGGCATATGCCACAGGAAAGAATGTGCATCGTGCGAAAGATATATAGGTTTGATACACTCATTCTACGGGCCCAATCAAACTATTCTCCCAACCAATTTCAATAACAAGTGACAAACAAGTTAAAGATAGGGAAAGGATTAATTCAGCCCAACGCTTCACTTTAGATTTTGCATTTGTCACACTCTTCCGTGCAAACCACAGAACACGCAAGTGTAGCAATGAGAGAATATTTGCACTCGTGATATTTGGTATATAACTTAAGAATTACTTAAACAATAGGAATCTATTATTACTTTAAACAAACATATTTATGACCATAAACGATAAGGATCAACGGTTAATAAAGCCCATAGAACTAAAGCAAGGATCACCTTTTCAGTCTCTGAAGTCGGTAGGTGACATATGGGACATTCAGACGTACATTAAGTATTACACCGTTAAGGACGATCAGACTAAAGACTAAAGAAAATTCATCTAAAGCAATTAACATCAATAGCAAATAATTAAGTCACGTCTCAGCAAATGCATCAAAACCAAGTCTTTCAGTTCTACAACAATGTTGGATCATCGAATACGCCGGACTACCGACACAGAAGGCTACATTTTACCAAACAGCTATTTCTCCAAATCTAGAACTATCTTAATAGTGTACAATCCTTAGGTTATCCAGAACTACTCTAATTAGCTTTTTTTGGGCAAAACTGTGGAGTGGATAATTAACCTGTTACTTCATTCTCCTGGAACACTGAGCGGCAATAGATGGTCGTACAAGAGGATGGCTCCAACAGGAGGAGCAAACATTTATCCGAACTCTTAAGGGAACTCGTCTAACACGAGCCACTAAGCTGGACGAAGACCAGTTGGCGATTTTTAATTATAACCCAAAGCCTGCTGGCAAGCGGACGAAAATTACAGAGCATAGGTAGCTTTATTGTGTTCACAACAATTGATAACGTCTGCAAATGAGATTCCGGCAGAACTAATACCGTAGTATCAATACGGGAATTCGGGACTGAGGAGAGCAAGTCAACAACGGTCTCTATCCAATAGACCCAACATTTCAGACGGACAGAGCAATCGACATCAGTCGTGGCAAGGAGGACTACTAAATAGAAACTCTAGCACTACCTTAATATAACTAAATAGAGCACTTAAATGCTACAGGGACCCAACTCTGTAACAAGAATATGTACACAATAACAGTGACTAAAGTTACATATGCCTACGTACTTAAACAAGAGATATTAGCGAACATTAACACAATCATTTCAGACATCCATGAAATTAATTGGCTACAGTTCTCTCCCTCTCTCCCTCTCTCTCTGTATCTCTATCCATCTCTGTATCTCTATCTATCTCTGTATCTCTATCTATCTCTGTATCTCTATCTATCTCTGTATCTCTATCTATCTCTGTATCTCTATCTATCTCTGTATCTCTATCTATCTCTGTATCTCTATCTATCTCTGTATCTCTATCTATCTCTGTATCTCTATCTATCTCTGTATCTCTATCTATCTCTGTATCTCTATCTCTGTATCTCTATCTATCTCTGTATCTCTATCTATCTCTGTATCTCTATCTATCTCTGTATCTCTGTATCTCTCTATCTCTCTCTCTATCTCTCCGCCAGACAGTAAAAGGTCATTTAATCAATTTACAACGTGCTTATCCAGTGACCTACGCCGTCCATTGGAAAACAACTGCTTGCAGAAGGTTCACCGCCAAATATTTTTTTTCTTTTTTTGTCTACGACGCGCGCCTTAAGTAAGTCAGCATGGCTTTCAAATGCACGATAATCCAAGGGGGCAGTAACACACGCAAGGCAATTTCCGATCACAAACTCAAAGCAGAGAAACGTTGCCACACAGTAATTAATAGCTCCCACAACACCGGGAGATTGGCGCTGCCAGACGACGAGCGTTGCACTAAATAGATGAAAAATCTTACTTTCAGTGACGACACGACCTTCTGGAGGTTACTGCCAGCCGCAGATGGACTTCATAGCTTCCCCAGCCCATGACCGGAAACTAAACGTTGTCCATAGATTTACGGCCTCTCGTGTCCTCACGACCCGGGTTTTTGGGTCCATCCAGAGTTAGCGTAGAGGGACCGAGCGTCCCGCTGCAGAACGGTCGTCCAGGGCCAAACACTCGTCTCAGATGCCTTGTCCGTCCTCGGCACGGCATACAGCGCCTGCTCCTACCGGGCGCGCTAGCAGCGGCTCCGCAACGCCCTCTAAGAATGCGCGGAAACTCCAAAGAGAAGTAAACCAAGGGAAAAACACGGTTCAGGTTCCAAGACGGGTCAAGAAACATTACATCCTTCAATGTTGTTGTTGTTGTGGTCTCCAGTTCACAGACAGGTTTGATGCAGCTCTCCATGCTACTCTATCCTGTGCAAGCTTCTTCATCACCCAGTACCTACTGCAACCTACATCCTTGTGAATCTGTTTCGTGTATTCATCTCTTGGTCTCCCTCTACGATTTTTACCCTCCACGCTGCCCTCCAATACTAAATGTGTGATCCGTTGATGCCTCAGAATATGTCCTACCAACCGATCCCTTCTTCTGGTCAAGTTGTGCCACAAATTTCTCTTCTCCCCAATTCTGTTCACTACCTCATTAGTTATGTGATCTACGCATCTAATCTTCAGCATTCTTCTGTAGCACCACATTTCGAAAGCTTCTATTCTCTTCTTGTCCAAACTATTTATCGTCGACTTTTCACTTCCATACAGGGCTACACTCCATACAAGTACTTTCAGAAACGACTTCCTGACACTTAAATCAATACTCGATGTTAACAAATTTCTCTTCTTCAGAAACGCTTTCCCTGCCATTGCCAGTCCACATTTTATATCCTCCCTACTTCGACCATCGCGAGCTATTTTTCTCCCTAAATAGCAAAACTCATTTACTACTTTAAGCGTCTCATTTCCTAATCTAATTCGCTCAGCATCACTCGATTTAATTCGACTACATTCCATTATCCTCGTTTCGCTTTTGTTGATGTTCATCTTATATCCTTCTTGCAAGACAATGTCCATTCCGTTCAGCTGCTCTTCCAAGTCCTTCGCTGTCTCTGACAGAATTACAATGTCATCGGCGAACCTCAAAGTTTTTATTTCTTCTCCATGGATTTTAATTCCTACTCCGAATTTTTCTTTTGTTTCCTTTACTGCTTGCTCAATATACACATTGAATAACATCGGGGAGAGGCTACAACCCTGTCTCACTCCCTTCCTAACCACTGCTTCCCTTTCATGTCCGTCGACTCTTATAACTGCCATCTGGTTTCTGTACGAATTGTAAATAGCCTTTGGCTCCCTGTATTTTACCCCTGCCACCTTCAGAATATGAAAGAGAGTATTCCAAACAACATTGCCAAAAGCTTTCTCTAAGTCTACAAATGCTAGAAACGTAGGCTTGCCTTTCCTTATTCTACTCTCTGAGATAAGCCGTAGTCTGCTCATTTAATCAGTGAAAGTAGTATGATTAGAGAAAATGAAGCTTGCAGGGAGGTATACCGACAACTGTCCTTCATATGCACAACCGTGAATCAAACATGCAGCAGGCAAAATCATACTGATGGTCTTTTATGCCCTTGTTCCACACAATCTAGGGTTGCCCGCGATATACTGATGTAGCTGGAGTAATTTGTGCCCTATGAGTCTTCTGAGACGACGAAAAGAAGTCATCTTGGTATTCCATCCGTTTCATTTGCAATAAAATTCTCGGGTTGCCGACGTCCGTCTCCACCTTTATCAACATTAGAAAGGCTACTGACTGTCGTGGTTGGCAGGCGGTTAGGTGCTGCACGGCGCCAAGCCTCGGTGTCAACAGTTTTCCTCCTGAAGACGACGGCGAAGACAGCTGTCGAAACAACGAGAATGACCGGGCATGAATACCGAAATTTTATCCATGAAATGGTTTGCTTGCCATCTTCGTCCAATCTATTCCAGAAAATATCACTGGCGTGTTACGAGATAGAAAACAATTTGTATGCGCACAAGAGACGAAATCTGTATATTACACAGGTCATTATAGATAGCTTTACCACGTAAACGCCTCTATCAATTTGCGTACGATTAAGGTGTGGTTTTCACAAAGTTTCGGATGCGATTTTGATGGTTACTAGTTTTCGTTAAATGATAGCACTAATTCAATGTGGTACTGCGACGCGGTCGGGTCCAGAGCGGTGATACTGACGGATTATGTTGCAGCATAGGTTGCAGCTACCGTTTCCAACTGTCTGCTTGTGCTTCCGCAATAGGCTGTTCATCCAGTCATGCCGTACTGTAAATCTGACGAAATCCATTATAAATTTACATTAATTAGTTTTATCTACGTCATGACCTCAGTTATTAAAATTGTTTCAATTCCGCAAGAGAGTTTTGCGTTTTAAATCAGTAACCGGACGCTTAGATGTTTAGTGCGGTTCATTTTGGCATTTTTTCCTTCCCGTTAGATACTAAATAAAATTCATTTTCTTTCCGAAAATAAACGTCTGATTAGCTACCAACGATGTATGAAGCAAACTAGAGGAGATCATCGGTGTCAAGGCAACATACTTGTGGAATATGACTGTATACCGCTACAAATAAGTTTGTCACGTGTCCCAAAGCTGTGTAAAGGAACTCTTGTTACTCTCAGTAATACAGGGACATTTTAGAATGTTGTTTTGTAGGGAGGGCAACCACAGCCAAACTTCGACATTTTTTCAAAGAAAATTCCGCAGTGGCAGTATGAATGATTTTTATTAAATCTGCGACCGGTTTCGCACCACTTATCGGTGCATTCTCAGGCAATCTGTACAAAAAATAGTATAATAAGAGTTCATATAAACTATTCGGTCCCCCAATTCTGAGGTGTAAATTAAACTCTTAAATAGCCAGTTTTTTGAATGAAACAAGAAGGTACTCGCATACGCTAATTAAACATAGTAAAGTTGAACATTGCCCTGTAGCCACTCCCCACCATTCACGTCCAATATACCCTCATCTGGTGAAAGCGGTAGTTAAAATTTAAAAATATTTCACAAATTTTTTTCTTAAATGATGGGAGCGGCAATGACCTAGAAAATAAAAATAAAATACGATGCTAATAAATCTCCCCTATACACGAACGACGAAGAGCGGAACATTAGCATGAATAAACAGCAGAACTACGGCCATGTAAACATATCAGAAATTACCGTGCAAGCTGAGAGGAGCCGCGCGGCAGCGGACACGGCCTGACTGACTGGCCGAAACCCGGAAAGCGCTCACGCAGTGGCGAGAGAATCGCCAGAGGCCGGATGACGTGTACAGGGCGAGAAGAGTGGGGGTGTTGAACATTTGATACACAATTACTGTTCAAAGAATGCGTGTGAAATCTTATGGGACTTAACTGCTAAGGTCATCAGTCCCTAAGCTTACACACTACTTAACTTAAATTAGCCTAAGGACAAACATACCCATGCCCGAGGGAGGTCTCGAACCTTCGCCGGGACCAACCGCACAGTCTATGACTGCAGCGCTTAAGACCGCTTGGCTAATCCCACGCGGCACACAATTACTATGTGCTATTATATTTACTATAAGTTATCATTACTTCGATTGGTTACGCTGAAGATAATATAAGAGCACATGGTAACACCTGTCATTACAGATAACAAACATCAGTTAAACTGTAATGTCAAGTAGTACAATGTGATATTATATTTAAGATAACTGATCATGACTCGGATATCATGCACGGAAGATAGCAACACAGTAGCTAAAATCGATCCACAAAAAACAGATTAAAAATTTACGACCGACCCTGCCTTTCCTCCTATCGTGGATCTAAAAAATCTTTTACCGAATGCTACTCTACACTGCAAAGTGACACAGATATATGATACTATTTCGCAACGTCTCTGTAATGCTTGAAATGTTCTGCCAATCGGTCATTTCCTCGAAGACAGAAAACCTCTCCTCCGTCACTGAACCATTCGAGAACCACTGTGTGTATGACCAACGACCTCTTCGTTGGAAAGTCTCTTCCCCTCCCGCCCCCCCCCCCCCCCCCCCAACCAAATATTCTTCCGTAATAGTCTGGACAATTCCCTCCGTGGTTGATGCCGATGGCCTTCTCCACCGATCCCCACCTGTGCGGCCTTGGTCAAATTGTTGGCACCATTCCGTTATGGCTGGACATGACATTGTATTTGGTCCACATAGCGGCACAATTTCATCACGAGTCTGAGTGAAATTTGGACGTTGTGCCCACAAGAATCTTATTGTCCCGTGTACTTCAACTTTGGAGTATGTTTCGAGTCGCCGCGCCATTTAATTCCCACACTGTGATACATCTGTTATCCGTACTGTAGTAGAATTGTATCCGCTAAAAGTTCAGAACATATACTGTCTTCTGAAAACGCGCCATTCTTCCTGCGCAGATATCTTAGCGAGGGACAACACGTGTAACTTACTTTTTTGAAGTCCTCTCGTTTGAATCAAAGCTACCGACATCCTTTCGACGTCACCAGTTTTTAAGAAAGATCATAACCTCGGGTTGGGCAGTGATCGGCACTGGAATCAGACTTGCACGACTGAAGGTATCTTACTACTATTAAACCTGGAGCAATAGAGAAAAACCTTGGAAAATATGAATAAGATAAATTAACACATTAGCACTGAATACTTTCGGCTCCGGAGAAATCACTAATGGATCTAACGAAGGATCGCTTTTTGATCCTTTCTTCAAACACAGGATGTTTCAGCAATTACTCTGAACTGATGGCATTACTGCAGCAAAACAAGGAAAAAAAGTCAGATAAACGGAAGTAATGCAAAACTGGAAGTGATCGTCGGTATCAGTTTTATATGTCCCTATTGAACTTCCAATCTCACTTTAAGCGCTATAGAGCGAGTGGGTGAGGAAGAATTGACCGGCCAAAATTCTGTTTGTGGTATACAGAAAACATTAATATTGGTGGCAACGAAAAGTGAAAATTTTGCCGGGTATCTTATCTCGTCAACTACTCGGCAGACCAGAAATGAAGCACCCTACAGTGATTGAACAATAGCAACATCATGAAGCAGGGACCAGAAAATACTGGGCAGAGTGAATTGGAACGACATCAGGATATGTATACTACGACGTTAACGTAGTTATACAACGACGGTAATATTTTAGTTAATACAGATTAATTAAGTTCCGCAGCATCAAATAATCAGATTAGGACATCTTGAGACAAAGACCGGTCGTACCTAATCAGTTGTTATGTAATACAAATGTTCACAGTCTGAAAGCTACAATGTTTTGTAGGAATTTTCTCAATGGTTTTGGAAGGATGAATGCGATGACAAAAATCCGGCATACTTCGTGCCGGTGCTGGAAACTTGGAATTTAGTGTACGCAGGTTTTCAGTAACAAGAGAAGGAAAATTCGTAAATACTGTAGTAATTCTTGCAACTGCATCGTGGGCAAGTCGCTTAAATACGTTATAGAAATAATCGAATATTCGAAAAAACAACTTATACGTAGATATTATTAAACCACGATAATATAACAAATAGTACAAGCTGTAAGTAGGCTGTTTAGGTTTTTATGTTGGTAACGCCACATAGCGCTCTGTATAAAAATCACTGACTGTGGATGTGTGCAGTCTGTGGATGGTTTGCATTGTTGGAATTCGCTATTGTAGTGTTGGGCAGTTGGATGTGAACAGCGCTTAGCGTTGTGCAGTTGGAGATGAGGCGCCAGCAGTGGTGGATATGGGGAGAGAGATGGCGGAGTTTTGAGAGCGGATGATCTGGACGTGTGTCCATCAGAGACAGTAAATTTGTAAGAGTGGATGTCATGAACTGATTTATATATTATGACCTTTGAACACTATTAACGTAAATACATTGTTTGTTCTTAATCAAAATCTTTCATTTGCTAACTATGCCTATCAGTAGTTAGTCCCTTCAGTAGTTTGAATCTTTTATTTAGCTGGCAGTATTGGCGCTCGCTGTATTGCAGTAGTTCGAGTACCGAAGATTTTTGTGAGGTAAGTGATTCATGAAAGGTATGGGTTATTGTTAGTCAGGGCCATTCTTTTGTAGGGATTTTTGAAAGTCAGATTGCGTTACGCTAAAAATATTGTGTGTCAGTTTAGTGTTGATCAGAATAAGTAAAGAGCGAAATGTCTGAGTACGTTCAGTTCTGCTCAGCTGTTTGAAAATCAAATAACGTAAGGGGTTTACCAGCACAGTAATTCAATAATTTTTCTAAGGGGACGTTTCATAGTTAAGAGAAAAGATGTAATTCACCAGCACTGCTCCGTCTCTACAACTGCTCCTAAGTAGGTTTCCATTCGATGTGATGACCCTAAGAATAAGTAATTTTCAGAAGTGATGTACCAAACAAAGGAATGTAATTTGAACAAGTTAGGGGGGCGTTCATGAAAAACGCACTTTATTTAAAAGGTGCACCTAATCCACAATTTTGAAGATCCGACAGTGAAATTTTGTACCATGTTTCATATGAAATTAACACATTTACTCTTAAGTTCCTTGGATTATATTTATTAAACTTTTTTTATAGAATTTAAAAATTTTATTTTCAAAAATAATATATGTACCTTTTTCTCAGACACTATTCAAGAGATTTCTACAAAGTTTGCTCTGTTTTATCTCTCTGCATGTATTAATCTTCTCACAAGAGGGTTTTTAAATAGATATATTTTAAATAGATATATTTAAAAACCCTCTTGTGAGAGGATTTAATAATTTTAATAAAATTTATGCAAAATTCCAAGCAATTTGCCCCATATCTCGGCTTATATTCAGAATTACAAAATTTACTCTTGATAAAACATCCATCGGGGTTATAAAAATAAGTGCACAAAATTTAGCAATTATAACCTTCATAGACTTTGAGAAAAAGGTAAATAAACTTTTAAAAAATATCATTTTCGGGAAGCGCAATTTAAAGTACAATGTTATGTTTTTTCCTTATGTCATCTCTTCAGAAGGCCCCAGGTTTATACTGAAGTCCCATTTCATTCCAAGGCTTCTCTTCTGGTTTCTCGTTTTCTGCCTTCTTTCCTTTACCAGGCCTTCAAATAATTGTTCAGCTGCAGAGAGGCGCTGTAAATCTATTTTTCTCAAGATATCTTGACTGAAATTTCTTATCTCAAAGCCCATTCTAATACGTTCATCCTCCCTACCTTCCTATAGTGAAATACAAGAACTGCAACATAAGTTGCAGTTCTGACAACTGTACTTGCTCTTGCTCTTACTCTCCCGGCACCACAAACCCCAGTCGGTTTTTGGCCTCGTCAAGTAACCTCTTCCACGGTATTCTGTCTTCGGCATCTCCTTTCCTTGCTCCCAATACCTGGAGATCCTTGGCAACCTGGTCTCTCCATCTCATTTTCGACCTGTTTAGAGGTCTTCGTATTTTCGGTCTATTCTCTGAGGCTTCTCTCACTAAAGCTCTCTGCTCTCGTCTATGGACTTGGCCGGCTCCTCTTAGTCTTTTTGTCTTGGCTTCCGCAACTGCGTATGGTTCGCTCTGTAGCTCTCTGAACTCCCTATTCTTTCGCTTTCGCCATTCTCCTCTCTCACAGATTGGTTCAAATATCTTTCACAGGATTTTATTTTCAAAAACCTTTATCTTTCTCTCGGTGTATTTATCTATTGTCCATGTTTCCGCCCCATGTAGCAATACTCGTCTCATTATGGTTTTATATATTCTTACTTTGGTTCCTCTTGAAACAATTTTAGATGACAGTAGTTTGTTGAGTGAGTATAATACTGTGGTTGCAGCTTTGACACTCGTCTCTATTTCTTGCTTCTCATCGTTTTTGTCGCTTACTATACCCCCTGATATTTAAACTCACCTACTTCTTCAAACGTGTTATCGATCTGCACGGTTTCTCATCTTTTTGTTCTGTAATTTCTTCCTACCCTCATGAATTTTGTGTTCCCGTCATTTACTTGTAATCCAACTCCGTTTGCTTTTTGAAACAGTCTTTTTGCCAGTATTTTAAGGACATCCGGATTTTAAGCGATTAGAGCTACGTCATCTGCAAAGGCCAGCACATTTATTTTTGTTCCTATGTTAATTCTCACTTTTGCTTCACTTGATGCGTCCAGCGCTTCCTGTATTATTGTGTTGAACAAAAGGGGTGATATTCCATCTCTTTGTCTGACTCCTGCTTTTATGTAAAACGCCTTGGAATATTCTCTATACATTTTCACTACCACTTTCGAGCCTTTCAGAGACACTTTCACAATATTTATAATCTTCTTCGATATTCCGTATCCTGACATTTTATGCCACAACTTATCTCTGGATATACTGTCACAGACTTTCTTAAAACCAACAAATAGTATTGCCATCGTTCTGTTACACTCCCAATATTTGGATATGTCTTATTTCAGTACGAATATCTGGTCAGTAGTTGAACGCTTCTTCATAAATACCGCTTGTTTCTCATTTATTATCTCTTTTAAATATGTTTCTAATTTTTTCTGGGGAATCTTGGAGAACACTTTATTTGCGATGCTAATTAATGAGATGCCTCTGTAGTCCTCATATTGTTGTTTGTCACCTTTTTTATGAATTGGTATTATAATTGCTTCTGTCCACTCCTCTGGCATTCTTTCTCCATTCCAGATGTTCGTAACAAGCTTGTGCGCTTGTTTTGCAAATTTTATTCCTTCCTCCAAAACAATTCAGCTGTAATACCGTCTCTCCTCGTAGCTTGGTTGTTTTTTAGTATTCTGATTGCGTCTGTTGTCTCTTTCACTGTCGGCGGCTCCACGAATAGATCTACATTATGGCAATCACGTTGTTGCTCCATTTCTGCACTTCTATCTTCAACATTTAGAAGTTCCTCAAAATATTTCTTCCAAATTTCCATATATTTGGATCTTTCCATAACTTCGTTAATGCCATATATCCGTGGTATATATCTTTTTCTGAAAAATCTGATTTGTGAAAATCTCTTGCATTCCCTGACCCTTTATCCTCCTCTGCTCTTTTGATTGAATTGTCCACATGTTTTCTCTTTTTCCTTCTAAGAAGATTTTTAGTTTCTCTATTAACATTTCCATATGCTTCTTTACTTTCGTTGGAATCCTCTTGTAAGTGTGACAATTGTAGCAGATGAAAATGTGGCAAATCAGGAACTGCCTGAAGGAGTCACACGTCATCTATAAAACCAAAGCGCATATATCATAGTTTTTAAGGTGCATCCTACGCAAGTATGCTTGGAAATAATTCGTGAAATCGTTGTTCATCATCGCGTGAAAAAGTGCACTTCGCAGGAAGGTCACGTCACATATTTAATTATTTTTGGGCCACTTCGAAAAGACTTCATTATTGAAGTGCTAGGAATTTATTTTTCATGAGTTCTACGAATAAATGAAAAATAAATTGAAAATTGACATTTTCTGTCAATTTCATGAACGTCCCTCCTAAAGAATATGTGATGTAACTTACTTAAAAATATGCTGATGTGAATGAAGCAGAATTTTTCCGTTTCTCTTTCTTGTCATATCGGGCGAGGTTTGGCTACGAAAACTTATTCGGTGGTGAATAAAGGAATGTAAGAAGGAGGGGAGAAAGATTATGGTCTTACGTCCCGTTGAGGAAGAGGTCACTAATGACGGAGGACAGTCTCAGATTTGGGAAAGAGGTCCGCAGTGGCCATTGAAATGAATGAAAACATAAATTAGGTCCACAATCTTTCAGAATGCTTTAACAGTGTACCACCTCGTTCGTCGGAGGAATGTCTGAATTCTAACGACGCACTTTTCGTGACACCCTGGCAGATTAAAATCGTGTACCGGACCTGGGCTCAAACCATTGCCTATCGTAGAGAAGTGCTTGACCAACAAAGCTACCCAAACACGACTAACGACCAGTCCCCTCAGTTTCACTTCCGCTAGTGCCTCGTCTCCTATCTTCCAAACTTCACAGAAATTTTCATGCAAACCTTGCGGAGGTACCATCCTTGCAAGAAATGATGAGCAAACATGGCTTAGCCACAGGCTGGGGGCTGTTTCCAGAATGAGTTTTTCACTCTGCAGCGGAGCGTACGCTGACATGAAGCTTCCAACTAGATTAAAACTGACAGTTTGTTGATGATTTTTAATTACAATCAGCATACTGAAGAAAGTCAGATGTTCGGTACTCAGGCACAGTGCTGACTGCTTTTGGTTTCATAGCACTGGAGCAAGTAGGTTCTTGCGGGTGCAAAGAGAGTTACGGTAATAATAAGTGATGTGTTTTTCTTTTGTTGAGCATTGCGTTTCCAAGCTACCGTTAACAGATGGCTCATAACAAGTAGTGGCAATATCGTCTATAATCTGTGTTAGCACACATTACAAACTTCAACTGAATTTGACAGTAAATAGTTGCCTTAACATATCTTTATTGCACTCATATCGCGGAAACATAGCAAGTTAGTAGAAACTTGATAATCATCCCAGACATATACATTTTCGTATCAGCAGTGTTCAATAAACCTGGTGTTTCGAAACTCCCATTATACAGTTTGACGGTTGCTAGTAGCGATGGAGTGGTGCAGTAGCAGAATTGGATGTAGGGCGACAATGGAAGAAGGTAAAAATCATGGTCTTTAGCATCCAAACGGAAGCACAAAATTATTTCCATTTTCAATGGACTCCGTATAGTTAGATGGCTTTGCTATGAGGTCCCCTCTTGGTCCAATTTTGGCTCAGATATTCATGGACAATTTTGAACAACATTTCTTGAACAAAGAACCTGTTACTCAAATATTAAATACCAGTTCAGTTATTCAAATTTACTGTTTATGTCCCCCTTTCATTGCTTAGATCCTTTTTTATAGATGTACTTCACGCTCTTGGTATTTCCTTTCCTCTGAACAATTTACATGCAAGATTTACAATTTGAGTTGATACATGTGTCCACAATTCTACGACAGTTCCCGATCTACTCGCCTCTCCATTTCTTGCCTTTTTCAGCATCAGGTTGGAGTATGAGATTGAGGGAAAAGACGCGAGAGGACCAGGAAGGTTCTACGGTTGGACCGTCTTGAATACTACTGGCCATTAAAATTGCTACACCAAGAAGAAATGCAGATGATAAACGGGTATTCATTGGACAAATATATTATACTAGAACTGACATGTGATTACATTTTCACGCAATCTGGGTAAATAGATCCTGAGAAATCAGTATCCAGAACAACCACCTGTGGCCGTAATATCGGCCTTGATACGCTTGGGCATTGAATCAAACAGAGCTTGGATGGCGTCTACAGGTACATCTGCCCATGCAGCTTCAACACGAATCCACACGTCATAGAGAGTAGTGACTGGCGTATTGTGAGGAGCCAGTTGCTCGGCCGCCATTGACCAGACGTTTTCAATTGGTGAGAGATGTGGAGAATGTGCTGGCCAGGGCAGCAATCGAACATTTTCTGTATCCAGAAAGGCCGGTCGTGCATTATCCTGCTGAAATGTGGGGTTTTGCAGGGGTCGAATGAAGGGTAGAGCCACGGGTTGTAACACATCTGAAATATAACGTCCACTGTTCAGAGTGCCATCAATGCGAACAAGAGGTGACCGAGACGTGTAACCAGTGGCACCCCATACCATCACGCCGGGTGATACGCCAATATGGCGATGACGAATACACGCTTCCAATGTGCGTTCTCCGCGATGTCGCCAAACACGTATGCGACCATCGTGATGCTGTAAACGGAACCTGGATTCATCCGAAAACTGACGTTTTGCCATTCGTGCACCCAAGTTCGTCGTTGAATACACTCACAGAGACTGCTGACAGTTGAAGAGAGTCGTAATGTGTAATAGGCTGACATTTATACAGACAATCACACAGGAATTCCAAATTGCATCAGGATCCACTGCAAATACTATGACAGTTAGGCGGGAGGTGAGAAAACTTGGCCGGCCGCGGTGGTCTAGCGGTCCTAGGCGCCAACACCATGCTGAATTCCAGCATTACCGATCGAGGGCGCCACGTACTTGTAAGTCATTTTCAGCCAGGTGTCCGGATACTTTTGATCACATAGTGTATGTTACACTGTGCACATTCAGTCTTGTAGCAAATTAAAATACGCAATAATTAACTAAACCCTAGAAGATATCAAAACTCAACAAACATTGAATCATAAATTGCAGGTAACTGGAATCGAACAGGTGACGTACACACGTCAATCTGCGGCTATAACTGCTACAAGCACGACATACGGCGCAGAGGATGCGACAAATCAAATTCATGGTTCTGTTACTGTTTAGTTCACTAGCATATCATGAATGGGAGGGTCCTCTGTAGTCAGCGCCCTACAGAAACGCCGCGTCTCTGCTGGACCTTAGCCTGTGGGCGTGGTGTTCGGAGATGGGTCAGCAGTCAGATAAGGCGGGCAGACGGCGGCCAATTTCTGGCAGGGTCGAAGGGTGGGGGAGGGTGGAGGGGGCTCGATATTATCGCCCTGGGTGCTGGCCGGCGCGGGGCAGCGGGTAATAATGTATAACTATGGCCGGTAATAACCACCTGCCGCCGAGGTGTTTCGCTAAACGTCCGCCCGCCTCACCACTACAGACGCAAAACCATTCCGGCCTGCTGCGCCTCCGGGCAGTCCGCGCTGACTGACCACTCTGACGTCACCAACGAGGTATACGGCCCGTCCGTAAATTGTACTCTGCGGTACTGATCATAATAGCCGTAATGTCATAACACAGAGAGGCAGCTATAATGTCTGTCATGCACTGAATCAAAGTTTTCAGAGCACTTTGCTGTTCTTTGCTGTCTAAATTCTATATGCGAACAATTATAAGGTTTGAGATTTGAGTTTACGTGTTGTAGAATGCAGACTGTTTTAAAAAGAACCATACAGTTTCACAAGACTACGCCACTTGTCAGAAAAGTATCGAGACTGGATTAATATACACTACTGGCCATTAAAATTACTACACAAAGAAGAAATGCTGATGATAATTGGGTATTCATTGGACAAATATATTATACTAGAATTGATATGTGATTATATTTTCACGTAATTTGGGTGCATAGATCATGAGAAATCAGTATCCAGAACAACCACCTCTGACCGCAATAACGGCCTTGATACGCCTGGGCATTGAGTCAAACAGAGCTTGGATGGCGTCTACAGGTACAGCTGCCCATGCAGCTTCAACACGATACCACAGTTCATCAAGTGTAGTGACTGGCGTATTGTGACGAGCCAGATGCTCGGCCACGATTGACCAGGCGTTTTCAATTGGCGAGAGATCTGGAGAATGTCTGGCCAGGGCAGCAGTCGAACATTTTCTGTATCCAGAAATGCCCGTACAGGACCTGCAACATGCGGTCGCGCATTATCCTGCTGAAATGTACAGTTTCACAGGGTTCGAATAAAAGTTAGAGCCACGTGTCGTAACACATCTGAAATGCAACGTCAAATGTTCGAAGTGTCATCAGTGCGAACAAGAAGTGATCGAGACGTGTAACCAATGGCACCCCATACCATCACGCGGGGTGATACGCAAGTATGGCGATGACGAATACACGCTTCCAATGTGCGTTCACCGCGATGTCGCCAAACACGGATGCGACCATCATGATGCTGTAAACAGAACCTGGATTCATCCGAAGAAATGACGTTTGGCCATTCGTGCACCCAGGTTTGTCGTTGAGTATACCATTGCAGGCGCTCCTGTCTGTGAGTCAGCGTCATGGGTAACCGCAGCCATGGTCTCGAGCAGATAGTCCATGCTGCTGCAAACGTCGTCGAACTGTTCGTGCAGATGGTTGTTGTCTTGTAAACGTCCCCATCTGTCGACTCAGGGATCGAGACGTGGCTGCACGATCCTTTACAGCCATGCGGATAAGATGCCTGTCATCTCGACTGCTAGTGATACGAGGCCGTTGGGATCCTGCACGGCGTTCCGTATTACCTTCCTGAACTGACCGATTCCATATTCTGCTAACAGTCATTGGATTGCGACCAACACGAGCAGCAATGTCGTGATACGATAAACCGCAATCGCGATAGGCTACAATCCGACCTTTATCAAAGTCAGAAACGTGATGGTACGCATTTGTCGTCCTTACACGAGGCATCACAACAACGTTTCACCAGACAACGCCGCTCAACTGCTGTTTGTGTATGAGAAATCGGTTGGAAACTTTCCTCATGTCAGCAGGTTGTAAGTGTCGCCACCGGCGCCAACCTTGTGTGAATGCTCTGGAAAGCTAATCATTTGCATATCACAGCATCTTCTTCCTGTCGGTTAAATTTCTCGTCTGTAGCACGTCATCTTCGTGGTGTAGCAATTTTAACGGCCAGTAGTGTAAAATAGAAAAAAGCTAAGAAGGTGGTTTTAATGCTGCAGGTGTTCTACACAGTCTATCTGCACTTGAGTTCATCGGACAGAATGTTCATAGAACTATGTAAAACTGTCAGAAGAATCCTTCTTTGGGATGTTGTTCTAGTCATACCTCACATAAGCTCGAATTTCTGTTATGTCCTCAAAGTGTTGACCCTTTTTTTATTCTTATTTATTTACAACATACTCCATTACAATATTTTTAATGCTACATGTATGTATTGTGTGTGTGTGTGTGTGTGTGTGTGTGTGTGTTTGTGTGTGTGTGGAGTGTAATATAATGTTGGTGTTGTATGATGATTATGATGATGATGAAACAAGCGAGAGGGTGAAATCTGGTGCCGCCACATAGCCTACTCGACGCGAATGGCACCAAGGAGGCCGACGAGCCTATCCAGAGGATCACCGTCAACAATGTCACACGCCCTCACTTCGTGAGACACTGGTGAGAGGTTTGGTATTTAAACCAAGACATTAGCGCGAAGTTTGGTGGTTAGAAACCTTACGCCATCATCTCTCCTCCCCTCGTCGGCCAAATACTGGCAGTAAAAAAATTTTCTACTTCCAGGATTCGAACCGGCTTACTTCCGGGTCGAGTACCGCAGCACAATCGTGCTTTAACGACCTCAGAGGCGGGTAGTGTTGACCTTTCATGAGAATTTCAGCGCTTCGTCGTTTTACGGTAGGTTCGCATTGATAACACCAAGTCTCCTAACCCTGATGCTTTTCCAGAAAAAGAGTTATCCACGTTTTTCGTGTCAACCAAGTCGCAGCAGGCTTCCACGCATCATTGGTTTTGTTCTGGAGCCGAGGTGTGCCGGACTAACTTTGCACACACTTCTATTCTTAAAAACATTCTGTAGAGTGTCTTGAGCACTTTAGAGGCGATGCTCTCCTCTGTGATCTGTAACACAATTAGTTTGAAACATCGTGTCCGCTCGTTCACTACTTAACACTGGCCTAACACTGGCTATCACAACTGACTTATCGAATCCACATTTGTTATTTAGAGTTGTTAGTTTAAGCTGTCACCGCAGCTAACGCCGCTTATACGACAGTGTAACTTATACGAGGGTTGGAACTTTAATAGTGGAAACTATTTATTTACAGCTCGTACAAAATAGATACGTGTTTCAAAGTTTTATTGACCTTCAAAGTAGTCATCAGCATTGTGCATAATACGTTGCCAGCGATGTGGAAATCGTAGGATACTCTTAGCAGTGTCAGTTGTGTTGACAGTTCGAGCGGCTCGGTCTATTGCCTGACGAATCTAGAGCAGTTATGAAGCGAATGCCGTGACGTGTTTCCTTCAGTTTATAAATCGAGTTGAACTCACGAGGGCTTGAGTCAGGAGAGTGAAGTAGGGGGTATAGCACTTAACAGCCCCATCAGTCAAACAAATCAGTAACAGCTTGCACTATATTGGGCGCAGAGAAATCCAATATTGTCATGGGGGCGAAAGAGGACAGGAGACAGTGGAAGAAGATGACATAGCCCGGAAAGTGTCCTCGTCCAAATAGTTGAATCGCAGGTGGAGATGCAAAGCCATGACAAGAGAGTCAGGAGATCGAATCTAAGGGCACTATGGATAACTCGTGCGCCACATAAGGCGTCCTTCCTCATATGGCCCGCAAGTCTGTAAAATTTTGAAAGTGGCAGGTCAAACCATAGAATGGGACCTTAATTCATAGGGCCGAAATGTGTGAAACTCCTTTTAGTGGCCTCTTATGACAGGCAGGAATACCTCGGGCCTACTCTAACCCCCAGACCCGCAGGGGATATTTCTTATGTTCGATACAGTTTTAGTGTTTCGTCTTGACCTGCAGCAAGACGTTTTCGTGTTAGATTATTTCTTTAATTGTCAGTGGATCGATCTCTTAACAGGCCAACTCACATTTCACGTGTTTTGTAATGAACATATTTGAATTACCTACCAGGTCTGCCTGTTTGCTAATCTGCAGCATTACGCTGTTGCCTTCCATCACAATGTTTTTATATAGCTTGTGAAACCCACACTAGATGTGAGGAAGCTGATGCCACAACAGCCAATAGAACAGAAGATTGGCAGGCGAGGTTAATTTTCCAGCTAATAGGGAACCAGCAGCAGACAGTTCATTAACGGCATTTCGCATCACCTTTCGAACAATTCCAATTAATCGCAATGTCTGCAGTGTGAAGATACCGAGCACGGAACTGCACAGCTGTTGCTACCGGAGGCATATTGCAGTGTCAATCACTTTGCTATTCTGATCTCAGTACAGTGTACCAACAAAATAAATCCTACAGAGCACAAATATGCAGTGAAATTTGCCTCACCGTTAAGCGTATCTGCGATTCATTCTGAAGTACTCTCATATTGGTTACAGCAGACATCATGTGACTAATAGTTAGGGATAACATTACTTAACTGAACAAAATGAAATATGAAAGAAGCTCTCTTCAGATTACGTTTACGTTCGTAATACAATAGTGAAAAAGAACCACACTGGCTCGAATGAAACACAACAGACACAAAAAACAAATCAGTGAGCGCGGTTATACGACGCTGAATAGCAACGAAGTCAAATTACAGAACACACCATGAAAGTACAGAATGTAAAGGGAAGAAACACATTTTACTTCAGAAAAACGAATCATCACGTCCATACTGTTTCGTTCCAACACATACACATAATGTAAAGTAATTTAATCGGAAGGCTCAAACACCACAAAAGAAACCATAAAAATCATGCAAGACATTTGGCAAATAGAACAAATTCCAGAAGATTGGGAAAATGCGTTAATTCTCCTGTTACACAAGAAGGGGGACAGAATAGATATAAATAACTACACGAGAATTTCAGTAATATTGGTTGCGTACAAGATTCAATGCCTGATAGATCATTATGTGCTCCACACAGCACAGAAACAACTTTAGAACCAAAGATTGGAGAATATCAGGCAGGATTTAGACAAGGTCGTTGGTGTCCAGAGCAAATCCTGTACCTAAGGCTAATTTTTAGACAAAACAGAAATTACAGCAAAATTTTAATCTGCACATTCGTTGGTTTCAAACAAGCCTATGAATCAGATGACTGCGGATTAATCCTCCAGACATTAAAAGAACAAGCTCTAGATCTGAAAACATTCGTAAAATAGACACTGACAAATACGAAGTCCAAGGTTACATTAATGGCGAACTCTCAGATACTTTTGAAGTCAAAACAGAAGTAAGAGAAGGACATGGGATGTCTCCGTTGCTTTTCAACTATGTCCTTGAGAAAGCCATACAAGAATGGCGAAAACAGACATCAATCCTCCAAATTGACCAGCCAACTATTGTAGGCAGAATCAAGTTATCTATAGATTGTCTAGCATTTGCAGACATGCAACAATATGCACCAAAATTGCCAAAAGATGGAAAGTGCATACCGACTTAATCGAAATACCTGCAACAGTCCACAAAACTAAGACATTATGTATAATTAAACCAGAACGCCTCTATAGACCATAATACTTACTTTGAGCAGGAAAACAGATATTTAAAACATTGAGAAAGGGAACGCAAAGTCGTAAGAAAAATTCTATGCCTAGAACTTATACTCGAATAATACCGACTCGGAAGGAATCAAGAGATCAAATAATGCACAAATATGCTTAGAGACACTACTTTTTTTGTAATAGGAGCAAAGCCAAAACGGACACGGTAAAATGAGTTGATGGGATCAAAACTGATTTGAAAGTGACAACAATTACTCCAGAAGGTGACCAAAACCGTGAAATCTTCAGGTCACATATTCAAAAATGGCAAGTTGACCAAGAGAAAACGCAAAAGAGGAAGACTGGGACAACGTGGTCTGAAGAGAGAAAGGAAGCCAACAGGAGGAGAATGAAAGAAATATGGGCAGAAAGGAACGCGGATGCTCACCTCTAAGTACTATGCGTACTCGTAATGGGATTATAAGCAGATAATAATTTAAATTATATGCTCAGAGAGATGCAGTGTGAATGTTACTTAAACATACTGTTTTTATACGCAAAGACACTATTTTTAACTATGTTCATACTTTGAAAATCCAACTCACATGTGTTTTAATTGCAATAATGAATACTTAATTATTCCAGACAAAGGAATTCGTTTTAACGAATAGGGATAAACTAACAAGATCTAACACATAGTTTTACCTAAAATTCATCTATATTCTTTCTTAAATTGTGACAAATCGAATGGTTCAAGTCAACAAAAACACTAGATCCCACCTGAAGCTGTAGAAGACAAAGTTACCATTGTAGATGGGCAGTAGCTGCAGTCGGAGCCTTCAGTGTAGAAATAACGCGCACGCAGTCGCTCGTTTAAACGCATTGGTCGTGGCTATCTTCAATAGTTCGAGGAACATTTCCGAAACTCCCTTCACAATATTTTGCCCAGAAAATTCAGGCGCATCTGTTTTTCTTGTTCCTGGAACAGTGACACGTATAGTACTGTGATATTAATACAGTTACACAAACAGCTAGCAGATGGGACAATAGACCAGTCACGAACTGCTCATTCGAGACAGCTGCAAATAACCAGCAAATAACACTACAGTCTAGTCAAGGAAAATCGAAAAATTATTACCTACTTGTGGAGTCATACTGTCACAGAAGGAAGAAGAGAATTAATCACCCATGCCACCCACACAAATAATGTGCCGACATTTCACGCCGCCGGCAAAAATCCGACCGAACCTGGGACGTCGTTCACCGCGCACAAGATGTACCAATTTCCTCGTAAGGCATCACAGCGAATAAATGTTGAGGCCGGGAAATGATAGGAACTTTCAAATACTGCCTATCTAAGGTTATGGAGTTGTCAAAGGTCAAAATGCTATTGATTCCGATGCAGCTTGTCATCGAGAAAAGATTGATCGCTTCACCGATCGCCCAGGAACGGAAGACCAAGAATGCCTGGAGAGAGAAATCGCTTCAAACGAAAAACGGTATACGATCGTTTGTTACAATGGGTGACTGACAACTTGATGGCACTTCGACGTTTGCATGGCTACAAAATAACAAAATTTGACGACGTGTTCCCGTTCCATGAAGGCAGGTCGAGACGCAGAAATACCTACCGTAGTGCTACGCAATGGGGCATCGCAATACCAGATTCGATACGGTATTTGTTACTGATGGCTATACCTAAAACTGAATCGATACTTTAACAACATTTGAACAAAAGCATCAACGCAAGTGTTTCAGTGCAATGACTACATTATAGGATTTTACATGTATTTTTTCACAAAAGGATTTGTTTGAAATAGAAGCAAAATATCGAAATTTTGCAATTTTTGCATGAACCATCTTAAGAATAAAATCAAGTACAAACATAAGCAGGAAAAGACATATAATCCAAGCAGAAATGAAATTCAGGTCTTGGGATAAATTTTACGCTTGTAGTGTAATAAAATAAAAACAGTTTTGACTCTTTTTCTTTACTGTCAGTGTGATGTAATAGAATGAATATGAGCCGTGACTTATATAAAAAAAGAAACAAACATTAATGCAGTGGCTCAGCCTAAAAGATAAATAACTAATGTAGGGATATTATTAACCGTGTAATATGTTGTTTAATTTAGCCCGAAGCATATGAGCACTCAGTAAACTAGCTTAGTTCTCAGGGGTTACGGAATTGTAAATACTCATTTGTTTAACTATTAAAACACGACAGATATTCCTCAGTATATGCCTAGTCGACGTCAAGTTAAAGTCGTGTGCTTATAGCACCAGAGAATACTTCACCAGTCCGTTCACTGTACAACAATAAATTCTGTAACGCAAAATCATGGTTTCGTCTTGAATCGCAATATAAGATAAGAAGCGTAGCTTTTGCAAATGAAATCTTGTACGAGAACTAGAATCCTGTGACCAGGGCTTCCTGCCTGGGATGTTATCTCGCAACTTTGAGAAAATCTGGAAGTGAATTTTATTAAATTACTTGCAGCGGCCGCCAGGCTCGTAGTACCTGAAAGAAAGGTTTTACTTTCTAACCGGCGGCACGTCTCGACGATGAGCGAAAAGAAAGCTCTTAATTATTTTTTAAGATGGCGCATAACAATGAAGAATTTCTGTGAAGACCCATGTCTACTCTAGACAAGCAAGGTTTAGGATTACAAATGATTTCAGCGCGGGCACAATTTTCAGTTTTGTTAATAACTTACATTGGCTGATGCAGCAAGATGAATCTTCGTTAAACGCTCCTTACGGTTCGCGTCCAGATAAAACAAGAGGAAGAATAGTAATGACAAAAGAGGTCAGAGTTCAAACACAGAATCTCAGTTCCATGGAATAGGCATAATATATTGTTCCTTGATAAAACTCGCAAGTTACTCATACAATACAATAAAACATGCAATCTGTACATCTCACATTCATGTCCACCCAGGAGAAACAGTACACGCTATATACACATACCTTTATTAACACTGCTTTCTTTAACACAAAATCATTCATCTAAAATACGAAGGAAAGTTGAAAATAATGTTTTTTACATTATTCAATTACAGAATAAGATGAATAATGTACGGTGATCAAAAAGTTTCCGTTTGACGGCATTGCTGCAGCGTATATGGAACGTAGCGCGACTCTGATGCTGGTATATAAGCATCAGCATGTAGGTATGGGATCAGTATAGCATCCGTTTGTTTCCGTCGTGCGTGCTGTAAGAAAAATGGTTCAAATAGCTCTCAGCACTGTGGGACTTAACATATGTAATTAGTCCCCTAGACTTAGAACTATTTAAACCTAAGTTACCTAAGGACATCACACACATCCATGGCCGAGGCAGGATTCGAACCTGCGACCGTATCAGGCGCGCGGTTCCGGACTGAAGCGCTTAGAGCGCTCGGTAACAGCGGCCGGCCGTGCTGTAAATGCGGCAACGTGAAGTGTGGTGACGTTATTACCAAAGGCGCCTAAAGAGGACCAACGCACCATTATTCTTCTCTTGGCCGCCGGAGGACAACCACCGGCAGTGATCCATCGGAGAATGAACAATATCTAAAGGGCAGCATCTCTGTCGAAAACCAACATTGTGCAATGGTGCGACAAGTTCCGCGCTAATAACGCACGTCCCCATAGCGCAAATGTCGTAATGCAGAACTTAGCCAATTCAGGTGGTAGCCACTAGGGCAACCGCCCTGTAATCCTGATCTCTTCCCATGCGATTATCACGCCCTCGGTTTCTTAAGAAATTTTCTTGAAGTATGGACGATTCCTGACGGATGAGGATGTGCAGCAGGCAGTTACTGACTTTTCCACGCAGCAGTACACAGCATTTTACCAAACTGGTGTCTTCAACATGGTTCGTCGGTGGGATGGTGGCCCCAATGCTCATTGCAATTTTGCCTGATTGGCTTACCGCTTATGGACTGCAGCGCCCTTCAAAGGAAAACTTTTTCAGTGCCTTTTATATAAACACTATGTCCGGGTAGTGGGTGTATGCTTAATATGATTGGCGTATTTTTTTAAAATCTGATATGCAAGCGATATGTAGTTTTTACTGATATCTTGTGTTTTCTGTATGCTAAACGGATACAGATTATTTTCCCAAATCCATTCGATAATTCCGATACCGAGGCTCTGACATTCCTTACGATGGTGAGGTTCTATCTAGTACTTGACGTCGGTACCGACATAACACGCATCGAAACAAAAGATCGCTTCTTACTCATACTACTTACACCGGTTCCTCCGTGGCTATGCACAGCGGTTAGCGGGCAAGACTCGCATTCGAAAGGACGATGGATCAAATCCGCGTCCGGCCATCCTGATTTAGGTTTTCCGTGATTTTCCTAAATTACTCCAGACAGACACCGGTACGGTCTGTTTGATAGGGGGCAGGGCGATTCCATTCTCATCCTTTAAATATTCCGACTTTGTGATCCGTCTCTAATAATTTTGGTGTCGACGGGTCGTTAAACCGTAATCTTTCTTCCTTCCTTCTGACTAACAAGCGTGGAGGGCGAGCACCAACGTGTTCCCATTCAGCTGATCGTCAGCCTCGAGGGTGACAGGTGTGAGGAGGATGTGAAGATGTACAAAATGTCGAAGGAACAACATCTCTAGCCGGCCGTTGTGACCGAGCGGTTCTAGGCGCTTCAGTCCGGAACCACGCGGCAGCTACGGTCGTAGGTTCGAATCCTGCCTCCGGCATGGATGTGTGTGATGCCCTTAGGTTAGTTAGGTCTAAGTAGTTCTACGTCTAGGCGACTGATGACGTGAGATGTTAAGTCCCATAGTGCTTAGAGCTATCTGAACCATTTTTTGAACAGCATCTCTGAAGTCTGTCATTTGTTCTGTCGTTTTATAAGTTCCTTGTCCGTTGATCATGCAAACACCTTGTGAAGTTCTGAGTGTTCTGTAACAATAATCGCGAATCTCTCTCGCTCTTTATTCACTTCTACAGCTCTGGCATTCTGAAGCTTACATAATCTTTCACAGGTCATTTGATACTTCGAATTTCTGGTGGAAACCTGAAAACTGCTTACAGAAAGCATTGAACTGAAACGGCTACAACGAACGAACACATGCAAGCAGAACTCTCCCGATGAGGACACGAAGAAGCTTACGTTTTTCTTGTTTTGTGGCTCTGTAAACGGAAAGACTAGCCGGCTCCTAAGAAGACCTGTGAAAGATGCTGTAGGCCTCAGAACCTCAGTGATGTGCTAAATCCTGTGTCGATGCGAACAGTTTTATAATGGACAGACTGTGCCGTTAAGCGACAAATTAGTAAGGAAACGAGAGGATAAAATTTTCTAACAACCGGCGTTGCTCAATCACGCGGAAGTATTGGCAGCCGCCAGCCGGGAAGCGCAAACATTTCAACAGCGTAACTCGGTCAGGAAGACAGAACATCGACACTCTTGTGTGCGACTTCGTGCGAGCTCAGCAGGAAATGGTTAGAAGTGCACAGACCGACCTGCCTTCGTTACCCTCATACCGCTATGTAAGAGACACCAGGTAGGACACAGCAATGTCTAGCAGGAGTCTGTCTAAACAGTGAACAGTTAATGTAACAAATTCGTTAAGCAAATCTAGCGGAACTGTAGAGCGCTGTCAACTCGAGAAGAGCAGAACCGAGTCGGTCATGACGGATGACGTCGCAGAACGAAGCCTCTCCTCGACGATATAAATACTCCACCCTCAGTAGCTTAGAGCGCTCACAAGGGGAGGCCACGACATTTGGAACGCGGATTTACTGCAAACTTCATACACTCGTAGTACTCCATGAGGACAACAAAATGTGTAAGCAGTAGCGCGTACTTCTCAAGCGTTACTGAGAAAATCGCAAGATAATATCGGTCGTCGAATATACACTCCTGGAAATGGAAAAAAGAACACATTGACACCGGTGTGTCAGACCCACCATACTTGCTCCGGACACTGCGAGAGGGCTGTACAAGCAATGATCACACGCACGGCACAGCAGACACACCAGGAACCGCGGTGTTGGCCGTCGAAGGGCGCTAGCTGCGCAGCATTTGTGCACCGCCGCCGTCAGTGTCAGCCAGTTTGCCGTGGCATACGGAGCTCCATCGCAGTCTTTAACACTGGTAGCATGCCGCGACAGCGTGGACGTGAACCGTATGTGCAGTTGACAGACTTTGAGCGAGGGCGTATAGTGGGCATGCGGGAGGCCGGGTGGACGTACCGCCGAATTGCTTAACACGTGGGGCGTGAGGTCTCCACACATCGATGTTGTCGCCAGTGGTCGGCGGAAGGTGCACGTGCCCGTCGACCTGGGACCGGACCGCAGCGACGCACGGATGCACGCCAAGACCGTAGGATCCTACGCAGTGCCGTAGGGGACCGCACCGCCACTTCCCAGCAAATTAGGGACACTGTTGCTCCTGGTGTATCGGCGAGGACCATTCGCAACCGTCTCCATGAAGCTGGGCTACGGTCCCGCACACCGTTAGGCCGTCTTCCGCTCACGCCCCAACATCGTGCAGCCCGCCTCCAGTGGTGTCGCGACAGGCGTGAATGGAGGGACGAATGGAGACGTGTCGTCTTCAGCGATGAGAGTCGCTTCTGCCTTGGTGCCAATGATGGTCGTATGCGTGTTTGGCGCCGTGCAGGTGAGCGCCACAATCAGGACTGCATACGACCGAGGCACACAGGGCCAACACCCGACATCATGGTGTGGGGAGCGATCTCCTACACTGGCCGTACACCACTGGTGATCGTCGAGGGGACACTGAATAGTGCACGGTACATCCAAACCGTCATCGAACCCATCGTTCTACCATTCCTAGACCGGCAAGGGAACTTGCTGTTCCAACAGGACAATGCACGTCCGCATGTATCCCGTGCCACCCAACGTGCTCTAGAAGGTGTAAGTCAACTACCCTGGCCAGCAAGATCTCCGGATCTGTCCCCCATTGAGCATGTTTGGGACTGGATGAAGCGTCGTCTCACGCGGTCTGCACGTCCAGCACGAACGCTGGTCCAACTGAGGCGCCAGGTGGAAATGGCATGGCAAGCCGTTCCACAGGACTACATCCAGCATCTCTACGATCGTCTCCATGGGAGAATAGCAGCCTGCATTGCTGCGAAAGGTGGATATACACTGTACTAGTGCCGACATTGTGCATGCTCTGTTGCCTGTGTCTATGTGCCTGTGGTTCTGTCAGTGTGATCATGTGATGTATCTGACCCCAGGAATGTGTCAATAAAGTTTCCCCTTCCTGGGACAATGAATTCACGGTGTTCTTATTTCAATTTCCAGGAGTGTATATCTGTGAGTGGCCATGTTAACCATGAAGCGACTGCACACGAGCGGTGACGGCACGGTAGCTCAGCGTGTTCGGTTACAGCGTTAGCTTCCCTTTATAATAAAAAAACTGAGCGAACAGATGAACGAACAAACTGAACGGGTGTCATCGGACGTCCACCCGGAACAAATTCAGCGAACAATTTAGAACAAATTATTTTTTTTAAAGATGCTATTAAAATACACTCGATACTGCATAACCAATTATCAGCGCCGATTTTTAAGGAAATACTGCGTTATGCATGGTTTGTTTCCAAACTGTCGTCTGAAAGAGAGGTTTCTGAAAATGTTAACAAGGTTTGTTTTTCCACAGAAAACGTCAAAAGACCTTGCGTATGCGAAAACATAGCATTTATTCAATGGAGCTGGTGCCGTTTAACTTTATGTTTTCCACGTATTTACGAAAAATACCATCCTGCAACTTGTACATCTTTCGAAAGCCGTCTGTGCCGGTCAAAACTTGGAGGTAACAAGTCGTTTCGGGCTCCTTCCAGGTATAAGGGATTTCTCAAATCACGGACAAGCATACATTTTCAGTAGGACTTTATGCATTTGGTCGTTTACTAGTCGATAGTTATGAATATTACATTATTTGTGATAATAAAAATTAGTAGACTGCCAAATAACATTGTAAATTTAATAAAATTTCATCCGATTACACGTACTTTCCCCATTATATCAAATGACTGTATGACTGTGTTGAAAATAAAAAAAATCTGACGAACTCAACTCGATTCAGCGATCCAGCGGCTTGAACGCTAAACACCATTTTTTTTAAAAAAAAAACACTTTGTTCTACATTGTTCGTTGAATTTGTTCATGGCGGGCGTCCAATGACACCTATTCAGTTTGTCTATGATCCGTTCGCTCAGTTTTTTTTATTATAAAGGGTAGCTAACGCTCTGATGGAACACGCTTTTTTTTAATCTCATTTTTCTCTATATTGGTCGATGAATTTGTTCGTGGTGGACATCCGATGACAGCCGTTCAGGTTCTTTGTTGGTCCGTTCACTCAGTTTTTTTATTGCAGAGGGTAGCTAACCCTCTGACCGAGCGCGTTGAGCTATCGTCCCGGCACCACTCGGCTGCAGCCGCTTCATGGTTAAAATGGCCACGCGCAGATATATATATTCGACGACCGAAATTATCTTGCGATTTTCTCAATAACGCTTGAGAAGTACGCGCTATTGCTTACACATTTTGTTGTCCTCATGGAGTACTAGGAGTGTACGAAGTTTGCAGTAAATCCGCGTTCCAAACGTCGTGGTCTCCCCTTGTCAGTGTCGTTCATATCGATTCTCTGGTTATGGTATTGTAACATCTTGTGTGTGAGATTGCTCTACTGTTGGTTTTACACTTGCTGCCTCACGAGAAGATCAGCGATCCGTAGAAAAGGATAAAGAAGTCCGGCATCCAACGAAGTCCAGCGTTCCACAAACACTGCTCCAGTCCAGGGCAGAAGCTGCCCTGAAACACCAGTGTCGCGCGAGTCTGACGGACTACTGTACTGGCGGGCCAAGTTCAGCATTCAGAACCACATCACAGCATCCGACATCGCAGTCCACCTGAGGCACAACATGGGCAGTGATCCGGGAGGGATTGAGCACTCCCCGAATTGGCGTGTGAATCAAACACACACGCCGTGTTACCGACGGGACGTGCCTACCTCGCCAGCGCGCGGCAAACCACCGCACTAGGGTCTCATTGACTTCCGCTCCGAGATGATGCAGCGTCCTCGGCAGCCGTGAGTCCGCTGTTGGATTCAACGGATTCCTTTCCGGATTTCGTAGACACTAGGCGTCGCAGAAGACACGGCGACTTGTACTCTGAGTTGTAAATCGAATAATCTCGAATACTGTTTAACTGCGTCTAACGACGTGCACAGGTCCTCGGTCTGCATCAGAAAAGCCGGCCAGAGTGGCAGAGCGGTTCTAGGGGCTACAGTCTTGTACCGCGCCACCGCTACGGTCGCAGGTTCGAATCCTGCCTCGGGCATGGATGTGTGTGATGTCCTTAGGTTAGTTAGGTTTAAGTAGTTCTAAGCTCTAGGGGACTGATGACCTCAGATGTTAGGTCCCATATTCTCAGAGCCATTTGAACTATTTTTTTGCATCAGAAAATAACGGCAAGGATTTTGAGAACGGCTATTGGCGACCCCTACCCTGACACGACGCCATATAGAGCATGAGGGGTGTTACCGCCTATGGTATTGCGAGAGATCAGCGTCAGCAACACGTGGCTTGAAAAAAGGCACGGAATTGCGTTCAACAAAAGATCTACGATTAAACGGACAAATGATTCCTGAGATAGCGATATAAGAGAAGCGATCGAGATAAACATTTCTGACAACACTTTCAATAAAGACGTCCGTCTGCAACTATGACCAGCTTGGGACCCGACCATCGGAAGACTGAAGAGGACGCGGCGATCCTGTAACCGAAACATTACCTTATTTACTTTACCAACGACCGCTATTTGATATTGTTTTATTAGGAACTCAGTTTCCCAATCACGTCGTCAACAGGTCTGTCGCATGAACGACGCCAAGCACCACTCATGCATATATAATACAAGGCACTAACATTCGTATCTGACTCCGAAGAATCTGAACTTCATGACCATATGTGCTCTTGGTTCAAATGGTTCGTATGGCTCTGAGCACTATGGGACTTAACTTCTGAGATCATCAGTCCCCTAGAACTTAGAACTACTTAAACCTAACTAACCTAAGGACATCACACACATCCATGCCCGAGGCACGATTCGAATCTGCGACTGTACCAATGTGCTCTTCACACAGTTCCTGTCATTTAAGTTAAGTGCACACACGCTCGTGAAGTTCGGATATCTACGGAACCAGATACGAATATTCGTGTCTTGTGTGCCTTGTCTTATACATGCACGAGTGCTACTTGATGTTATTCATGTGACAGGCCTGATGATGACGTCATTGCAACGTCGAAACTGGTTGCCTAATAAAACAATATCAGAATAAGAGTTGTTGGTACAGTATTATTACATGTCATTGACCAACCGCTGTCTCATGCTCCTACTCCCAAGATTTATTACCTTATATGGTGCAAGGAGTGGGCACCAGTAACGTCACAGGCGGTAGCACGGCAGTATAAAGACGGAAGGAGCAACCTAACGACAGTCACCACTTGACAATGGTTGAGGAGCACTCAGCCGTAAGCTCATGGACATTAAAGCACTTGACGTGGCTGAAATTTTGGGCAAATTTTATCATTTAATCCCTAATTTTCTTTATGTGGCTTATTGGCTACATATGAAGACATCTTTTTTCCTTACTCGCTCGATTGATCTGATTTTGAACAATTTCCCACAAGCCACAAAAATGGTTCAAATGGCTCTGAGCACTATGGGACTTAACATCTATGGTCATCAGTCCCCTAGAACTTAGAACTACTTAAACCTAGCTAACCTAAGGACAGCACACAACACCCAGTCATCACGAGGCAGAGAAAATGCCTGACCCCGCCGGGAATCGAACCTGGGAACCCGGGCGTGGGAAGCGAGAACGCTACCGCACGACCACGAGCTGCGGACCCACAAGCCAGATTTAAAAATCTTCGAATCACTTCATTTTATCTTCCCCGTCGTCCACGTTCCGCACACATACAAAGCAGTGTTCATGACCTTTCCTGGTCTCAAAATTTATGTTTTTGGTGTTCGCAACTGTCGTATTTCAGGGAAAGTTCTCTCGCCTTCTCCACTCTTTTTTAACTAAACCAAATCTTCACACAGATGATGTCTCCCCCCCCCCCCCCTGCCACTTAAGCTGTAATATTTTTGGTCATTGTTATTTCTGTAATTTTTTTCCGTGTTTGTTGTGAATCTACGTAATACTTTGGATGTATACATACAGGGGCCGGTAAAAAGACCTCCAAAATTTGGAGGAACCACTGTGTGAGTCGTGGTGGGAATACTGGTGTGGAGGGGTTACCAATCGCTAGCGACGAACGTGTAATTTTCATTAGGCGCAATGGCTTAGCTATGTGAGCATCGTGCGTTTTTCGTGGAGGAGTATATTCGTGAACGTGGTTCTGTGATTACTACTCAGCGAGTATTTTACATTCAGTTCAAACTTGGTCGAGATGATCTTGTAGCTGATAGAAAACTACTGATAGAAAATTTCTCCAGTTTCTATACCAGACTTTAGAGCATCAAGTTCTGTACTGAAAAGAAAATCTACTGGCCGACCTCGGACTGTAACAACGCTAGAAAACATGGTGCGTGTGAGAATGTCCCTCCAGTAATGTCCAAAGCGTCCAGCACTTAAATATACAGCTGCTCTGGGATTGTCTGATAGCAGTGAAAGAATATTGCACAGAGGTCTTCATATGCAAGCATGGAAAATGGTGGTTATCCGAGAATTAAGTAAGAGAATTTCTGAAAATCACAAACCTGTGTGTGAGGAAACCATTCAGAACATTAAATATTTTCAACATTTCGCGGAGTTCCAGTACAGCACTCTTGGCTGCCGCATCGCGGTCGCGAAGTGGGGCCGAGGCAATTTCAGATAAGTTTTATAGTCTGACGATAATTTATGGATTTGTAGTTTTAGTTTGACGATGTCCACTATGGACAAACAGTAGTTACTGCTATACTGAAGAAGGTTGGGTTATCCCGACTGAAACCTAGGTAAATTCTAGGTAAATGGTGCAATTGAGGCTGTTGGTTCTTGAAATTAAAATTAATTCAGAACATTCCCTGTGACCTGTTTTGATTTCTTCTTCTTCTTGTTGTTTTTCTGATGATGATGATGATATTATTTTGTTTGTGTTGCGCTCAACTGCGCGATAACAGTCTTTACACTGTCCCGTCCCGCCACTTTCCGGAATGGTGAAAATGATGACGACAACACAAACACGCAGTCCCCGGGTGGAGAAAATCCCCGACTCGCTCCGGAAGCGAACCCGGGACCCCGGGAACCAGAGGCAGCAACGCTAGCCACTAGACCACGAGCTGTGCACATTTCTTCTGACGAGACCCACTTCCACTTATCAGGTATTGTAAATAAACAAAATTTCCGCTACTAGGTAGGAGAAACGCCTCAGCAATTTCAACAACGACCACTTTTTAGCCATAGTGCAATAGCTTGTGCGCCGTTGCTGAATTTGGTATGTGGGGTCCGTATTTTTTAGAAGGTGATGGTCGGTCCAAATCGCTACTGTCACGCGATAGAAACGTTCCTCCGACCAAAGTTAAACCAGTTTGTTGGGGACCATCAACATGGAGAAGTCCGTTTCCAACAAGACTGAACTACAGCTCACACTTCTCGGTGTTTTCCAGATCATTTGAGCTATTTTTTCCTTTATGTCTTCTCTCTTTTTCGGGAGGCATCGCCTCGCCCCGAAGGTCACCCGGCTTATCATCGTGTGACTTTTTTCTTTGTGTGACTTTTTTCTTTGGTGACACTTAAAGGTTCAAATATATAAACATAGTTCCAGAGCTCTGCAAGCATGTAAGGAGGCTGTCAGCCAGGAACTGGCTCCCATTCTGTCGGAAATCGCACGAAGGGCCATCGACAACTTCCGGAGAAGGCTTAGTCAGTCTGTCAACGATGGAGGACGCCATTTACTGGATATAATTTTTAAAACCAAATAATGTAAATTGGCATAGCATTTATTGTTCTCACATAAAAGTATTTTCTTTGTTTGTTCGTTCGTTTTTAACAAATTTTGAAATACAGGAGGTAATTTTGCCGGAGCCTGTATTAGCAGACAAAGCTACACTTCCTTACAGCCCGTCCAGAGATTATACATAATTATTGCTTTAATTGTATGGCAGTTACATGGATTCGTAGCAAGGAATTGGTACCGCACAGTCGTGTGGGCGCGTTGCAACCCCGCTGCCTCGCCGTGTGTTTACAGTTACCCGCGGCAATCCACCTGCCGCCGAGAGATGTAAATAAGGCTGCGAGCAGCCGCGATGGTATCTGCGTAATGCGTGGTCTGCGCCATGAGCTCTGAGCTCTGAGCCTTGAGCGCGCCGCAGATGCTATCTGCGCGGCCCGGGATCCTGTCCCGGCGCGGAGAAGCGGTCCCACGCCGTACCCCGACCTGCCCTGCCTGCGGACACACACACACACACACACACACACACACACAAACACACAAACACAAAGGGACTGCCTTTCCACTCGTCTTTGCCTCAGCTGCGTCGGGTACAGGACGCACCAAACCTTTAGGATCAAAGTCAGGGTTCCGTAAACATCGCAACACAATATCTGTCTTACTAAAGCTAACAGACAATCTAAACTTCGCCATGTACTGACGAGAGGAGTCTGTCATGTACTTCTTAGACTTCAGCAAAGTCTTTGCCGACTTCGACATTTTACTTGCCAGAGTTAGCAGTCTAAATTTCTCGCCAAGTGCAGGTTTCGCTTGTACCTGTCGGCCGGCTGCGGTGGCCGAGCGGTTCTAGGCGCTTTAGTCTGGAACTGCGCGACTGTTACGGTCGCAGGTTCGAATCCTACCTCGGGCATGGATGAATGTGATGTCTTTAGTTAGGTCTAAGTAGTTCTAAGTTCTAGGGGACTGATGACCTCAGATGTTAAGTCACCCCCGCTCAGAGCCATTTTTTGTGCCTGACGTCTTGTTAGATGTCCGTCATGTGCGCCATCACAAAGTTACAATGGTGGCAGGTAGTCTCAGGCGTCTCCCATGGTTCGGTATTGGGTTCTATGCTCTTTTCGTTGTATGTCTATCATGTGTCATCAGTTTTGTCCAACTGCAAATACCACATGTATACTGATGATCGCTAGTTGTATCTAAGTAGAAAATCAATAAACCTGAAGATCGCTATTGAGAATTTTATTACTGACCTGTGTACACTGTCGAAATTGGCACAGAATATAGGGTTAAAGCTCAGCCCATCCAAAACTCAAGAGGTTACTGGTTGGTCATTCTAGGCTCGTTAAACCGAAATATCGTGAATCACTACGATCTTGAATCCTAAATGAGACAAATATCAACTTCTCTCCGTCAGCAAAAAGTCTAGGACTTACAGATGAAAACACAAATTAGAATGACCTCGCAACTGCGATGTTGAAGGACACATCAACATCTATCCACGCTCTTTTTGTTTGTCATCAGTCTTCCGACTAGTTTGATGCGGCCCGTCAAGAATTCCTTTCCTGTGCCAACCTTTTCATCTCAGAGTAGCACTTGCAACCTGTGTACTCAATTACTTGATGGCTATAATCCAGTCTCTGGCCTCCTTTACTGTTTATACCCTCTACAGCTCTTTCTCGTATCATGAAAGTTATTCCATGAAGTCTTAACAGATGTTCTATAATCCTGTCCCTTCTCCTTGAGAGTTTTTTCCGATTATTCCTTTCCTTACCGATTCTGCGGAGAGCCTCCTCATTCCACACGTTATCAGTCCATCTAATTTTCAACATACTCCTGTAGCATCACATTTCAAAAGCTTCTATTCTCTTCTGTACCACATTTCCCACAGTCCATATTTCACTAATGTACAATGCTGTACTCCAAATGTGCATTCTCAGAAATGTTTTGCATCAAATGAAGTACTATGTTTGATAGCAGTACCCTTCTCTTGGCCAGGAATGCCCTTCTTGGCAGTACTAGTCTGCTTTTTATGTCCTCCCTGCTCTATCCGTCATGGGTTATGTTGCTGCCTAGGTAGCACAGTTCCTTAATTTCATCTACTTTGTGACCACCAATATTGATGTTAAGTTTCTCGCTGTTCTCTCTCTGCAGCTTCTCATTTGTTTTCCCTTTCTTTGATTTACTGTCAATGCATATTCTAGACTGTTCATTCCATTCAACACTTACTGTAATTATTCTTCACTTTCACTGAGGATAACAATGTCACCAGCGAATCTTATCATTGACATCCTTTCACCCTAAATTGTAATCCTATTCTTGAACGTCCGCAGCTCGTGGTCGTGCGGTAGCGTTCTCGCTTCTCGCGCCCGGGTTCCCAGGTTCGATTCCCGGCGGGGTCAGGGATTTTCTCTGCCTCGTGATGACTGGGTGTTGTGTGATGTCCTTAGGTTAGTTAGGTTTAAGTAGTTCTAAGTTCTAGGGGAATGATGACCATAGATGTTAACTCCCATAGTGCTCAGAGCCATATTCTTGAACACTTCTTTTATTTCCGTCAACGTCTCTTCGATGTAGATCATTAGGGGCGAAAGGTTACATCCCCGCCTTATACCCTTTTAATCCGAGCACTTCGTTAATGGTCTTCCAGTCTTTTTGTTACTTCTTGGTCCTTGTACATAGTGTATATTAGTCCTCTGTCCGTATAGTTTACCCTTATTTTTCAAGAACTTCGAACATCTTGTACCATTTAACATTGTCGTACACTTTTTGCAGATCGACAAATCCTATGTACGTGTCCTGATTTTCCTTCAGTCTTGCTTGCATGATCAACAGCATCGTCGGAATTGGCTCTCTGGTGCCTTTACCTTTCCTAAAGCCAAACTGATCGTCTTCTAATACGGGCTCAGTTTTCTTTTCCTCTCTTCTGTATATTATGCTTGTCCGCAACTTGGGTACATCAGCTGACAAACTGATTGTGTGATAACTCTCGCACTTGTCGGCTCTTGCAATCTTGGGAAATCTGACGTTTTTCCGGAGGTTAGATGGTATATCGCCAGACGTATCCATTCCACACACCAACGTGAACAGCCGTTTTGTTGCCACTTCCCACAATGATTTTAGAAATTCTGATGGAATATTGTCAATACCTTCTACATTATATGATGTTAAGTCTTCCAAAGCTCTTTTGTATTCTGATTCTAATACTGGATCTTCTATCTCCTCCAGGCCGTACAAAAATATAAAAAGTTCCTCCATCTTGACTTTGAAAAGAAATTTATACAATCACCTGTATGTCCAACTATTGGTTACAGAAATGTTACTCTGCCAGGTCTTTCTCATGAAAGCTCACGGCACCTTGAACTGGTTATTAACGCCTGCGGCATATGCACAGTTATCCTGGCTGCGTGTAGACAAGTGCTGAGGTTTCCAAGCCCTCTGTCTTCTCTACTGTCTTAGCAACGCACCTCATCTCGAGCTTAACGCTCTTGTCTGAACAACGGGGCAGAAACACCCGTTCTCATCAGGGGAAAGTTGTTTCTGTTTCACTCTATCGCTCAGCCACTTTCTCAAAGTCCTTTTCAGGAGTAGGAACCCGTCTCTGGAATAATCTCCCTCTTTATACGCGTATTAAAGAACAGAAGAAAATCTTCAGTTTCAAAAGACAGTAATGACTACGTTTGTCCCTCTATGCTCTCGCTATCCCTGTACATCCTTCATTCCAACTAGATCCTCCTCGTTTCCCAGTGTTCTTACCCGGGGCAGTCTCCCTATCTCCGTTTCTCAGAACTTGCTGTATCAGAAAATATCTATTTTGTACACCTATAATTTCTTGAAAACAATGCAAGACCTATGTTTATCCATCCCGAGACGACTGATAACTGCTTTCAATGCCAACGATTTTTCTAAATCGTAATTGGCATGGTAATGTTTTGTGTTTTTGGTGTTTCCATATTTTTATACGTCCCTGTGCAGTGAATTTACCACTGTGCATGGCCTCTGGCACTACAGGAACTGATAGACACGTTCGTCATGTTTAAAGCAGATTTATACGACTTCACAAATCTTCTACAAGAACGAAGACAGAGACTTGGGGCAACTTTTAACTTAAGCATAATACTACAATGTTCTTGTTTTCAAAAGAACCGCAAGATTTTACAAGGCACTGCAACCGCTTCAAATGCTGCTACAGTAAATAGTGTACTATGGAAGGGATAAAGAGTGCTACAGTACCGACTAATGTAACACAAATCTGATAGAAATTCAGTATATCATTATATTAAGCATTCCACAGGGCTCCACTCTTCACATGCTACACAGGATGTTTGTTTTAACGCGAGACTGCTAAATACATCAAAAACAACGCATCGTGCTAAAAAGAGAAAATTCTAGGTGAAAAGTTAATATTAATAAACGGAACGTCTGCCTGTGTTACAAGTGGACACTTTCTAACCACAATACTGCGTGGGAGGGGTCAGCTTTATATTTTCAAATGGAAACACCCCATTTTTATTGCATATTCGGATACTGCGCAAAAAAAAAGAAAAAAACAGCGAATGGTTTACTCAGACCAATCTTTTCCATTCGTGGTAGATGACGCTGTTTTTCCAATTAAGAACGGACGACATTTCATTTACTGTGTTCTAACAGTTAACATTGATGTCCAAATGTTACTCGATTGTTGCAAAGGTGATTGTACAGTACAAATAATACGGCTAGACATCCACATTTCTGGCAGATAAGCTACTTATTTGGTAACGTAGTTCACTGTTCCCTACGGGGCTGATTGTGTTGAATCCCTAAACTATCGGAACGCCTGATTTCGGTGTCATCCACGAACCCCGCCTTGTCAGGGTGACTGGGTGTTTCCTTGCAGCCGCTGTATCTCTCACACTAGCTGCTATGCGCCCACTGGCGGAATACAGCCTACAACCATAGAAATAGGGTAAAATATCCGCGAAGTAATAGGGAAAGGTATACCTGCCATGGATACACACATATCGTGTGAACATTCACACGTTCACCGTAATGACGCCTCCCAATGATGAGATGCAAGAGGACTCACCTGTATCAAGCATCCTGATGGGAACAGAAAACGGTAAGATCTACGTCGTTGTTCCTGTATCACGCTAAACGTAGTTTCTAACCAGGCATTGGAACGGCCAACCATGTAGTATCATACAGTCAAATCTGCAACACTAAAGTAAAATTCGAACATAAATATCAACCGTGAGAACACTAAGATTTACACTTGCATCGTAAATGGCATATAGAATCAAACGCGTCGGTTCTTAATTGCAAAAAAGGCACAATCGATATTTGTCGATTACAACGTGATCTGCCACGAATGAAAAACTATGGTTTGAGTAACCTATACATAGTTTTTGGCGTAGAATCCGAGTATGCAATAAAAATGTCGGTTCCCATTTGAAAACAAGAAGCTGATCCCGCCTACGCAGGAGGGGTGGCTAGGAGGTGGCCATTTGTAGCAGAGACAGATACCCACTTTTCTATCATTAACTTTTCCCCTACAACATTTTTTTCGTACGATGGGTCGTTTTCTATATTATTAGTTGTCCCACATTGAAACAAACACCTTGTATTTATATTTAATGAGGGCACACCCACATCCAGTCAGTACAATTCACCAACTCCAGGTACGTCGGATATTAATCCAATAGTGTCTTTCTCGCGGCGTGGGAGATACGCGAGGATATCAACTTATATTGCTCACGATTCGTTTCGCGAATTACCGTTACTGATCCGTGATGTGAACGTACGGAATCACATCACTAAACAAACTTTAACACGACGTTAATAGTTTTTTGCGAACCGATTCCTTCTGTAGAACCGTCATGTGAGCCAGCCAATCTTGTCACTCCAACTAAATCATTACTCTTGGCGTCAACCGCTGCTATTTTGTACGTCAATCATTCAGACCAACGCATTGTCACCATCTCTTTGTGTCTCTCTGTCACACCTACAGTCCCCCTTGTTCTGTCCTACTACTACTACTGTCTCCTCTCACTGTCATTGTCTCCCTCTAGCTCTCTCTTATTGCTAAGATCTCATTCCTTCCTTCTACTGCTGCAGTCACTCCTCACTGTCACTAACTCTCTCCTCCTCGTTGTCGTTGTCATAGACTGTCTCTCATTATCACTGGCTCTCACCCGCTTCCACTTCCACATACTCTTTATTCCTTGCCCCCCCCTCCTGGCACTGCCTCCTTCGCCCTTTTCCTAGCATTGTCCTGTCATTGTCAACTACACTCCTGGAAATTGAAATAAGAACACCGTGAATTCATTGTCCCAGGAAGGGGAAACTTTATTGACACATTCCTGGGGTCAGATACATCACATGATCACACTGACAGAACCACAGGCACATAGACACAGGCAACAGAGCATGCACAATGTCGGCACTAGTACAGTGTATATCCACCCTTCGCAGCAATGCAGGCTGCTATTCTCCCATGGAGACGATCGTAGAGATGCTGGATGTAGTCTTGTGGAACGGCTTGCCATGCCATTTCCACCTGGCGCCTCAGTTGGACCAGCGTTCGTGCTGGACGTGCAGACCGCGTGAGACGACGCTTCATCCAGTCCCAAACATGCTCAATGGGGGACAGATCCGGAGATCTTGCTGGCCAGGGTAGTTGACTTACACCTTCTAGAGCACGTTGGGTGGCACGGGATACATGCGGACGTGCATTGTCCAGTTGGAACAACAAGTTCCCTTGCCGGTCTAGGAATGGTAGAACGATGGGTTCGATGACGGTTTGGATGTACCGTGCACTATTCAGTGTCCCCTCGACGATCACCAGTGGTGTACAGCCAGTGTAGGAGGTCGCTCCCCACACCATGATGCCGGGTGTTGGCCCTGTGTGCCTCGGTCGTATGCGGTCCTGATTGTGGCGCTCACCTGCACGGCGCCAAACACGCATACGACCATCATTGGCACCAAGGCAGAAGCGACTCTCATCGCTGAAGACGACACGTCTCCATTCGTCCCTCCATTCACGCCTGTCGCGACACCACTGGAGGCGGGCTGCACGATGTTGGGGCGTGAGCGGAAGACGGCCTAACGGTGTGCGGGACCGTAGCCCAGCTTCATGGAGACGGTTGCGAATGGTCCTCGCCGATACCCCAGGAGCAACAGTGTCCCTAATTTGCTGGGAAGTGGCGGTGCGGTCCCCTACGGCACTGCGTAGGATCCTACGGTCTTGGCGTGCATCCGTGCGTCGCTGCGGTCCAGTCCCAGGTCGACGGGCACGTGCACCTTCCGCCGACCACTGGCGACAACATCGATGTACTGTGGAGACCTCACGCCCCACGTGTTGAGCAATTCGGCGGTACGTCCACCCGGCCTCCCGCATGCCCACTAAACGCCCTCGCTCAAAGTCCGTCAACTGCACATACGGTTCACGTCCACGCTGTCGCGGCATGCTACCAGTGTTAAAGACTGCGATGGAGCTCCGTATGCCACGGCAAACTGGCTGACACTGACGGCGGCGGTGCACAAATGCTGCGCAGCTAGCGCCATTCGACGACCAACACCGCGGTTCCTGGTGTGTCCGCTGTGCCGTGCGTGTGATCATTGCTTGTACAGCCCTCTCGCAGTGTCCGGAGCAAGTATGGTGGGTCTGACACACCGGTGTCAATGTGTTCTTTTTTCCATTTCCAGGAGTGTATATTCCACTGCCACTATGTCCGTCTCTTTCTCGCACACTTCCGTTGTCTCCTTCGTTCTTTCTACACCACAAGTGCTCTATACTATCTTATAGCATTTATTACTTTTCCGTCTCTTTCCCACTGCCATTCTCTCACCATAAAAAAACGCTAATATGTATGAATACCAAAATTTTTGCGAGGAAGCAAGAGCGGAATGAGCTATTGCACTCTCGTGGCTATCCCACGCACTCTGACTGCAAATTTGTACGTCAACCTGCTGATACGACCTCTTTTGCTGCTATTCATGAATAGCAGTCCAGGAGGTATTCTCCAACAGGATAACGCTCACTCACATACCGCTGTTGTAATCCAACATGCTCTACAGAGTGTCGACATGTTACGTTGGCCTGCTCGACCACAATATTTGTTTCCTATCGAGCACGTGTAGGACATCATCGGAAGACAACTCCAGCGCCACCCATAGACAGCATTAACCGTCCTTGAGTTGACAGATCGTGTGCAACAGTCATGGAACTCCGTCCCACAAACTGACATCCGGCACCTGTACAACATATTGCATGCACACTTGCATGCTTGCTTTCAACACTCTGGCGGTTACACCGTATTTAAATACCAGCATTTTAACATTTGCAATTGCTCATTCCGCTCTTGCATTAATATGTGATTTTGCAATGTTAATCACTTAAATATGTTAACTAGACAAATGTATTGCCGAAATTTCATTCCTATACACAAGTAAGTTTTTGGTGTTTTTTTTCAGACAGTATACTCCGCGCTGAGCGGCAGGCGCTGAAGTACGGCGAGCGGCGTACTCGCCCTGCCCGGGAGTCAGAGCCCTGCCCTGGCATGGGAGGTGAACTGAGGCGTCAGATGCAATCACACTGCGACACGGGCGTCTCCACTGCTGCGGAAGGTCGGGTCGTCCCTGCGGCACGGTGGTGGCGATGTCCGGAGTCGAAACCTGGATCGGCGTTGAAGAGCAGCGGTTGAGGCTAGTGCGGTATCGACTGCCCGGGTTGGGCAGACAGGTAGAGATCTCCCGTTCGCGACCCAGTGGCGGCTGAGTTTACAGTGGAGACTCCCGGCTGACACACGTGGCCCTGTCGTGCCGCACGCGACGTATTCGCCTGGAATGCTGGTTCTCGGTGCTGCATTCGCGGAAGGGCTGCGTTTCCGGGCTACTGGGAACCATTTGGAACGTCCCATGGCACTAACACCCGGAACGGTGTCACGAAAGTCTTGCTGCTGCTGAAGTATGCTGGTCAAGCATGGGCGACGCCCGGCTGCGGCCGATGTCCGTGGCTTGCGGCCTGATTTCGGCACTGGTGCTCCGACGACACAAGAGCTGAGCTGTCTGGCTGTGCTCCCGTTGTAGATCTGAACTCTGACTTGTGCTTCAAGATCTCCTACAGTTTAGGCGTATTATGGAAGGGAGATTAGGGTTTATTGTCACGTCGATGATGAGGACATCATCGACAGAGCACAAGTTTGGATTTGTAATGCATGGGGAAAGGAAGGCAGTCGTGTCCTTTTAAAACTAACCATCATTCTGGAATTTGCCTCAATCTATTTAGGAAAACTACGGAAAGGACTCTGAACCATTGTTCTTCCGACTGTGACACCCCAATGTCTTACCACTATGTTATTTCACTCCATCATACAGGATGTTAGAAATACCTGTACAAAATTTTAGAGTGTTTAGAAGAGATGAAAGGCAACACCTTCCAGAAAAAATGTCACACTTGCGCCGTTTCCCTCTACTGGCCTGAATATTTTGGCACTACTGATGTTCAGAGACGGTGTTCAAACTCCTGTGTTATGAATATTATTTTAGAAATATTGCTGAAAATCTCGTCCTTCACATTAATACTCAATTCACGTGGGCGTGGTAGTGATTGTCTAACACGCTCAAAACAACCAGGAGTTTCACGAATAAAGACTGCAGCTTCAGCCAAACGGGCAGTCGGCTCTTCTAGAGTGTCTGTTGGTGTCTCGTACACCATACGTTTCACTTACACCCACGAATATCGTGGTTACGGTACTGCCCCACTCCTCCCCAAACCAACAACTAGGGAAAACAGTGTCTAACACTGGATTCCTCGACTTGCGCCAAAGGCTGGTTGGGTTTCGAGTTCCGCTGAATAGGTCACCTCTTTATTCACATGAAGTGTTGAGTGCTATTGACAAGGGATCTCAAATCAATTCCGTATTTCTGGATTTCCGGGAGGCTTTTGACACTGTACCACGCAAGGGGCTCGTACTGAAATTACGTGCTTATGGAATATCGCCTCAGTTATGTGATTGCATGTGTGATTTCCTGTCAGAGAGGTCACAGTTTGTAGTAACTGACTGAAAGTCATCGAGTAAAGCAGAAGTGATTTCTGGCGTTCGCTAAGGTAGTGTTAAGTGTTATTGCTGTTCCTTATCTATATAAACGATTTGGGAGACAATCTGAGTAGCCGCCTTCGGTTGTTTGCAGATGACGCTGTCGTTTATCGACTAATAAAGTTCTCAAAAGGTCAAAACAAACTGCAAAACGATTTAGAAGAATAGTCGGAATGGTGCGAAAAGTGGCAGTTGACCCGAAATTACGAAAAGTGTGAGGTCATCCACATTAGTGCTAAAAGGAACTCGTTAAACTTCGGTTACACGATAAATCAGTCTAATCTAAAAGCCGTAAATTCAACTAAATACCTAGGTATTACAATTACGATAACTTAAATTGGAAGGAACACACAGAAAATGTTGCGGGGAAGGGTAACCAAACTGCGTTTTATTGGCAGGATACTTACAAAATGTAACAGACCTACTAAGGAGACTGCCTACACTACGCTTGTCTGTCCTCTTTTAGAATATTGCTGCGCGGTGTGGAATCCTTACCGGATAGGACTGACGGAGTACATCGGAAAAGTTCAAAGAAAGGCAGCACGTTATGTATTTTCGCGAAATATGGGAGAGAGTGTCACAGAAATGATACGGGATTTTAGCTGGAAATAATTAAAAGAAAGGCGTTTTTCGCTGCGACGGAATCTTCTCACGGAATTCCAATCACCAACTTTCTCCTCCGAATGCGAAAATATTTTTTTGACACCGACTTACATAGGGAGGAACCATAACCACGTTAAAGTAAGGGAAATCAGGGCTTGTACGGAAAGATATAGGTGTTCATTCTTTCCGCGCGCTATACGAGATTGGAATAATAGAGAATTGTGAAGGTGGTTCGATGAACCCTCTGCCAGGCACTTGAATGTGATTTCCAGAATATCCATGTAGATATAGATTTAAATGTAGAAATGTTTTCTGACATCAAAGGGAAAGTGTGGTACAACCCCGTCATGCTGGAACCATAATCGTTGCCTCACTACGAGCGGGACATTCTCCAGCATTTGCGATGATAGCTCTCGGAGAAAGGTACGGTAATTTCCTTCATTGAGCGTGTTCGGCGAAAGAAACACCTCAGTCAGTTGGTCGTGAACAATAACAGACACCATAACAGACACACACCTTTGTGGAAAATCTCTTTTGATGGTGGAACACACGATATATCAGGAAAACCTCTGTAACAATATCCATCGTAAGGCAGTATGAACAATGTCTCTTAACATCTCTAGCGTCAGAACTTACATGAAGACTAGCGGGGAAACGATGCATTTGTGACAGTTTAGCCATATAAAAGACTGTTTTTACCTCATCTGAAAATCCAAATATTTGTATATATATTTTTCTACACCATGTACGTGATAAAATTAACTTTAAATACAAACAGAAAGTATACATGGTTCATAACTTTTCCTACACGAAAATTTCTGAATGAGTAATACTATATAATATTATGTTTGTGTGTGTGTGTGTGTGTGTGTGTGTGTGTGTGTGTGTGTGTGTGTGTGTGTGTACGTGTGTTTGTGTCTGTGTGAGTGAGTGAGAGAGAGAGACAAAGACAAAGACAAAGAGAAAGAGAGAGAGAGAGAGAGAGAGAGCCAAAGATAAAAGGAACGAGAGAGAGAGTGAGGTACAGAGATTAGTATAAATCACCACATAAAAAATAAACGCAGCTTAACATTAACGTAAAGGATAATCATCTAATTGATCAGCATATTTCAACATTTTTCCCCTGAGAAAGTGTACAACATTTGCTAAATGTAGGTCACATCTGCTGCCTGATGTTCTCAACTGTACATTATTTCCGTAAGAGAGCAAAATCTGGCATCAGATATATAACGAACACAATCGTAGACATTTTTTTTTTCTGTAAGTGACCTTAAGAATTTGTCATTCCAGCGTTCGGTCAGTTATAGCCAATAAAGATAATCTGCAAATGGGAACCAGAAGCAATAAGCGTCACAGCAGACTAATGTGTGTATCCTTTTCAACCATGTTTTGAAAATTTTCAAAGCAAATTCACACAGCAAAGGTACCGTACCTCATTTTGACGTAAACACTAACTGTAGTTGTGATACACTATTAACTTTATGACGAAAAAAAGTGGATTACTACAGTATTCAAACCCGTAGGCTACAGTTCAGTATTCGAACCCGCGGACTTCAGTTCAATTGGAATTTTGGTCACCGCACGAAAGGCCACACGCATGTGCGCTCATATTTCGGCAAGCGATTAGCGGGAACTCGATGTAGTCAATTACCTATCTCTGGCAATTTGTCGCTTCGCAGATCCGTTTGGCGGCAGAACATTTAATAACACTGCTTTAGCATCAGTTGCAAAATTGCTGACTTCGTTTACGCGTTCGAATGACAGAAAATTAGCGACGCGACCCATGGGCCGCCGCACAAATGAGCATTACTTACGACCTCTGCCTCGCAAAGTACATGAAACACGTTGCCACTGCCTATTGTTGGGAAATTTACCGAGTCAGGTCGTGCGGGAATAACAAGGGGTGTTATTACCGAGGGTTCGGAGTTTGAATCCCGGTCCTCCTCACTGTGTTCCATGGCATACAGCTTCCTTGAAACCCAAAAAACAAAATCATGGTTCCACTTTAACGTCACTCAGTATGTTAACTGAGAAATAAGTTAACTGAGAAAGTTTCCTCGACTCGAAACGGCGAGGGAAACGAAAGAACCAGTTTCAGCGGTTGATATTACTTACCAGATCGGAGACCATTCGTTCTCTACAAAAGTACGTAAAAACTTAATATAAATGAATATCAAAATAAAAAACACGTGGTTCCTATGTTTCTTTCTACTTAGATTTGACGGCATGTCACGGCTTAAGCGACGGCCTAAGCGAGGGAAATGCGGTAAGAGTGCCAGAAGAACCGAATGTGCTTCACACGCAGATCTCGAAAAACTAAGATACTGCCAAAGTAAGAAGGAGGAAAAAATTTTAATCATTTTGCAAACAAAGAAATACATACACTGCGACATTAAAAGCTTGCATTTTCCAATTTTGTAGATACTCATTTTCTACGAGTTTTCAAAGGTGAGTTCTCGAGAATAATGACAAGCGTGTGAGAGCTATTGGATGTACCATCTAGTTGTAACTGTATGAAAGAGATTGAATGTGGAGCACCTATCACCTGGCATCTGTAAGTATCATAAATATCTCACCAACTCCACAACAAATAATTTAAAATATGGCGTATTTTATAAATTTTACAAGTTTTGATAATTAAAATAAATTATTGCAAAATATATACCTGCACCGCAAGAACGTTACATTTATTTCAGTGCAATCATTTTTAGGCGCAAAGCGGTTGAGGATCGTAGTGGAGGATCACTTACTAGTCAGTTTGTGCGTGAGTATTTGTCGAGGAGAAAGGTGCCGTTGAAGAAACGGCCTGCATCACGCTGTGGATAGACGGCGCAATGATGTTAATAATGAAAGCGACTGAGAAAGACCGACAAACAAAACAGTAAGGTGGTACCAAACATATATCAAAAATAATTGTAGAATGATATATCCTGTATCAACTTCCTGACAAGAGAACTGTCCAACCGGATATGTCGAAACCTGCCTTGAATTTTTTTTTCTTTTTTTGTTTACATTGGAAGAGTACATTGAAGGAAACACAATGTCAAAATTTTAGTTACTAAGACACGCTGCAAGTACTTAGAAAAAATGTTCAAATTTGCCAAATTTGTAGCTCGCCAGGTGTCTGGGGAAATGAGCAACACTGCCATAGCTGTATCAGACGGCGCATACACAACTCGGCGGACACATATCCTTGGTTGACGGCACGTCGATAAACATAACAGCGCACAACACGATCGTTATTTATAGAACGAATATCAGTTTCCGTCGATACTTTCTCTGCCACAGTAAATTGTTCACAGTTACTGTTCGCTCGTATTTGCAATTCATGTAATATCCGTAATAATTAGCAACTGCCTTTTAGCAACTGCCATGCGGTATCGCTAAGTATTAACAATGGAGGTAAAGCTCAATTTTCTTTGCGATTTCTTGGTAAACACTTGCTAATAGTATTCGTCTTTGTGCAGGTTCCAGACTTTCACAGTAATGTGCAATCCATTTAATGTTTTCTACCTTGCAAATGTGAAATATGAAGAATGTGGTATGCAATCGAAATCACCTACTACTCCAGAAGACGTATGTATGTAGCGGCACCACCATTTAGGATAGGGAAAGTTAGTTTTGTGCAACATTCTGAGTACAAGTTACAGCCAGGTGCGGGCCGGATTGCAGTAAGTTACACATACCAACAGTTGCGAAGTAGAATAGAGGCCACAGGGCCGTCAAATTGCTGAAAGAGTATACGTAGCGGATTTGCATGTCACAAATTACAGGCAGAAGGGGCCCACTGGCCAACCTAGCATGTTATGAGTACGTAATGCATAGCGGCGTGTATGGCAAAACAGAGGCACACAGCCGCGAATAATAGGTGAGGGTTTCTAACGAGATTCATTCAAGTGTGGCAGCTCTCCTGGATAGTGGGGCGTGTCACACCATCAGCTACACACAGCAGCAGATGGCGTTCCAGTGTTCCAGTCCACCGTTTCGCGGACAGCGAAGTGGTATCCTCAGCACTGCTGAATCCAGTGACGCAGATCGAGAGGAACGGGGGCACTGTAGTTGGAAACAATAAATCACTTGGAAAGCTCGGAGGAGTCTTAATACGGTGCCTTCTACCTCTTCCCGCTACATTTGGTCATCCTGATACATTCAGTGGCAGAAGTTGGCACTACACATACATGATATTTGTTAGTTTCTGGGCCATTCATTTCAATGATGTCGACATTCGTTAGATATTCTGGAAACATTAGGAGAAACAAGAAAGAACTCTGACGATTGCATGAATTGTGGTTTGAAAGATGATTGTTGTGCTAATTACAGAACAAAAACAGAGTACCTTCCAAGACCAAAGAAAACATGCACAGTAATAGTCCTCAGTGAGAAAGAAAAGGCTACAAATTGTGCAAAGCTGGTTTTGTTTCGTAAAATCTGAACATGGATTGTATAAATAGAAGAAAACTTCACAGGAAGTACGGGATACGCGCCAAAACGAGACTCAAAAAAGTCTGAAAGAAAAGCCACTCGAAAGATCTAAAACTGCTTGTGAGATTCAGTGCACTCTTACGGAGGGAGATCTACGAGAGTGGTTTCTCTGAATTGCAAGATAAACATTACTGATTCCCAGGTTTCTTCGATCTGATTACACAGATTCAGAAAATTATATGGAAAAGGAAGTCGCAAAATTACGAAGTTTATCTCGAGTGTACACACAGATGAGATGTCATTAATAGGTAATACTATAGAGAAATTCGTAGCTGACGTGAAGACCAAGCTTCTTATTATCCCATGAAAAGTGTGCGTAAAGCCAGTCAGTAAGGTTTCACACCAACCATACTTCATTATTTCGAGGAAAAAAGATGCAGTCGCTGTGGCCCATTCGCATGCAACTCGGCCAGTGATGAGTATCAGTGAATTAATGTTTCCGCAGATTTATTTGTGTCTTCAGGGACGTCAATGCAAATTAGGACCAAAAATAAAAACGACTTTACTTGCAAAAGTTTTGTAATCGACATAGCAAAATATGGAGAAATGGCAGAGAATGATTTTCAATGTAACATTCGATACGTCGTTTTACCATCTGCAGAAAATACATTGCTTTTGTTGCACACTTGACCTGGACCTAATAACACCTTTAGCTTTAGGAGGACAACGAAAAGACTTAACGTAATTCGGATTTCATCCGGAACTAATAGTGTGAGTCAGCCCATCGACATAAAAAAAAAATCAACCAGTGTAAAGAATTTTTCTGAAAACTTTCGGACAATATAATTTCCGATAGCTCTTCCAGATTGTCAGTTTGCATCACCACATTTTACGAATTTGATCAAGTAAGCCTGGTACGTAATACAATTCCCAGAACAATGGCCTTAAATATTTATTATTCCATTCTAGTTCTGTCTAAATGAAACTAGGAATTATTGTGAAAAGATTTATGCATTAACGTTTCTTTTATTAAGTGTGCCTGACGCTTGTTTACATCATCCAGTTGACACTACAGGGAATAAATACGTAACTGTTTCATTGCTAACAAAACAAAAATTATTCAAAAATTCTTATAAGAACTGTGCTACAATAAATGATATAGAATATTTAATGTCAACAAATTAACGTCCCGATTGATGAAAGTCGTCTGTAATGTGTCATCATACACTGCCTTGATTTTCTTTCCTCTCTTAATCATTTGTGTAACAATTACATCCGCAACAGTTTAGCTATCGATATGAACTGCCACTTATTCAAAAAATTCATGATCTGAGATGCTTTTAGTATGATTTAAGTGAAACTTCCTGGCAGATTAAAACTCTCTGCCGGACCGAGACTCGAACTCGGGACCTTTGCCTTTCGCGGGCAAGTGCACACAGTTTTAATCTGCCAGGAAGTTTCATATCAGCGCACACTCCGATGCAGAGTGAAAATATCATTCTGGAAACATCCCCTAGGCTGTGGCTAAGCCATGTCTGCGCAATATCCTGTCTTTCGGGAGTGCTAGTCCTGCATGGTTCGCAGGAGAGCTTCTGTAAAGTATGGAAGGTAGGAGACGAGGTACTGGCGGAAGTAAGGCTGTGAGGACGGGGTGTGAGTCGTGCTTGGGTAGCTCAGTTGCTAGAGCACTTGCCCGCCAAAGAGCAAAGGTTCAAATGGCTCTGAGCACTATGCGACTTAAATTCTGAGGTCATCAGTCACCTACAACTTAGAAGTAATAAAACCTAACCTAAGGACATGACATACATCCATGCCCGAAGCAGAATTCGAACCTGCGACCGTAGTGGTCGCTCGGTTCCAGACTGCAGCGCCTAGAACCGCACGGCCACGAAAGGCAAAGGTCACGAGTTCGAGTCTCGGTCCGGCACACAGTTTTAATCTGCCAAAAAGTTTCATATCAGCACGCACTCCGCTGCAGAGTGAAAATCTCATGCTGGATTATATAAGTGCTTAAAATTCGCTTGTGTGCACTTCGCGCTACGCAGCAGTGTGGAAATGCCGTGTGGCTAGGGCCTCCCGTCGGGTAGACCGTTCGCCTGGTGTAAGTCTTTCGAATTGACGCCACTTCGGAGACTTGCGTGTCGATGGGGATGAAATGATGATAAGGACAACACAACACCCAGTCCCTGAGCGGAGAAAATCTCCGACCCAGCCGGGAATCGAAAACGGGCCGTTAGGTATGACATTCCGTCGCGCTGACCACTCAGCTACCAGCGGCGGACTTACGCGGCTTGTTTGTAGTTACAAAACTTTTAGTTCGCAAGACAGTGCTGGTCGCTCTTGTAAGGTGACAGAATTGGTTAGTTGACACACAATAATAACAACTTATCTTTTCTTGCAGATATCTACATCTACATCTATACTCCGCGAGCCACCTTACGGTGTGTGGCGGAGGGTACTTATTGTACCACTATCTGATCCCCCCTTCCCTGTTCCATTCACGAATTGTGCGTGGAAAGAACGACTGCTTGTAAGTCTCCGTATTTGCTCTAATTTCTCGGATCTTTTCGTTGTGATCATTACGCGAGATATATGTGGGCGGTAGTAATATGTTGCCCATCTCTTCCCGGAATGTGCTCTCTCGTAATTTCGATAATAAACCTCTCCGTATTGCGTAACGCCTTTCTTGAAGTGTCCGCCACTGGAGCTTGTTCAGCATCTCCGTAACGCTCTCGCGCTGACTAAATGTCCCTATGACGAATCGCGCTGCTTTTCGCTGGATCATGTCTATCTCTTCTATTAATCCAACCTGGTAAGGGTCCCATACTGATGAGCAATACTCAAGAATCGGACGAACAAGCGTTTTGTAAGCTACTTCTTTCGTCGATGAGTCACATTTTCTTAGAATTCTTCCTATGAATCTCAACCTGGCGCCTGCTTTTCCCACTATTTGTTTTATGTGATCATTCCACTTCAGATCGCTCCGGATAGTAACTCCTAAGTATTTTACGGTCGTTACCGCTTCCAATGATTTACCACCTATGGCATAATCGTACTGGAATGGATTTCTGCCCCTATGTATGCGCATTATATTACATTTATCTACGTTTAGGGAAAGCTGCCAGCTGTCGCACCATGCATTAATCCTCTGCAGGTCCTCCTGGAGTACGTACGAGTCTTCTGATGTTGCTACTTTCTTGTAGACAACCGTGTCATCTGCAAATAGCCTCACGGAGCTACCGATGTTGTCAACTAAGTCATTTATGTATATTGTAAACAATAAAGGTCCTATCACGCTTCCCTGCGGTACTCCCGAAATTACCTCTACATCTGCAGATTTTGAACCGTTAAGAATGACATGTTGTGTTCTTTCTTCTAGGAAATCCTGAATCCAGTCACAAACCTGGTCCGATATTCCGTAAGCTCGTATTTTTTTCACTAAACGTAAGTGCGGAACCGTATCAAATGCCTTCCTGAAGTCCAGGAATACGGCATCAATCTGCTCGCCAGTGTCTACGGCACTGTGAATTTCTTGGGCAAATAGGGCGAGCTGAGTTTCACATGATCTCTGTTTGCGGAATCCATGTTGGTTATGATGAAGGAGATTTGTATTATCTAAGAACGTCATAATACGAGAACACAAAACATGTTCCATTATTCTACAACAGATTGACGTAAGCGAAATAGGCCTATAATTATTCGCATCTGATTTATGACCTTTCTTGAAAATGGGAACGACCTGCGCTTTCTTCCAGTCGCTAGGTACTTTACGTTCTTCCAGCGATCTACGATAAATTGCTGATAGAAAGGGGGCAAGTTCTTTAGCATAATCACTGTAGAATCTTAAGGGTATCTCGTCTGGTCCGGATGCTTTTCCGCTACTAAGTGATAGCAGTTGTTTTTCAATTCCGATATCGTTTATTTCAATATTTTCCATTTTGGCGTCCGTGCGACGGCTGAAGTCAGGGACCGTGTTACGATTTTCCGCTGTGAAACAGTTTCGGAACACTGAATTCAGTATTTCTGCCTTTCTTCGGTCGTCCTCTGTTTCGGTGCCATCGTGGTCAACGAGTGACTGAATAGGGGATTTAGATCCGCTTACCGATTTTACATATGACCAAAACTTTTTAGGGTTCTTGTTTAGATTGTTTGCCAATGTTTTATGTTCGAATTCGTTGAATGCTTCTCTCATTGCTCTCTTTACGCTCTTTTTCGCTTCGTTCAGCTTTTCCTTATCAGCTATGATTCGACTACTCTTAAACCTATGATGAAGCTTTCTTTGTTTCCGTAGTACCTTTCGTACATGATTGTTATACCACGGTGGATCTTTCCCCTCGCTTTGGACCTTAGTCGGTACGAACTTATCTAAGGCGTACTGGACGATGTTTCTGAATTTTTTCCATTTATGTTCCACATCCTCTTCCTCAGAAATGAACGTTTGATGGTGGTCACTCAGATATTCTGCGATTTGTGCCCTATCACTCTTGTTAAGCAAATATATTTTCCTTCCTTTCTTGGCATTTCTTATTACACTTGTAGTCATTGATGCAACCACTGACTTATGATCACTGATACCCTCTTCTACATTCACGGAGTCGAAAAGTTCCGGTCTATTTGTTGCTATGAGGTCTAAAACGTTAGCTTCACGAGTTGGTTCTCTAACTATCTGCTCGAAGTAATTCTCGGACAAGGCAGTCAGGATAATGTCACAAGAGTCTCTGTCCCTGGCTCCAGTTCTGATTGTGTGACTATCCCATTCTATACCTGGTAGATTGAAGTCTCCCCCTATTACAATAGTATGATCACGAAACTTCTTCACGACGTTCTGCAGGTTCTCTCTGAGGCGCTCAACTACTACGGTTGCTGATGCAGGTGGTCTATAGAAGCATCCGACTATCATATCTGACCCACCTTTGATACTTAACTTAACCCAGATTATTTCACATTCGCATTCGCTAATAACTTCACTGGATATTATTGAATTCTTTACTGCTATAAATACTCCTCCACCATTGGCGTTTATCCTATCCTTGCGGTATATATTCCATTCTGTGTCTAGGATTTCGTTACTGTTCACTTCCGGTTTTAACCAACTTTCCGTTCCTAATACTATATGCGCACTATTTCCTTCAATAAGAGATACTAATTCAGGAACCTTGCCCTGGATACTCCTGCAGTTTACCAATATTACGTTAACTTTTCCTGTTTTTGGTCTCTGAGGACGGACATTCTTTATAAACGATGATAATGTCCTCTCTGGTAAGCCGTCAGGTATTTTATCGTTTCGCCCAAGGGGGGGTCCCTCTAACCTAAAAAACCCCCGTGTGCACGCCACACGTACTCTGCTACCCTAGTAGCTGCTTCCGGTGCATTTGGAAAGTCCACCATGTGTGATGTCCGGCGCAGCTGCTGAAAACTCTTCCTAGGCGTTACTTCTATGGAGGACAACGTCGGCTAGCTATTGATAACGGGCTGCAATGCGATATACGTCTTCGGCTGTCGCCCTCTCAGCACGAGATATGCTTTTGTAATACAATAATGGACAACGGCACAAAAAACTAGCAATCAATCTGCTAGTGAATAAATGCTATTTGCCAATCACAAATTTGTATTTTATTCCCAGTCCCTAACCCTTACATGAGGTTACCATTATCCCTGTTGATCACAGGTATTATGCAGCATCGCAACGGTGAACAGAAGCTGTTACAGCAACGATCTTCTAAGCTGATATATACGTTTAAGTGACAAAAGTAATGGGATACCTCCAAATATAGTGTCGGAGCTCCTTTTGCCCGTCGCATTGTAGCAGCTCGACATAAAATGGACTCAACAAGTTGTTGGAACCAAACGATTGTTGCCCGGTGACATGGCACATTGTCTCCCATAACAATACTTTTATTGTTTGAGAACGTGTAGTCCATAAATGGCTACAAATGGTCTCAGTTCGTTCAGCTGGATGAGAGGACCTAGTCCATTCCATGTAAACACAGCCCACATCATTATGGAGCCACCAGCAGCTTACACAGTGCCTTGTTTACAACTTGGGTACACGGCATCTTGGGATATGCGTCACTCTCGAAATCGACCATCAGCTCTTACCAACTGAAATCGGGACTCATCTACCCAGGTCACGATTTTCCGGTCGTCTAAGGTCCAATCGATATGTTCACGAGAAGAGGCACTGCAGGTGATGTCGTGCTGTTAGTAAAGGCCCCCGCTACCACAGCTCATTAAGGCCAGATCTTGCCGCAATGTCCTAGCGGATACGTCGTAAGTCCCACATTGATTTCTGCCGTGTTGCTTGTCTGTTAGCACTGATAACTGTAAGCAACGCCGCTGCCCTCGATCGTTTAGTAAAGGTCGTCGGCCACTGCGTTGTTTATGGTGAGAGATAATTTGGTATTCTCCGCACACTCTTGACACTGCGGATGTCGGAATGTCAAATTCCCTAACGATATCCGAAATGGAATTATCATGCTCTAGGTCCAACTACCATTCGGCGTTCAATCTTTTAATTACCATCGTGCTGCCATAATCACACAGGAAACCTTTTCACATGAGTCACCTGAGTACAGATGACACCTCCGTCAATGCACTGACCTTTTATACCTTGTGTACGCGATACTACAACCATCTGTATATGAGAGTATCGCTATCTCATTACTTTTGCCACCTCCGTGTAGAGAGGCCCTTTTCTCCCGGAATCATACTATTGAATACCATAATTTAATTGGAATCATATCTATATTATGAGAAACAAAGTACCTTCAAAATGGAAGGAGAAAAAATGACTATTGATGGATATAGCATCCTTGTCGCTTTCACACTCACACACACAGACACAGACACACACACACACACACACACACACACACACACACACACACAGTTCACAGAGGCTGCATGTATTCCTTTCAACATAATTTATCAACACGTTAATAACGATCCATACCTGTAACTCTCCCATACGATTTATCTACTTTTTAGAAAGAAGAGTACTGTAAATATTTTCTCTCTTGCTACCAAGCTCGTAAACCACAGCAGGGTGGGAGTGCTGAATTCTTTGAAACCGTTATGTCGTCTCTTGTAGAAAATAATACGCACTGGTCCATGAATGACGTGCTGTCCAATACACTGATGTTCAGCATTGGTTGTAGCACTCGGGTCATCCATAAAATATGGTAACTCATTTTCCAAACTGAAAACCGACAGTCGCGCGCACATTTTGCTCAGTTAATTGTGTATAATGATTAAACACATCTTTTGAAACTATTTTCTGTAGTCAAGACAGTTAGTTCTATAGCCATCATCTCAAATTGCTGTTAGTATTTTTCAGATGGTTTTTTAAATTTTTATTTATTATTTTTTACGAAGCTTTTGATCAGTTGGAATGCAGAGACGTCATAGGGAAAGAAAGAGGGGTGGCAGGCGGATCTTGACAGTTTCTTTCGAGGATGTTTCGTGGAAAAGCGTGCAGCGACTGAAAGTTACCGGTATTGTTATTCCACATTCAAGCGAATTCCAAATTTAAAATAAAACAGGGTTACTAACAAACTAGACAACTTCAAACTCCCATATAGGACTTCCCTCAAAATAGATATAATGGAACAATTACAGGTAAGGGTGGCTTAACAACACATGAACACTAGTGCCAAGCTAAGATGCCATTACATAACATGATAGAATCACTTTAATAAAAAAACTACAACAGACACACTGATCTTTAAAAAATAAATGTTTACGTGCTCAGACGCGTTAATTAAAAAATTACTAGAAAAAGCTGCACAAGGAACTCAGCAGATGCTATGCAGTTTAAGGTTTAGCCAGTTGCCAGTCCCTAATATTTAAGAAAACAAGTTCATATACGAACAGGTTGCATACAATATATATATCTGCCATCTTAACCCGCCTTGGCGGAAGGAAGATAAATACTAAACTTTGGAGGCGATATGTGAACAACTCCGGCAGTGGCCAGGTTCTTAAACACTGCCAGGCCTAGACCTCGGATGACATTACACTCCCCTCCATGGCGCTGGCACAGTTAAAGTTTCTGCACAATTAAAGTTTCTCCCCGAATCACAAATACATTCCAATAACTCTGAGACATAGAAGCACTCGGCAGAACCTTTGACTAACACATGGACAACTGTATCAATAGAGTGCAGGCTTTAAAAACAGCAACATTAAACCATTTGATTGCAAGAGACACAAAGCATTAGTAAAATTTCTGAGAAAATTTTCAAGCAACGGCCACCATTTAACTAGGCCACACTGTCTTAGCCGGCCGAAGTGGCCGTGCGGTTAAAGGCGCTGCAGTCTGGAACCGCAAGACCGCTACGGTCGCAGGTTCGAATCCTGCCTCGGGCATGGATGTTTGTGATGTCCTTAGGTTAGTTAGGTTTAACTGGTTCTAAGTTCTAGGGGACTAATGACCTCAGCAGTTGAGTCCCATAGTGCTCAGAGCCATTTGAACCATTTGAACCACACTGTCTTAAGGATCGACCATGGAAGTCTCACCATAATAATAAAGTTTAAAATCTCTGAGTGCGTCGGTGAACAAACAATTACGACGACCTTCTCCACATCAGGTACACAACACGAGGGACTGGGTTCCACAGTTTCACCACTTCCCTTCAAATTTTGTTCCCAGCGAAGTCACAGAACTTGTATCTCCAAGCTACCCATGTCGGCAAAACGCCCGACCAATTTCACACCACAGCGTGTAACGGTCATCACGCTCGTTCGGCAGCCGTTGACACTCGTCTCCCAGCGAATGTCACGAGTTCTCGAGGGTTACCCGTCGAAGGCTAACAACAAACTCGCTTCGCCTGCGAAGCCGCAAGATAAGACACGCAAAAAGTAAAGATAGCTTACGTCTACCACAATCGATCTCAACGATACACCAAGAAAGTAAAACTGGCGCCAGCTCACCACGGCTCAGTAACCTAGTTAAATTTATTCCCGAAATTTCATTCCTCTACATTAATTATTTTTTGGTGCTGCAATTTTTTTCGTCAGTGTACATTTTTTTTATATGTGTGGATGGTTTCCTCAGGGAGAGACCAGTCGTCACATATACGACTGTTCTAAATACATAAACGTAGAACAAAAAAATAAAGTGGTCAATGGTAATTACAATATGTTTTCGGGATCATCTTATCTCTCTCCTATTTTCATATTGAAAGAATCATTAATAAGTTACATCAGATATTGACAAGACCGCTACGGAAATGTAAATGTAATGCCGATCCGTTACAAGTTGGGGAGAGTCAGTTGCCGCCTCTAGTGACGATCGCTCACGTCGCCTTGATTTCTATCCAGTTTTATCAAATCTGAGCTCCAATAGAATTATCAGAAAACGTTCAAGTACGGGAGTAGACGACGTTCAAGGAAATTTAGAATTGTTTTCTGTGCAAGCTAGACACTGAGAAGCTCATCTGCAGAAACCAGCACGGATTTAGGAAACAGCGGTCATGCAAGACACAGCTGGCCCTCTTTGTGCATGATATGCAACAGGCTCTAGATACCAGTTCCCAGGTTGATGCCATATTTCTCGACTTTCGAAAGACGTTCGACTCAGTTCCACACTGTCTCTTGCTCCAAAAAGTGCGCGCTTACGGTCTATCCGATGATGTATGCGGTTGGATAGGAAGTTTTCTAACAGACATAGAGCAGTATGTCGTCCTGAATGGGATGACTTCAGCAAAAACAAGCGTAACTTCAGGTGTGCCCAAGGGCAGCGTAATAGGTCCTCTGTTTTTTACGATTTACATGAACGATCTGGTTGATGGTAATGACAGCGGCATTAGACTGTTTGCCGATGATGCTGTAGTCTACAGGAAAGTAGTAGGCCCTCTCACACGACAGTTTTGAACAAATCAATGAGGATTTGCAGAAAATAAGTGCGTAGTGTAATGACTGGCAGTTATATCTCAATATTAGTAAGTGTAACCTACTGAGTATAACAAGGCGAAAATCCCCATTAATGTATTAGTACAAAAGAAATGCCCAGTCTTTGGAAACGGTAACATCCGTCAAGTATCTGGGTGTGACTATTCGAAATGATCTCAACTGAAATGATCAGATTACACAAGTAATGGGCAAGGCGAACTCTAGATTCCGGTTTATTGGTAGAATCCTGAAGAGATGCAGTCCTTCCAACAAAGGAAATTGCTTTCAATGCATTAGTTCGTCCAGTCTTAGAGTACTGTTCGTCTGTATGGGACCCCTACCAGTTGGGTCTGATTCAAGAGATTGAGAAGGTCCAAAGAAGAGCGGCAAGATTCGTGACTGGTAAATTTAGCCGTTGCGAGAGCGTTACAAATCTCATAGAAAGTTTGAAGTTGGATACACTTGCAGATAGCCGACGCGCTAAACGGAAGGGGCTGCTCACTAAATTCCGAAATCCGATCTTCGCCGAGGATGTAGAGCATATATTATTACCACCAACTTTCTAATCGAGCAATGATCACCATTCAAAGATAAGGGAAAATTAGAGCTCGTACTGAGGCGTTCAGACGGTCGTTTTTCCCTCGCGCGATCCGCGACTGGAACAGAGGGGGGGAGCGGAGGGAATATGACTTTGGCGCGAATTGTGCCCTCCGCCACACATCGCTTGGTGGGTAGCGGAGTATATATGTAGATGTAGACTTTCTTTCGAGGAAAGGAAATTCCGCGATACGTGCCGCGCAATCGTAACTGTGAACTATCTAAGTCCGAAGTGATGGTTTGCACAGCTAGAACTCAAACTACTAAACGCTGAGTGTCTTTCCAGGGGAGAGAATCTGCGGTACGTGTGAAAAGCTTTATTTCCTTGTTTTCGTGGTGAAAACTGTGTAATAGAATGACCTTGGTGACAGGTATTCGTACAGAAACGTGAAAATATAAAAAATATTATGCACAAAAATTTTTCGTCCTTTAGTACACATATCCAGATCTAAAACTGAAATTATCATGCACCATGTAGACAGGTATACTGCAGCTAATTTTTATACAGATTTTCTCAGCTGAAGGATATTATGCGACGCTCCAGGGCTGGCGAGTTGATGAAGAATTCACCAAAGGTGAGTGAACTTATGTATTTTAGGAAGCAGGTCAACAAACCACGGTGGTCATGTTGGGTAAGTTTGGGTCAGTGAACACGCTGCTGCTTTGTCCAAAGGAACGCACAGCGAATTAATATTTCTTGGAACATAAACTTTGTATTGAGGCAAACTTTCACCACACGTTTTGATTAGAAACTACATGTGTATTTAGAATGCTTGAATGTAAGTTGCTTTGGAAACGACATTATTCTCAATATTCGCTGGGTGATCACTACGTAAGCTCATCCAACGTCGCGCTGGAAACCTCTGCTGTTTTGTCAGGTTGCAGACCGAGGACATGCATAGCGTCGTCAGACGCAGTAAAACAGTATTCAAGGTTATTCTATTTATTACTCAGAATACAAGTCTTTGCCGTGTCTTCTGCGACAGTTGGTGTCCACGTAACCTGGAAAGGATTCCGTTGAATCCAACAGCGGACTCACAGCTGTCTAGGACGCTGCATCACCACGGAGCGGAAGTCGATGACACCCTGGTGCGGCAATTTGCTGCCCGCTGGCGAGATACGCACGTCCCGTCGGTAGTTATACTTTGAAATGGTGGTGACCGTGACGTGCGTGTTTGATTGTCACGCTATTACCTCCCAGATCATTGCCCGTGTTGTCCCCTCAGATGTATCAGATGTACTGCGATGTCGGCTGCTGTGACGTCGTGTTGAACACTGAGCTGACCCGCCGTTACGTCAGGCCTTAGACTTGTGCAACGGTGGGTCTTAGATCAATTTCTGTCCTGGACCGGAGCCGTGCTGATAGAGCCCTGGACTAGCCATCAGTGCTTGCTGCTGTGCTGACTTAGGAACTGGATACTGTACTTCATTATTCGCTGCCACGGATCGCTGATCTTCTCGTGAGGCAGCAAGTGTACGACCGACACTAGAACAATCTCACAAACAAGATGTTACCACACCATCCAGATCTACATAATTACTGTGCAGTTCACAATCAAGTGCCTGGCAGCGAGTTCGTGCTGAAACTTCCTAGCATATTAAAACTGTGTGCCGGATCGAGACTCGAACTCGGGACCTTTGCCTTTCGCGGGAAAGTGCTCTACCATCTGAGCTATCCAAGCACGACTCACGCCCCGTCCTCACAGCTTTACTTCTGCCAGTACCTTGTCTCCTTCGCAGAAGAGCTTTTGAAAAGTTTAGAAGGTAGGAGACGAGGTACTGGCGAAAGTAAAGCTGTGAGGACGGGGCGTGAGTCCCACCTGGGTAGCTCAGATGGTAGCATACTCACCGTGGTGTAGCGGTAATGATACTAGACTGTTGTATGGAGGGTCGTGAGTTCGAAACTCACCTGAACTATAAAATTTTAGCCGGCACGGTAACTCAGCGTGTTCGGTCAGAGGGCCGTGTGCTCTCTGTAGTAAGAAAACTGACTCAAGGAATCAACGATCGACTTGAACGGATGTTTTGTGACGTCCACATAGACCAAACGCAACGAACTATATCGAACAAAACGAAGGAACTAAAAAAAAAGATGGTAGAGCCTTTTCCCGCGAAAGGCAAAGGTCCCAAGTCCGAGTCTCGGTCCGGCACACAGTTTTAATCTGCCAGGAAGTTTCATATCAGCGCACACTCCGCTGCAGAGTGAAGATCTCATTCTGTAAACACCTTCATGCTGTTCCTTTACAGTGCCTCTCTCGATAAGAGCGCAGGAGAAACTAGTACTCAGATTTTTCCGTGCTAGCTCCGATTTCCCTTATTTTACGACGATGATCATTTCTCCCTGTATAGAAGGGCGCAACAAAATATCCCGCCGTAACGATAATCGCCCTTGTTTTAATGTTTGCCACTCCAATTCGCGTATCTTATCCGTAGCACTCTCTGCCCCATTTCGAGATAATAAAAAACAAGCCGCCCTCCTCTAACATTTTCGGTGTCCTCCACCAATCCTATTTGATGTGCCGCACATCAATACACCAGAGATGCACGAGCAAGCGTAATGTAAGTACTCTCTTTAGTAGGCCTGTAACATTTTCTGTTTTGCAATAAATCGCAGTCATTGGTTTTTTTTGCGCACAACATCATCTATGAGATCGTTCCAATTAAAGTTATTGGTAACTGTAATCCTTAAATATTGTGTAACTGAAATTTAGCGGATTCTTTTTAGTGTTCATGTAGATGACTTCAGACGTTTTATAATTTAGAATCACTTGCCACTTTTTGCGCGATGATATATCTTGTCTAAATCATTTGGCAATTCGTTTTGATCACCTGATGAATTTACACGACGGTAAATGACAGCACCATCTGCAAACAATCTAAGAGGGCTGCTCAGATTGTTTCGTCAATCCTTTATATATATCAGGAACAGAGGGTCTCTAACGCTTCCTTAGGGAACGCCAGATATTAGTTCTGTTTTAGTCGATGACTTTTCGTCACTTATTACGAACTGTGACATTTCTGACAGTAAATCACGAATCCAGTCACGCAACTGAGACGATACTCTATAGGTACTCAATTTAATTAAAAGTCGCTTGTGACGAACGATGGCAAAAGCCGTCCGACAGCACCATAATCAGGGAAACGAGTGCGAACGACATGGACGCCATCGATTCAACTGTTAGAGTTATCTAAGAGTGGGGATGGAGTTTTATGTCGTCGACGGGAGTCTCCACTCTACGATGTTATTTGTAATGGCGGAATCGGTTCTGCTCTTCGCCAGTTGTTAGTGGTATTCAGGTCGGCTGCATTTGCTTAACTAATTTGTTACAGTATCCTTACTGCTTAGTCAGACTCCCGCTAGGCGAAGTTATGTCCTGTCTCGTGTGTCTCACATACCGTTACGAGGGTAACGAAGGCAGTTCGATCTGTGCTCTTCTAACCATTTTCTGCTGAGTTCGCTCGCAGTCACACAGAAGAGTGTTGAAGTTGCTGTCTTTCTGACAGAGTTACTAACAGACCACGATATAACTGCACTTCACTCCTGTTACCGTTATTGGAATCATTTGGTGACATTGCAGCAAACCAATCCAGCTGTGATTGAGGTAAATACATCACATTATGAATTCCTTCAGGACAGTACGTACACTATCAAGTGGTTCAGAGTGCCCTCGTGAAATATCACCTTAGTAATTTGTCACGTAGCAATTACGAGGGCTTTTCAGAAAGTACAGAACGTTTCCGTCTGACGCCGCTAGGCGCGCGACGATCGCATATATTTTGGTATGTGCGTGCTCGGCAGCTCAGTCGGAATCCATCCTTGACAGCAGGAATGTGTCTATGCGTCTGGTTATTTCGGTATTCGAATTTGAAATGTGCGCTGCAATGGAAAATCCCGACAGTTGTGAGGTGCGGACTGTGATATGGTTTTTGTTGGAAAAAAACCTAAAACCTATAGAAATTTATCGTAAACTGTCCGAAGTGTACGGAAACAACGTAATGAGTGACTCTTCCGTCCTGAAACGGTGCATTCGGTTTAAAAATGGTCGAACCAACATTCATGATAAGGAGAAGAGTGGACGCCCGAGCATTGTGATTGACGATCTTGTCGCTAAAGTTGATGAAACGATTCGTGAAAACCGTCGCTTTTCCACGTGTTTCACGGACTTTGTTGTTTGAAATGATCACTGAAAAGCTAGGGTACCACAAATTTTGTGCACAATGGGTGCCCAAAATGCTAACAGAGCGCCATAAAGAACAGCGAATGGGGGCAACGCTGACATTTCTGGAGGTCTACCACAAACATGGTGATTCATTACTGGATCGAATCGTAACCAGTGACGGGACTTGATTGAAACACGTCAATTGCGAGACACAATTACAGTCCATGGAGTGGGGCACAAAAGGTCTCTCCAAAAACCAAGAAATGGTTGCAAACCTTGTCAGCAAGGAAGTTGACGGCGACAGTGTTTTGGGATAGGCAAGGTGTGCTTCTTATTGATTTTTTCGAACGTGGAGCAACCATAAATTCTCCCTGGTACTGTCAAACTTTTCACAGTCTTAGAAGAGTAGTTCAAAACAAACGCCGACGAAAGATGACGTCCAAAATTTTGTTTTTGCACGACAATGCCCGACCTCACACGGCAAACCGCACTAAAGAACTCCTTAATTCATTCAAATGGGAAATTTTCCCTCATCCGCCCTACAGCCCCGATATTGCACCAAGCGACTTCCACTTTGTAATCTCCCAACAGCAAAAAAATAATTATATATAACATTCTGCGTAACCTAGCAACAGTTTATTATTCAGTAACCTCGCAATAATAACGTGTCTAACCTCTCAATAAAATTGTGGCTTACTTATAACCTTTCAATAATTATCTGACTGAATCTAAACTGGTAAATTTGGACGTCAGCAGTGCTGCGTCATGGCCCTGAAAGATCATTCTGAATAAATTGAAAATTCTTACCTCAATAAGGTCGCCGGATAACGCATATATATCTGCTCCTATAAGAAATTTTTCTGGCACAGCCCAGTGCAATGCTGGCCGGAAGATTTGTCATGTATAGAAAGAAATAACTGATTTCTCTTTACAGTAATCGGGATGACCATGGATTGGAGAAATTAGTAAATTCTTTAAATTGAGACGAATGATTGTCAAAAGTCAATTTTTATAAGAAAGTTTATTATTAGGAGATTTTTTTAAAAACATTTACATGGGACTTGATATAACAATAGTACATATGCGGGAGGCTGCTTTTACCTTATACTACATCGCTCAGGTACCGCCATCGCTCCTCACGACCGGCCCAGCCAACTCCATACAAAAAACTGCTCGCTACTACTTACTCCTACTGCTACTGACACTGCTCTTACTGCATACAACACTGCTCTCTGGTCTGAGATTCTCTTAGCTTACATATCGCAGGAAGCGCGTGAGCAATCCATCGAAATTACATCTGCTCGAGTGCGCTAGCAATAAATTCCTTAGCCATGGACAATTTGCTTCCCAAGATGAAGAACTGGCTTCCAATGCAGCGCTTTGATGACGACGCGGAACTCCATGCGGGCGTGACTCACTGGCTGAAATCTCAGGCGGCACAATTTTACGACGAAGGTCTTTCAAATCTTGTCCACCACTATGACAAGTGGTTCAAATGAATCAAATGGCTCTGCGCACTATGGCACTTAACATCTGAGGTTATCAGTCCCCTAGAACATAGAACTACTTAAACCTAACTAACCTAAGGACATCACAGACATAGATGCCCGAGGCACAATTCGAACCTGCGACCATAGCGGTCGCGCGGTTCCAGACTGAAGCGCCTAGAACCGCTCGGTCACAACGGCCGGCTATGACAAGAGCCTCATTGTGTCTGGTGACTATGTGGAAAAGTAATATGTCAGTCGCTCTTTCAGATGTATATAATAAAATGTATTTCTTGTTCTTAGCTTTTTTTAATGCCATAACGTTCCCTACCTTCTGACTAGCCCTCGTATAAGAAACTCGTCGATATATTGCTTCGAGAAGATGCCGTTTCTCGTCTGATACCACGAAAAGATTTTGTGGGGTGGCGGGTGGAATGATTGTTAATGTTCCTATTATTTATTTAATGCTGTTGTTTGCCGTTCTCAACACTGGCTCTCTAACTACAGTATTGGCAACCAGAAAGTGATTAGCAAAATTTGAAGCCTGTAATTAGAATTCCTAGTGCTCACTTCATCTGAGAAATACATTTATAGCTACAGCTCATAGCTCTGAGGAATTAGGAGATTGTCTGGCATTCATAATCAAAAACCATTCTCTCTAAAATGTTCAGTATATTCTGAAAGTCACAGACCAAAAAGAATCCACACAATCCAACTACCAGAGCAGTTCAGAGTCTAATGCGCTGATGCAACGATAACTGTTCAAATTAAACGTTTGAGTGAATGCTCGCCGTAATGTGATGATAACGTTCATCAAACGCCACGCTAATAATGGTAGAATGTCTGTCCTGCAGCGACACGTGAAAATACGACATACGCAGACTAAAGATAGATCATTAACGTCATCCCAAAATTAACACTCCACTCGAAAACGATTTCATGGTTACGCGTATCCCGAGTAACTTATTACTGCATCCGAGGCTGTTTATATCAACGATACCGACGCGACGCGACTCCCGGCACAGGTGGTGCGCTAATCAGCGTCTGGAGAGAACTGGGGCCTTCTTTCCTCGCGCAGCGTTCTTACATATAAAGCCGCGGTGCGGACGGCTAAGGGAACGCCTGATCAAATCTGCTCTCCCAACTAGCTGCTGGGATAGTAATGTACCACTTTAAGTTTTCGGATAAATCATTGCTTCCTTTGCTGATGGTCGATGAAGCTTTCAATTTAATTGTGCAATCAGCACACAAGTAAGCAATCATAATAAAAGTCTGACGTGGCTAAGTCAAATATTTTGGCCGACAGAATGAATTTAATTACACTACACGCAGTAGACGAGCTCTGAACTTGCTCTTTGGAGATACGCTATAGCTATAGTTTTATAGTTATTCTGTTGAAACTTGTCACATTTTTATGATTATAGCGGATCTCCCTTCTACTTAAATTTATACATCGTAGCTTTATTTATTCGCCTACTTAATCTGTCCGAGCGAGGTGGCGCAGTGGTTAGACAACGGACTCGCATACGGGAGGACGACGGTTCAATCCCGCGTCCGGCCATCCTGATTTGGGTTTTCCGCGATTTCCCTAAATCACTCCAGGCAACTGCCGGGATGGTTCTTCTGAAAGGGCACGGCTGACGTCCTTCCCCATCCTTCCCTAATCCGATGAGACCGATGACCACGCTGTCTGATCTCCTTCCCCAAACAACCAACCAACCAACCAACTTAATCTATCTTGCTTCCTTAATTTCTAAGACAAAAACCAGAAAATCATGAATTTCAACTAAAATTTTAATTTGTGAGATCCGGAATACTGTTTCTACTAAATTATTATGCAAAAGGAATCTAAATATAAATTTTTAAGTTTCTAGCTCTTTTCTGTTGCGCCAATGATTTTTACAGAAAAACATCCAAATTTCGAAAATGTTTAAAGTTATTGAACTGATATCCAACACATATTGATTTTGTATTACTCCTGACATGCTAGAAACGTTTCAGATTATTTACTTCATTTTAAAGTATTGCGCAATATTTCTGACGTCAGAGCTAGTTACAGCGGACTAGGCTGGCACACAATGGAAAGACTGATGTGAATTTTATAAGGCGTGAGTATACTGCTTCCCTACTATTTCATCGACGAAATTCGAGGAGAAAGTGTGAAAGCTCATATGGTGAAGATCTTGCACATATTCAGCATTCGTGTAGACGTAGCGTGATGAGATCGTCGTAAGTTCTGCGTATTTAGAACATACTAAGAGAATTTTAGTGCAGAGGCGTTTTCCCTTAACGAAGTGAGAACTCTGGAATACCATTAGCATCCGGTGCTAGCTGTTGTGGATTCCCCAGAGGCAGCTGGGTAGCTGGAAGGGGATCAGCCACAGAGTTGGCCTCCAGTTGCGTTAAGTCCGGCGGCCGACGCCCCCGGAGGCGGTGGCGCTCGCTACCTGCAGGGTATTTAGCACGGCACCGGGCTTAGGCGGCCCGGCCACGCCCCGTAAAGGGCATAATAATAATGTGATTAGGCCGGCGTCCCGCGGGGGCCCGCGCGAAGAAGAAGCGCCGCACGCCGGCTTATTAGCCAACTTGGCCGCTCCGGCCGGGTGCCACTGTGGGGCTGACGGACAAGTTGAAGGCGCCGGAGCGCGCAGAAGCCGGTCGTTGTGGCCCCGCGTTCACTCTCACATCTGTCATGCGCGCTGAGCGCAAGCGAGAAATAAAGACGTACAAGTTTTTCGTGGCGAATTTCGTGGGTAGAACCATCTCGGTAGTCCAGCCAGATCGAATGTGGAACACCTACTAACGTCTGAAATTTGGTTTCGCAGGACAGAGCGGATCAGGTTGTGGAAAGGGGCCAAGGTCAATTACTGTTAGTTATACGAAAACACACACAACTTTATTCCTCAAACCAATGCACAGTTTTCTCTATAAAACAACAAAGATCGGTTCACAGCTGAGGGCCAAGTAACTTCTCCAGAATAAGTTTAAATGATTGCTTTTAAAACACCAGGATTTAGAGTAACGGCTGAAGGCATTACTTAAGTAAAATTGCAATATCTTCTCGGCTAAAGGCCAAAATAATATTTCAGATCAGCTAAGGAATTTCTTTAAAAGTCAAGCATTTACAAATTTCGGCTAAAGGCCATACTAAGAAAAATTCAGATTAGTTATTCGGCTCAAAGCCCATATATTTTTATTTTTTTTTTTACATAGTAAGAGAGAGGCATTAAGGATAAGCTTTTACACAGTTCAGCAGAAAAACATCTTAGGAAAACTTGAAGTATCTTGTCGGCTAAAGGTCCAAATAATTACTCAGGAATAATTAAAGAGAACCTTAAGATAAACATTTACAGAACACGGCAAAAGGCCATTTCAAGAATCCAAGATAATTAAAGCAAAAACCTTCGGATAAGGATTTACATATTAAGGCCAAAGATTCGGAAACAAAGGCGGCTGCTGGCCTAAATACAGAGCAACAAGAATTTTAAATAAAACACGACTGAAGGCCTAAGCTTAATATAGTTGTCATGAAGTTCGGCTGATGGTCATATACTAAACATAAAACAGACAATATTAATACACGGCTGAAGGCCTGGCACAGTACCTGCGATCAAATAAAATGACAATCACAAACAACAAACGGTGGTACAATTTTGGTAAACATTTTTGGAAAGCAGTGATCAATAAATTGTTATATTTTGACTAAAGTTCAGTCTTGATCACGTCATGTATGTCAACAGTTGACTGCGTAGCAGCGAGGAGAGCTCCGCCTATCATCATAAAGGAGCCAGGGTCTGATGATGGTTTTGTAGAAAGAACCGAAACCGGTCACCTGTATCATTAAAACATACATGACGTGATCAAGACTGAACTTTAGTCAAAATATAACAGACGGTGGTGCTCAGGAGTGTTCCAAGGGTCGGCCTGGGGAGGATTCTCTAGGCACAGTTTAGGTGAGCCACGCAGCCAAGCGTAACACTGAAGAATCGGGCGGCAACACGACCTAGGGACAGCTGAAGAACCAATCAACAGCCTAATCAATTCCCTTCCACCCGATACACTCGCTGCTCTATTTCAACCGACCGACTGAGTACTTCAGAACGCAGACAGCATTCATCTGCTCAGTGGGAATCACAGAAACTACACACGGTTCCACGTAAACACACTTTCACAAGAACTCGAATAGTCGTAAAAACAATCACTGTGGAACAACAAGGACGAATCAATTTGACACACGGAAAGTTTCCACATCGGCGACCAAATACACATCGTCCGATGAGAGGAACGACCGAACGACCGACCCAGATCTTTTCCACTGAAGTTACGTGTGCCGGCAACGGTCGGGCGAGTCATGGCTGTCCTAAGCTGACTACAGCTCCAACCCGACTCAACTCGATGTCCCTTCGGAATTCGGAGACTCGGCGACTCGGGCACACTGACTCGGAGCCAACAATGCAGAGGGAACACTTGCCCATTGGGCACCCGACATCTCCGCACAAGGAAGGAACCGACCCACGTCCGACAAGATGACCAAGTGACGAGGCCCAGGAACGGTCAAAAGACCAAATACACGTCGCCCGATGAGACGACCAACCGAACGACCACCCTACGATCGTCCCTCTCCAATCTCCTTCCGTCGGACAGTTCATATGTGTCGCCAGCGCTCGGCAAGTACTGGCAGTCCGCACCTCACTGGCGCTCCGTCCCGACTACTGCTCCGTGCCCGACTTCACTGCAGCCACTGCTGCTGCGTCCCGACTGAGCTCCCAACTCAACTCCAGACACACGGCGACCCGGAAATACTAGCGGTCGCTCCAGAGATAGTACGAGGTGCATTCAAGTTCTAAGGCCTCCGATTTTTTTTCTAATTAACTACTCACCCGAAATCGATGAACCTGGCGTTACTTCTCGACGTAATCGCCCTGCAGACGTACACATTTTTCACAACGCTGACGCCATGATTCCATGGCAGCGGCGAAGGCTTCTTTAGGAGTCTGTTTTGACCACTGGAAAATCGCTGAGGTAATAGCAGCACGGCTGGTGAATGTGCGGCTACGGAGAGTGTCTTTCATTGTTGGAAAAAGCCGAAAGTCACTAGGAGCCAGGTCAGGTGAGTAGGGAGCATGAGGAATCACTTCAAAGTCGTTATCACGAAGAAACCGTTGCGTAACGTTAGCTCGATGTGCGAGTGCGTTGTCTTGGTGAAACAGCACACGCGCAGCCCTTCCCGGACGTTTTTGTTGCAGTGCAGGAAGGAATTTGTTCTTCAAAACATTTTCGTAGGATGCACCTGTTACCGTAGTGTCCTTTGGAACGCAATGGGTAAGGATTACGCCCTCGCTGTCCCAGAACATGGACACCATCATTTTTTCAGCACTGGCGGTTACCCGAAATTTTTTTGGTGGCGGTGAATCTGTGTGCTTCCATTGAGTTGACTGGCGCTTTGTTTCTGGATTGAAAAATGGCATCCACGTCTCATCCATTGTCACAACCGACGAAAAGAAAGTCCCATTCATGCTGTCGTTGCTCGTCAACATTGCTTGGCAACATGCCACTCGGGCAGCCGTGTGGTCGTCCGTCAGCATTCGTGCACCCACCTGGATGACAATTTTCGCATTTTCAGGTCGTCATGCAGGATTGTGTGTGCAGAACCCACAGAAATGCCAACTCTGGAGGCGATCTGTTCAACAGTCATTCGGCGATCCCCCAAAACAATTCTCTCCACTTTCTCGATCATGTTGTCAGACCGGCTTGTGTGAGCCCGAGGTTGTTTCGGTTTGTTGTCACACGATGTTCTGCCTTCATTAAACTGTCGCACCCACGAACGCACTTTCGACACATCCATAACTCCATCACCACATGTCTCCTTAAACTGTCGATGAATTTCAATTGGTTTCACACCACGCAAATTCAGAAAACGAATGATTGCACACTGTTCAAGTAAGGAAGACGTCGCCATTTTAAGTATTTAAAACAGTTCTCATTCTCGCCGCTGGCGGTAAAATTCCATATGCCGTACGGTGCTGCCATCTCTGGGACGTATTGACAATGAACGCGGCCTCATTTTAAAACAATGCGCATGTATCTATCTCTTTCCAGTCCGAAGAAAAAAAATCGGAGGCCTTAGAACTTGAATGCACCTCGTACGACGTTGCATTTATCGATAAGCGCTGCTGCTGCCTCTCACGGGCAAGCAAACCTGCAACAGAACCGTAAAAACAAGATGACGAACAATAAACGGCATGAGCGCGAGCCGTGCACGGCTCAGAGTCATTGCCATGTCTAGTACTAATGGGTTGGTGTATAAGTTCGTAGCATTTTTCCATAAGTTTAATACACAACAGATACACAAACAGAGACTTTAGTAATCAGTAATATAGTCTCCTTCACTATTTACAACAGTCTGCCAACGCTGGGGTAACTTTCTATTCCGCGACTATAAAAATCATGTGGGTCAAGCGCCGGCCGAGGTGGCCGAGCGGTTCTAAGCGCTACAGTCTGGAACCGAGCGACCGCCACGGTCGCAGGTTCGAACCCTGCCTCGGGTATGGATGTGTGTGATGTCCTTAGGTTAGTTAGGTTTAAGTAGTTCTAAGTTCTAGGGGACTGATGACCTCAGAAGTTAAGTCCCATAGTGTTCAGAGCCAAAAAAAATAAACCGGCTCTGAGCACTATGGGACTTAACATCTGTGGTCATCACATCCATGCCCGAGGTAGGATTCGAACCTGCGACTGTAGCGGTCACGCGGTTCCAAACTGAAGCGCTTAGAACCGCACGGCCACACCGGCCAGCTGTTCAGAGCCATTTGAACCATTTGAGGCAAAGCATTCGTCAAGCCATGTTCGGAGCGCATTTACATCGGGTAAAGTTCTTTCAAAATTGTTCGACAGAGAGCGGAAAAGGCGAAAATCTGAGGCATAAGACCAGGTGAATAAGGTCAGGCTAGAGGAATGCGGACTGGCGTCATCGGGCAGTAGCATCAGTTCATGCAATCTTCCTGGTAGTTGCTCTTGGAGTGCATCTGCTAGACGTCTATGTTGTTGACAATAAAAATCAGCAATGACCTCGCGCGAGGAATTCGTACTATGCCACACTGTCGCTGTTCCACCGGATGCATGGTAATATCTTTTGTGGACGCGCGCAGGTCTTTCTACGAGTTGCTGCTTTGTTTGGGCTCATCGATTCCTTTCTTTTCCTCACGTTAGCATAAAGACACCATTTTTCGTCTCCAGTAGCGGTAAAGGACAGGTATGGTCGGTTTGTTCGCGAACCAATTGATGATGAGCTAGCAGAGATGCATGTATGACCACCCACTGACTTTTGTGATTTTGGCTTAGAGCATGCGATACCCACACACCGGATTTTTGAATCTTCCCCTTTGCCTGAAAGTGTCGCACGGTGGTGGAATGATCACAGTTCATCACATCTGCCTGTTCTCGAGTACACTGACGTGGACTGTTGTGGAATAACGCGTTTAAACTGTCTCCGTCAAACCCCGAAGTTCTTCTTGAACGTAGAGTGTCACTGGTGTCAAAACTATCCTCCTTAAAAAGAAAAAAGCCATTTTCTTCCCGTACCCTGTCACAAAGCATTGTCCCCATACATGGCGCAAATATTTATGTCTGCCCCAGCTGCCGTTCATCCCTTTTGAACTCAGACAGAAGGATACATCGGAAACGTCCCGATATCTCCGATTTGGACTCTAGTCTCTATAGTCCACAGCTGCACTCGCTATCTCCAAATGACAATATGTAAACTCAAATAAAACAACAGCTGGCTACAAATAAAAATGACAATCTGTAAATAAAGCCGTCGCAATTGGAACACCAACGTACAAAACTAAAACGCAGCGAACTTATGCAGCAACCTAATATTACGAAATTTGTGTTCAATATTCAAAGTTATTGGAATTGTTCACAACAAATATTTGCACTGTACGCATGTTCATACCCTATAATCTGTTAGTGACTACAACACTGAAGTGCAATTAGTTTTAAAATTATTCAGTAATTTCAAAGTTTTTCAATCACAGCAGTTCGGAAATCCGATTAGTAACTTGTAATCTGCAGACGATTAGCACACTTACATTACGCTCTGCAAGTTGCATTTAAATTATAGCAAAAGTAGGGTCATTTCTTTCAGCGTGTTCCAGAAAAAACAGTAACTGTACTGCGACAGCCTAACTATCCGTTATCGCACAGGGAAGCCAAGTGATTGTTAGGACCAGAATTAAACATTGTTTTGTACACTTATGGAACAACGATTGTCTTTTCAGATTTCATAACTTGTTTGACATACTTCCTCATATTATTACGTTTAGTGGCTCTACAAGTGTTTGCACTGAAGAGCCTTGTATTGAGATTACTCCAAAGTTTTTAATAACGTAATATTCATGTACATTAGGTCAAATGCGTAGTGTTCGTAGGGATTACATGTAATGAAATGAAATGTCTTGTGGCTAGGGCCTCCCGTCGGGTAGACCAGTCACCTGGTGCAAGTCTTTTTAGTTAACGCCACTTCTGCGACTTGCCTGTCGACAAGTATGATATGATGATGAAACCAACACAACAGCCGGTCGCCGAGCGGAGAAAATCTCCTACCCAGCCGGGGGATTGAACCCGGGCCCCTCGCAAAGCGTCATGTCGAGCTGCCTGCTCAGTTATGGAGGCGGATATTATATATAATTCACACACTCATGCACATAAGTATTTCACATGTATTACAATTAATGGTTATATGTAATCATTAGTGAGCTAAGCTACATCTCATACACAGTCAGGTTATAGTCTAAAGATTTCACTGAGAAGCAAAAGTAAAAAGTTTCTTTCGAAATTCTACACTTAGGTAGTCACAAAGGTAAGAATGTTTTAACAAGCTGAACTATATTTGCTACACTTAGGTAGTCACAAAGGTAAGAATGTTTTAACAAGCTGAAATATATTTGCCTACAACATGAAGTAACCTAGTGAGAACACATTATATGTTTACTGTGGAACGGCAGAGCTTCTGATGAAGTCTGTTTGATATTACATGTGACCTGGACTTGTGAGACACTGCTAAAAGAGTTGTTCAGTATGGTGCCGATTCATAGTAAGGCAAGCTTCTGTCCGACGTCTTAGGGAATCAAACACGCTGAAAAAATCCAGTTTGGTCACGAAAGCATTCTGGATATTTGTCACTAAACAGGGAACGTGCTGTGTGTTTCCTTTTACTTGCCAGACCATCACATAACATAGGGGAAGCTAGAAAACCTGAAAAAGCAAACGCACAGGCTCAATCTAGATATAGCGGGGGTCAGTGAAGTGAAATGAAAAGAAGGCAAGGATTTCTATTAAGATGAGCGTAGGGTAATATCAACAGCAGCAAAAAATGGTATAATGGGAGTAGGATTTGTTATGAATGGGAAGGTAAGACAGAGAGTGTGTAACTGTGAACAGTTCAATGATAAGGTTGTTCTCATCAGAATCAACAGCAAACCAACACCGACAAAATGGCTCAGGTATACATGCCGATGTCACAAGCCGCCGATGAGGAGATAGAAAAAGTCTATGAGGATATTGAACGGGTAATACAGTACGTTAAAGGAGATGAAAATCTAATAGTCATGAGGGACTGGAATGCGGTAGTAGGGAGGGAGAGGAAGAAAAGCTGAAACATCCCCTTAGAAAAATTAAGAATGACAATGCTGGTAAACCTCTTACGTCATTTGATTTTCAAACAGCTAAGCAAAACCGAACGTACTCAGACATTTCTCTCTTTACTTATTTTGATCATCACTAAGCTGACACACAATATTTTTAGCGCAACGCAATCTGACTTTCAATAATTCCTACAGAAGAATGGCCCTGACCAACAACCTATACCTATCATGAATCACTTACCTCACAAAAAAGTCTTCGTTACTCAAACTACTGCAATACAGCTAGCGCCAATACCGCCAGCTAAATAAAAGATTCTAACTACTAAAGGCACTAACGAATGATAGGCATAATTAGCAAAAGAAAGATTTTGATAGAGAAAAAACAATGTATTTACCTTAATAATGTTCAAAAGTCATAATATGTATATCAGTTCATAACATCCAGTCTTACAAATTTCCTTTTTCTGACGGACACACGTCCAGATCGTCCGCTCTCAGAACTCTGGCATCTCTCTCCCCACATCCACCACTGCCGGCGGCTCACCACCAACTGCCCAACGCTACGCGCTGTTCTCATAAACAATGTATTTACCTTAATAATGTTCAAAAGTCATAATATGTATATCAGTTCATAACATCCAGTTTTACAAATTTCCTTTTGCTGACGGACACACGTCCAGATCGTCCGCTCTCAGAACTCTGGCATCTCTCTCCCCACGTCCACCACTGCCGGCGGCTCACCACCAACTGCCCAACGCTACGCGCTGTTCTCATCGAACTGCCCACCGCTACAATAGCAAATATTCGAACAATGCAAACCAGCCACAGACTGCACACAGCACAGTCAGGGATTTTCATACATAGCGCTATGTGGCGTTACCAACATAACAACCTAAACAGCCTACTTACATAGCCCCCATGCTCCCCACAAAAAAAAAATTTACAAATTGTTTTGGGCACTGGCCAATACTTATTTGCTAATTTTTTTTATATTAACGATAGCAAATATATCAAATGCACACACTTATTGATACAATGTTGGTCAAAAGCAAGAATTGTCTCACAGTCCATAAAGACAGTCCTGAAAATCACAGTAGTAATTACAGGTTTTTTTTTTTTTTCAAAGTCTCAGCAGTAAAAGAAACTGCACACGGAAGTAGTGGATTTCCATGCAGTCTTGAAGAAGTAGTGCTGTGCTTCCAACGGAAAGACAGTGCTACCTCTTGACATGCAGACAGGTAATGGGCCACAACAGAGCAAACCCACAGCAGAGTCAGTCGAAGTTTTGAAGAATATTGGTAGGTAGGTCATCACAGAGCAGACCCACTGTAGTCTTGGTAGAGAGTATGGAATTTGTGGGCCACCAGAGGTGCAGACCGACTGCAGTCCTTGTAGAAATAATGGTATTGGTGGGCCATCAAAGGTGTAGACCCACTATAGTCCTTGTAGAGATGGCCAGCAGCCATCTGTTGCGACTGTGCGGGTGCATAATCACCATCGAAGAGTCTTGCGGACTATATGGCAAGTCCATGAGCCACCACTTGTGCAATCACAAATTTTTTAGAATGTCCTTGGAACCAGCAGTGCTGTTAACCAGTCCCTTGCACACATCGAAGCACTAACTGGCCCCTTTTTTTTCTCACATATTATGCATACACTATGACCAACAGAAATGTGTGCAGTGAAATGAAACTTAAATCGAAGAACTGGTGTCTATACAATTACAAACTTACGACATGAGAATACAATTACAAAGGTACATAATATGTAATTAAGGAACATAATAATACAGATAACATTTGTAGTAATACACGCTTTACAAAAGAATAGAAATAAACATACGCATCAGTGTTACAGGAATTATGACATAAGTAAATATATTAAAGTATGAGAAGAGCTTTCGAAAGATTAACTTCACACATGAACATTAGAATAGAATAAATAATGTCTAAATATCTTTACAAAGTAAATCACATATTATTAGAAAAATTCTGCAACATAACTCTTATCAGATAAACATATAAAGACAGGACGAACACAAATACACAAGGGTACACAAACACATAGCGGAATAACACAAAAGGAGAGAACAGGGTTTGTTTTACTGCAGTATTTATCGTATCTGATTTGCAAACAAAACTTTCTTTACTTCTTGGAGACCTCCCTTAGTTCATCATTATTCCCAAAAAGTCCTATCTATACCTGTTGTCCCTAAACCCTACTGTTTGGTTCATATCCTCTTTCAAAATAATTATTTCTCATTGTACAATACTCATTTTGGCCCAAATCTTTTTCACATAACTTCTCAATGCATTTCTTCCAATTCATCACAACTCATTCTCTTATATAGCCTAGCCCATCTTACGCTAACTTAGATCTACTGAGCTCAGATGTATAAACTAAGGGACGAGGCAATGCAGCAGCACAAAACAATTAACACAAACAGCAATGACAAAAAATACAAATTGTCAAAGCAAGCAGCAGTATATCTAAATAAGCAAAGCAAATGCAACATTACAAATAACATGAGCCAATGAGCAGCAACAAGAAAAATAAATCTGTAGTAAAACTGGCTGCCTGTGAAGTATCGTTGTAATTCTTCTGGGGGTTGCAGGTCGCCGAATGAGCAGGAATAGTAGACGTTATTTGTACTTCTTTTTTTTAATATGTGCTACCCAGTGAGTTCCAGGGCCTTCTGCTACATCCAGATTCACAATTTCGCATTCTCCTGATTTCCACATAGTCTTCGGTAATGTATTCCGCATAAACACACGCCGGAGCCTCGGGATGTTGAATTTCTTCGTAACAAACTTAGGCAGATCTGTATTTGTAAGCGCCCTGTGTGGTAGGACAGCTAGGGGTCCTTTCTTTTTGTTTGTGACGAAACCTAGTCCTTTCTTGTATGGTTTCAAGTATAGCCCTTTTCCGATGGCTGCGGCCTCCATCATGCGGTTATGTCTTCGTGCCCTTTGAGCATTCTTGAGTGTCCTGGCTATAGCTGCAGCACCCCCAGCCAGTGAACCCACCGCTGAGAGACCGGCTAAGGCAGGAATAAGAAAGGGAATACTTCCACCCGACGTCCTGGGTGTTGGTAGAATCCTGGGTGGTTTAATTGATCTTCTTTTCTCACTCCTTTCTGCCTTTCTGCTTCCGGACGCTTTTAGCTGCGTACAACGCTGTCAACCCTTTGGTTTTCATCCTCTTCCTTAGCGCCCTACGTGCAGCGCTCATATCTTGACTGAACTTCTTCACACCCAAACCCAACTTTACCACGCATAGTTTTTTTCAACTGCAGATGCTGCAATGCGTTGACCTATACCAATATCCTTTCTCGTACGTATTGCCTTAGCTTTATCAGCTACAATTCGATCGGCGATGTGACGATCTTTATTTGCTGCATAAGCAATGTCGTGTTCCATACACGCTTAGTCGAGTAGATTTGTTCTTTTATCACCGCGCGTGCCAAACGTTTTTAAAGTTTTATTCCAGGTCTACAGTAGTTACATCCAGGAATGTGTAATTCGACTGGTAGTTTGTCGAGAATACCGCCTCCTCCTCTGATGCGTCTCCTATCACGCATGTTATGCTACTGAAGAGCTTGTGGTCTGCGCTCCCTGTTGTTATAACAAATCGTCAGCGTCGATACAGCTGTTTTGTGATGCGGGAAAACCAAGCCAATTAAACAACGCTCTATTCCCTCGACGCCGTATGACCCTCTCTACGAGATACACGTCTTGTTCCGAGCTGCCCGCATCTCGTGGTCGTGCGGTAGCGTTCTCGCTTCCCACGCCCGGGTTCCCGGGTTCGATTCCCGGCGGGGTCAGGGATTTTCTCTGCCTCGTGATGGCTGGGTGTTGTGTGCTGTCCTTAGGTTAGTTAGGTTTAATTAGTTCTAAGTTCTAGGGGACTGATGACCACAGATGTTAAGTCCCATAGTGCTCAGAGCCATTTGAACCATTTGAACCATTGTTCCGAGCTCTTCTGTAACTCTTGTGTGTAAAAGCATCCTGCAGTTTCAGCACCACTGCTGTCCTTTAAGAGATAGGTTCTAGGATTCGTTCTCTGCACTTTGGAAACGGTGACTATCTCGGTTGAACAATTTGGCACGTATGATTTCTCAAACGTTGTCTTGTGTTTTGAAATACGTACTAAATCACCTACATTAAATTGCTGTTTGCTCGGATCTACCATTTTAATACGATCGTATACTGTATCTAGAAGTTTATTATCACGAATATCGATAGGTGTCATCTTTATTGTGCGATGTTTGGTTCGATCACACTGTGTAATTATTTGCGGGAGGATATCGGTCAATCTGTGTGAGACACGAAGACTGGATTGCATCCACATCTGGGTTTTCAGTGTTCTGTTCAGAAGTTCCACGAACTTCAGATGGGTGAACGTCGAGTAGTGATGTATTCCATACCGCTCCATCAGAGGCTTGAAATATTTATTGTAAAACTCACCGCCGTGATCGGTCTGAAGGTTGTCTGGGCTTCGATTCATTTCCATCTGCAGCAATCCATCAAACACATATGCGACTTCCTTCCCTGTTTTCGCTTTTACAGGCAATGCCTAGGCATATTTGGAATAAGTATCAATGACCACTAAATATATTTGAATCCGTTATTCACAAGTGAATATTCTCTCATGTCGACAAGATCCGCCTGCCACAGGCCGTCCAAACCTTTCATCATAACATATCTACGAGGGTATCTTTTACTTGCTGGTTTGTGCAGGTCTCTAACTGCAGTCTCCATACTTATTCGATGGTGCCTCTCTCTCTAAGCTCAGAAATTATCGAAACAACTTCATTCGAATGAGCTGTATTCACAGCGGCAGCTGATGCCACGAGAAGTCGTAGCCGGTCTACTAGTTCATTGGCCGGCCGGTGTGGCCGTGCGGTTCTAGGCGCTTGAGTCTGGAACCACGTGACCGCTACGATCACAGGTTCGAATCCTGCCTCGGGCATGGATGTGTGTGATGTCCTTAGGTTAGTTAGGTTTAAGTAGTTCTAAGTTCTAGGGGACTGATGACCACAGATGTTAAGTCGCATAGTGCTCAGAGCCATTTGAACCATTTACTAGTTCATTGGAGTCGTCATATATACTGAGGGAGGCGATTGCTAACACTCTTATGCTGTATATTAATATCATCACCACTGCTACTTTTTCCACCATCCAAAACAGGTATTATAATAGATTTGTATTTCAAATTGCTTCGCCTTTTTGTATTGTTATGCAGATCGGTTAAAAGCAATATTTCACGATACATTTCCAGAACTTTAGGCAAATAACTTACAGTTTTTGTGGGTCTTAGGAAATAAGGTTCAGTAGACGGGGTGTTCTTTGAAATTGTTTATCGCCAATCTGTATCGTTTTTTACATTTAAAGTTATAGGCTTTGTGCCCAACGTATTTGGTTTCTCACTACTAACACCGAATGTTTTGTCTATCCTAGCGTCGCTGTGATGGTTAATGAAATCGGCAATAGCGTCATCGTCGTTGTTGTGCAGTTCATCGAGAGATTCAGTATCTGGTTTGAAGGTTTCTCACAGTGTCTGCTCCCGCTTCAAATACCCTAACCTCAGCAACCGTAACTTCTCGCGAACGGCCTCGATGACTTCCGCTTAGTAGACATCTCGTTATATACTAATCGGATTTCTTTGCAGCGTGAGGTTTTATAATCTGCTCTTCTTATGATTCTCCCCATTCTCGGCAACAGCTATTTTCCCTTCAGTTACGTTGCCTATTTTCTTTTCAATTGCGATAACCCGTTCGTACAACTTCCCGTTCTCAATGACAGCTGTCCCCCCTTCAGTTAAACCGTTTACTTTCTCCTCGATTGCATTAACCCGATAATTCAGTGTATTGTTCAGTCTCAGAAGGGTTTGACAATACGTCTCTAGTTCCTTGCGTACACCTCCAACTTCATGTTCGAGAGTTTTACTTTTCGCGTCCACGTACAAGCGAATGTTTTGTCTATGTACACCCATAGTATCAAACTGAGCTCCCAGCATGCGTGCGGATATATCCATGGTGATGTATACACTGATGTACTCACCTCTTTGAATGGCTATATATATGAACTCCTGGAAGCTCCGTCTGTACCTGCCATCATTCAGTTTTCTTGTTTTATCAGTAACGAGAAACCCATACTGTAACTGATTCCAGAAATCTGCACATATCTTTACAAAATCATTGAACGACATGTTGGTTCCTACATGAGCCTGGTAAATGTGTTTTAAATTCAGATTGTCCTGCATGAATGCTATAATTAGGTTTGTGTTATCCCTCACCAGCTGTTTTGGGATTCTGGAATATGTCTGACTCATATAAAATACATCAACAGCCATGTGGCGACCGAAACAGAAATAACGCCTAATTTGATCTTGGTTGTACACAGCAAAATCATCAAATATGAACATTGTGTTTGCCTTTACTTTTTCCGGTGGAGGGACATCATTGATCTCACTGAATGTCGTGCATGTCACAGCATCTGCTCCCTGCAGAATCTCCTTTAATAGTTGGTATTTGGGTTGAAACAATGTTTTTGAAAATATACATACATGCTCAAAGCGGACTCCATCCGGGACGTATTTCTTGATGCAATAATTTACCATCAGCCGTATGTATTGTAGGAATTTATTTTATAAACTTCTTATGTGCTACCAGTTTCGGCGTTACATTGATGCCATCTTCAGGCCCCACACGTCATAGTCGTAAAATCGCTATACAAGGAAGGAGCCATATAACTGGATCCGTGAATCAAATCGGTATGCAACAGCTCTTGGTGGCCAGGCGACATCAATGTAATGCCGGAACTGGTAGCACATAAGAAGTTTACAAAATCAATTTCTTCAATACATTCGGCTATTGGTAAATTATTGCATCAAGAAATACATACCAGCCGTTGTCCCAGGGTCCATAATGGACCAACGAAGATTCCATCCGGATGTGTTAGCAGCGACATGAGAACATTTGTCTTGCCGCAGTTGGATGGACTTTCAATTATTGCACGTATATTGTCGTGAAGGAGTACGCCATTGTTCTTCTTCCGGTCTTCTTACGCACCGTCACAGCTGCACTCGTTTACAACAAAGTCTTTATGCTTCCCCCATCCTGCTGAGACACCTGCTACGTCAGGTACTGGCGTGCAATGGGTTTTTATAGAAAATAATGAACTCTATGCCCTTTCCATGATACCGGCCATTTCAGGTACTGGCGTGCAATGGGCTTTTACAGAGAATTTAGTTAAATGACATAATTTTCTGCTGTTGTATGTTTCCAGTGAAAATACTGGGGCAATAGCTTTAGTACTTGCAATATAATAAGAGGTAAGAAGTAAAAAACACATACTTGGTTACACACATTTTTTAATTCAGTAATCATACACAGGATGCGCTGCATCAACTGGTTCTTTCTTTGTCTTAACGCCAGTACAGAATAGATAAAATATAGCCTTCTAGTAAGCGCAGAATACAGCATGTCTTTCTCCCAAATTTATTGACAGTACATTAGTTTTCGTCGGCACCGTACTGACCCAATGTTCGAGGTCGTCTACATAGTTCATCCTTAGATGCTCTGCAATGTCTCTATACACAGCTTTAACACAAGGCAGCGGACTGTTAAGTCTTTCCAACACAATGAATAGTACCATCTGTAGATCGAAAAAGTTTTGAACGGTGGAGTGCTGTAGCTAAACGGATGTGTCACCTGATTTCACACGAAGTGCAGAGTCATTGTACAATGTTGCAATGGATAGAGTTAGAGCAGCACAGTAAATGTCCGGAGGAGGACGGCTCGAGTGATACTCCGCAATCAACTGCTGTATGATATACGCTTTTGCACGACAGAGTTCATCCCATTCCACCTCCGTAAACCGCACTTTAATACTTTTAGCTGCATTCTGGATCTCTATCACAATACGCCACTCCCTGTCTCTGGCTGCTTCTATACCAATATGTACACGTTACGAACCACTAGCGGTTAAATTGTACACTGAAGAGAAGAGTAGTGGTGCACAATGCTTAATTGGTATCTTCTCATCCACTACATCCTCACTCTGTCCATGTAGTTTCTGTTATGCCAGAGCCAAGGTAGCCCCTGAGGGCCGGCAACCCATATTACACCACAGAGGATTGGGTTGTCTATATCCAAGGTGTACCAAAAGCACCATGGTAAACACCGGCTATTTACATAGAAGCAGTGCTTCCTGCAGGGGGAGCTCGAGCCACGGCCTGCAGGAAGTATCGCTATGCCAAAACCTGATTGGCTGGAGACAGCTATTTAGGGGCTAGAACTAGCCCCAAAGTTCAGTTCACTCCAGATGCCGACCTCGTGGACTTCGACCGCTGAAAATTACGTCTTCGTCTCTGAATTGGACTTTTACTCTTACCACAAACCTTTGTGGAAAATTGGAAGTGAACTTTTGTTTGCCTCAATTAGGAGACTTTTACTGGCATCGTTATTGTTACCTTTCTTTTGTTGTTCAGTCATCAAAATTGTAATCTTACATAAATAAAAGTTGTGTTTATGAAAAATTGCCAACTGTCAGTCACAACACAAGTGGCGACGAGTTGGTGCATGCGTGTGCCTTGCTCATGGCGGAAGTTGTACTTCAGCAGCTAGTCCAGTGTGCACGATTTACTAAAGGGTTTTCAACAGTTTTGCAAGAAATCTCAAGATACACAGGAACGGTTCTCTTGCAAAACCGCCCGGTTCCGCAGCCCCCACTGTTTCCCGCTTTCAACGAGGATGCTGAAGACTGGGAAACATTCGAGAAGGGGTTCCAGCAGCATTTTCAAATCCGCCAGGTTGTCCAAGAGACCTCGTCGTTCCTACTTTGTGTCCTGGAACCAGTCCAAAGTGTATGTTCTCTTGACGAAACTCCAACCTCAACCTCCGTATTCTTTGACTTTCTACAAGATTTGTGACGTTCTCGCGGCTTACTACCGACGACGGTCCCACATGTTGGGTGCCCGTGTCGAATTGTACCAGTGTCACAAGAACGCTGGCCAATCCTATTGCCAGTGGGCTGCGAAACTGCAAGGTCTCAGCCGGAAATGTCACTTCAGCACATGTCTCCAGAGAATCCTACGCGGATGAGATGGTCCACAACCACCTCATCCAGGCTGCCCGTGACGCGGCTTTCTGGCGCGACGCCCTCAGACTCGACGATCCTAATTTGGTCCAGATCATTGATCTAGCATTCAAGTACGAAGTCTCTACGGCGGCCGACAAGCGTTTGGAATCCTGGGTGGAAGTGGAGGCCCTCCGCGAGGTCGAAGACGTTGCCGCCGTCTGTTCCGATGGCTGGAGCCGCCCGTCCTGCTCTGCACAGCGTCAACAGGGCAGCCGCCCTGTCCACGACTTCATACCCTCTGACGGCTCCGCGGGTTTGGCGCAGACCGTCGGAGCATGGAGACCCCCGCACCGTCACCAGCGCCGCCAGCCCGTCCACCTGCCATCCTGCCCGGTATGCTTTAAGAACCATGCACAGGAAGACTGCCCTGACAGGTAGGCGTATTGTGCAGCGTGTACCCACGTCAGATCGGCCGCTGCAGATGCAGGTAGATACCAGAGCAGTGGTCTCACTGATCAACTATTCCTCTTATGCGAAGACTGACTCCCACCCCCACCCCCCTCCTGGCGCCCACAGCTCAGCGCCTCCTTACTTACAATAAGCAAGCAATCGCCCTCTTGGGTCAGTGCACGGCTTCTGTCCAGTATAAATCGGTTTCCTAGAAAGTTACCTTCCTTGTGGTCAACAATGCGACCACAGCGGATCTCTTTCCGTTGGATGCCTTCTGGGCATTTGGCTTCGCCATGGACGACGATGTTCGTCTGGTGTCCTCCAAGGTTCCGTTTCTGACAGTCGATACCTTGTGCACGGAATTCCAGGACCTCTTCTCGCCGGGCATTGGCTGTGCTCAAGATTTTTATGCTTCGCTCCTCCTGGAACCGTCTGCTCGCCCGAAGTACTTCCAGGCCCAGCAAGTTCCCCATGCCCTCTGGCAGCCTCTTCAACATGAACAGGACAGTCTCACCATGGAGTGAGTTGTCACTCCGATCCATTACAGTTCGTGGGCGACACCCTTGGTCGTCCTCAAGAGACCAGATGGGCGTCTTCGAGTTTGTGGCGACTTCAAGGCTATGCTTAATCCTCAGCTACAGGTTGAAGACTATCCCTTCCCGCGTCCCAAGGACCTGTTCTCCAAGCTTGCAGAGGGACAATTTTTTTCGAAGATCGATCTTGCCGAGGCCTACGTCCAAATACCTTTCGATGAGCCTTCTACTCACTTGTCTGTCGTCAACACACTGTATCAGCTGTTCTGGTTGAACCGCCATATGTATGGCATCGCTAATGCACCAACCATCTTTCAGCATTACTTGGAACAGCTCTTGTGGGATGAGCAAGGTTGTATCAACTACCTCGATGAAATCATCATCACCGGCCGTACCACGGATGAACATCTCAGTCAACTGCAACAATTGTTCCTGCACCTGCGGACTGCGGGCCTAAAATGCAACCTTGCTAAATGCTCCTTTTTTCAACCTGCTATCTCCTACCTAGGTCACATCATTTCCAGCGATGGCATATCACGTACCTCCTCCCACATCACCTCTATAGCGGCCCTTCCCCCTCTGCGCATCGTCCACCAATTGCGGTCTTTCCTGGGTAAAATTGCTTACTATTGAAAGATCATTCCCTAAGCCGCCCACATCGCAGCCCCCTCCATCACCTATGCCGAAAGAACGCGCCTTTACATTGGTCCCCAGCTTGTGAATCGGCTTTCCAAACCTTAAAGTGGAGGTTGCACTCTGTGGCGCGTCTCATGCCATATAACCCCTTTCTTCCCTCCTCTTGGCTACAGACGCCTCAGACTATGGTGTTGGCGCTGTCCTTTCGTACCATCTACTGAATGGATCGGAATGCCTGGTGGCGTACATATCTAAATTCCTTACAAATTCCCAATGCAAATATTCCCAAATTAAGGAGGACGCCCTAGCCATCGTGTTTTCCTGTGCCAAATTCCTCCCGTGCCTTTACAGTTTGTCTTTTCGCTAAATCACTGACCATAAGACCCTCGTGGCCTTATTTTCCCCATCAGCCCGTTTACCCACAAAGACTTTCCACTGCCTGCAGCGACGGGCCCTATTCCTTTCACGTTTTAGGTACACATTTCTGATCCACCTCCCAGCATGCCAACACTGATGTCTTGTCTCGGCTCTGCTCTGGCTAGAATTTGGCATTCGATTCGTCGGATCTCCTGATTTTTCAGGTCGATGAAGTCATACAGAATGTGTTAACTGCATTCCCAGTCACAGCTGAGAGGGTGGCCGCAGCAACGACAGCAGATCTGCTCCTGCAGCTGGTGCACCACTATGTTCTCCATGGCTGACCGACACTTCCTCCGCCTTGCGCCCAGGCTGACCTCCGATTCTCCTTCTCCATCCACCATCAATTGGTGGCTGTCAACAGGGTGCTCCTCTGTGTGGAAAATGACGCCAATCCATGAGTCCTCGTACCAACTTCCCTACAGTCCTGCGTTCTCCACATCGTACATCAAGGTCATTGGGGTACTGCCCAGACAAAAACCTTCACACGTCACCATGTCTTCTGGGTAGGCATGACAGTGGATGCGAAGTGCATGGTCTGTGGTTGTCAGCAGTGTACCCAGGCCCTTCCCACACCACGCCAGTCCTTCCAATCCTGGCCGGCCGCTTCCCTCCCATGGGAACGCAGCCATGTGGATTTTGCAGGACCCTTCCTCAGTGCTTCCTGGTTACTCATCACGGATGCCTACTCCCACTTCCCTTTCATTATCTGATGCTCCTCTATCACCACAGAGCATACCATCATGGCCCTGTCAAAAATATTTTCCATTGAAGGCTTTCCCATCACCTTAATATCTCATAATGGCTCGCAATTTTGCAGTCAAGAATTCGCCTAATTCTGCCACAATAGTGGTATCCACCAAGTCTTGACCCCTCCTTTCCATCCCCAATCAAATAGAGAGGTGGAGCGGCTTGTTCACACATTTAAAACTCAGATGAAGAAGTACACAAGGACGGTCTCCGCAAGAAGCTCTCACGATATTTCTCAGTATCTACAGGGCCACGCCAGTGGGTGACAAGAGTCCAGCCAAACTGCTCCATGGTCACCAGCCTCAGACCCAACTCCATCCCCTCCTGCTTCAGGTTGGACCTCGGGCCCTGCCTGGTGCTTCCCGATATTCATCTGGCTCCAAGGTGTGGGCTCATGGTTTCGGGTCCCAGCCCAGCTGGATTCCGGGGATCTCGCCCCGTGGTTGACAACTGTTCGATGTACACCTGAACAACAGGGTGGTTTTGCGTCATCATAACCAACTGTGTCCTCATCTCCTTGAGCAGCTGCAGCCCCAAACGCCGGCTCCTCTCTCTCTTCCATCACCGGCCCCTTCCTTGGGACCTTTGTTGATGCCTTCTCCTCAGTTGGTGGATGATCTTCCTGGAGATAGCCAGCAGACGCCGTTTGCTAGCCCCACGCCGCCGTATACTGCAGAACTGGGGCAGCTCCGGGATCTTCCCCTGAACCCACTTCCCGGCTCCTCTTCACCACCGCCTTGATTGGACTATGCAGGCGTCCCCATGTCGCTTGCCCTGGCCGCCATCACCTCGCAACTGCCACTGCTTTGGCGTTCCAGCCACTTCCCGCGGAAGGAGGCTCCCTAATCTCTGGCAGCTGCGTGCCACTGCCTCCTTCAGGAGGACTTAACTGCAGATGAGCCTACGGCATCAGGCTATATTGGTACCCTCTCCCCCGTCGTCGCCCGTGCCACACCAGCTTTTCCAAGGGGAGGAAGGGTGTTATAACGGAGCTAAGGTAGCCCCTGAGGGCCGGCAACCCATATTACACCACAGAGGACGGGGCTGTCTATGTCCAAGGTGTACCAAATATCACCGTGGTAAACATCGGCTATTTACATACAACAGAATGGAAAATTCCTGCAGCCTGTGTTATGTTGATCAGGACCTCCGGTGCACTTCAGCGAGTCATGGGCTGGCTGGGTGCAACCAACAATAACAGCTGACTGTCCTGCTCCATCAAGCTGAGCAGGTGCGCGACAGGATCCCAGGACGCTGTTGCTGCTGCAGGTCCCGATGGGCTGGGGCACGTCACTATTGCAGACCCCGATAGGCTGGAGGACATCTCATCTGCTGATGAGCAAAGAAGAAAAACCATTACAAGCGATGATAGAAACACAGAGACCCTCACACCGTAGTAAACACAGACATTAAGCAAGGGGTACTCACTCTTCCGCGGCTTCTTCGTATTCTGTTTATTGCTGTGGCTGGACGATCTCAACTGGAACTTCATTCTGGGTGACTGACCAGAACTGAGGCTGCAGAGCTGCTAGGCCTGCCTTATATCCCCTTTGTGATCAGATGCTGCGTTCCTATTGGCTACAACCAATTTCAAGCGCCTCTGGTGTTTTGATTGCGTTAGTGGGGTGCAAAAGCGTTTTCTGCCCAGGAGAACCAGGGTTCGAGTGTTGTGTCTAGACAAGACAGCCTAGACACAATGAGAGGAAGCCGAAAGGCACGCGCTTAAACTCACGCAGGCTGGCGTGAGGTCTGAAACAGGATACGTAATGAATGCTATAAAGAAAAGTATGTAGCTTCTGGAATACTTAACTTTAATCCACAATTGGTGAACATTGGTCTTGTTGACACAGTATTATCATCTCAATATAACTTGGTGATGGCGCCTTGCTAGGTCGTAGCAATTGACTTAGCTGAAGGCTATGGTAAATGAGAGCAAATGAGAGCGTATTTGTCAGTGTGGCGTCGCTAGCAAAGTCGGCTGTACAACTGGGGCGAGTGCTAGTACGTCTCTCTAGACCTGCCGTGTGGTGGCGCTCGGCCTGCGATCACTGACAGTGTCGACACGCGGGTCCGACGTATACTAATGGACCGCGGCCGATTTAAAGGCTACCACCTAGCAAGTGTGGTGTCTGGCGGTGACACCACATCGAGTCCCAGAAAGGGAACCGCCAATTTTATTTTCTCACCAATTCTCGGGTGGGGGGCGGGGTGGGATGTCAGCACAGCTCTGGTACAAAGAAATTGTCACCAAAATTCGAAATTCCCGCCAAAATTCGAAATTCCCACCAAAATGGTAGATTCTGGGAGGGGGAGGACGGAGGGGGGAGGAGGAGGAGGGCGCTGGGGCACATGTGCAGCTTAGAAACACGTGACATTATCCGGTGGCGTGGGTGAGTGGTGGTGGTCGGGGGTGGGGGTGATTAATTGATCAATATAATTAATTTGATATCAGAAGTGTGCTGACACCCCCAGATCCCTACTACTGCTATTCCCTCATCTTTCAATTTTATTACTAATCCATGATAGTTTAGTTTTGCACAGTGCTTTCTTTTCAAGTGGTCTGATATTGGTCGTTTTCTCTGAATGTTTATATTCAGTTGGCACATTGAGATTACTTAATACGACACCCTGAAGAGCAAGAGGCTTTAGGGGCAGCGATATTGCACGTGACGCTCGAAAAATTATTAATTAGGTCGCATAATACTGTAAACTCGAAAAAAACAAAAAAAATAAAAATAATGAGCTAATTCACCCGCTCTGCGAGTTTCAGCATTAACGGGCAAGAGCTTAAGAAATTTCTACAGGATTAGGAGTTTTTGCAAAAACATTACCGAACATTCACATTCACCTCTTGGCAAGAGGAGATTAGTTTTGTGTCGCATCCATTGAAACATTCATATTTCGTCCGAATTACTTATGAATATGCATTGCAATACTGTGGAAGCAGACAGCATGTAAATACAGCTGTATATTTTAATGATTATGTCCAGCCACCATACAAATAGAAAACTTGGCACTCGACAGGTTGTGCTTTTACTATATTCAGTTTTGCGGGTACTGGTGCGTCCTTAAAGGAACAACTTCTGATAATCGAACACAACGCAGGGAACCCACATGTGAACCACACTTGTGGGTCTACAAAGTCATAAGTGACACAGGGCCGTGAGGACTGCGTCGACGTTTTGTGTTTTCGAATCGCCTTATACATTAACATGCCGTATACAATTGAAAACACTTGTAAGTACAACGAGGACTCAGAAACAGGAGACTACAAGAGTGGGGTTGTTTAATTAATAACGATAATAATCGCATTTATTGTAAGTAATACAATCGCAAAGGCTTAACAAATGTTTAAAAGTCATTTTTTCCTCTACTACCTACGTTGTGTTACAGTACCCTTATTTACATTTGTATTCCGCGCTACAAGTACGCCCACATATTTGCGGATGGTCATCTGTATAATGTGCATTAATGATTTCATGTTAATTTTTACCATAAGGACCTGATCGGTACGAGACACGCACGACAGTGTCTTGTCATCACTGGAAGACAAACAAGAAAAATTCCCTGTCTCACGTCCCTTCCCCCACTGCGGCCAATCTATTAACAACACACATATGTGAACAGCATAGACTGGCTAAGGTGTTACCACATTTGATGCTGATTAAATATCTTCATGCAATCTACTTTTCCCTTGCATTCCACAAGAAGTGGAGGTAATAGGATCCGACAATTTTTCGAGCGCCAATTAAAAAAGAATTACTTGATAAACGATATGACTATCAATAGTTAAATCAGGGTTCCTGTAATGACGATAGCGCAGACACTATAGATTAATCTATAGTTTATCGATGTTTAAGTAACACTATTACTGAACAGAACGCTTTGCTTTTTCTCGCCCCGCTCTAAGGTTCCAAGCCTGTCACAGACGTAGCCCGTTATCTTTGTTAATTAGACTGTCTAGGCTGTAGTTACAGTGGCCTCTTTAATTACACAATCCTAGAAGAAGGAAGACTACCCAAATATCTTGTCTTTGTTGTAATCTATAGTATTCCCAATTTTTAAGCTATGGGCAGCCTTAGGTGAGTTGGTGCTCTGATGTAATTCAGTGTGGCATCTGTGTTCAAGGTACCTCTTTTCTACCACGCGTTCAGTTTTCCTAGTTTATTCCACGCCACGCTGTCAAGGTATCTGGTAGACCTCTGCCTTGCGATGGCCTTAGATCATGGTTCCCAGACGGTGGTACACGTATCATTGGTGGTACACAAGGACGTTCAGATGGTATACGTACAAGTAAAGATAATATTTGGTGCAATGACTAAAATTATTCTAGTGAAATGATAAAAAGCCGATAAATAAAAGCACCATCTGTATAATGTTAAAGAAAATGGTTTTGTTTCAAAATATTTGGTTCGTACTGTAGGCTGGACACAGGAAGTTCGGATTCTACCCTCGCTACCTCTCCCTTCATTAGTCGTCGCTGCCGTGGCCGTGAATGACTCATCTTGTTTTCACGTCGACGGTATTTTGATCCGATCTTATCAGTCGTTATTCTAAAGTTTTCGTGGCGCTTTGCAACTGCTGCCAACTTACGCGGTGTCATTACTTCCTCAGTGAGCGCAGAATAGTTTATTGTTGTTATTGTCGCTTTGTTGGGCGTTACGTTTAATGGCATCGTGATTAGATGAAAGCTTGCGTCTGGAAACGGAGTGTGCGTATTATAACGATCTCATTCTTGATTTTGTAATGTGATATGAGGTTTAACTTGATTGTATGTCTTGGACGTGATTGTGTCTTAAATTGATCATGAGGCGATTTTGAGCCGGGAAGCTCCTTTTGCCTCCAAGGATGTGGATAAGAAATGTAACCCAACACCTAACCGCAAGTATGATGATATCTACTTATATTTGGCTTTACGATAAAGGCCGCTACAGAAACAAGTAATAATCCAATTCCCCAATGCATTCCATGCATAGAAACGCTTCAAAATAAAATCACGAAGCCTTCTTTACTAAGTAAGTCATCAGGGTTCGAAACACTCTCAGTTAGTTGGTAAACCTATTGAGTTTTCTCAAAAGAAATTTGCGCTTTGTTAAAAAGAATCCAAATACACGGAAAATATTATGAACACTGATGTTGTTGTTGTGGTCTTCAGTCCTGAGACTGGTTTGATGCAGCTCTCCATGCTACTCTATCCTGTGCAAGCTTCTTCATCTCCCAGTACTTACTGCAACCTACATCCTTCTGAATCTGTTTAGTGTATTCATCTCTTGGTCTCCCTCTACCGTTTTTACTCTCCACGCTGGCCTCCAATGCTGAATTGGTGATCCCTCGATGCCTCAGAACATATCCTACCAACCGGTCCCTTCTTCTTTTCAAGCTGTGCCACAAACTCCTCTTCTCCACAATTCTATTGAATACCTCCTCATTAGTTATGTGATCTACCCATCTAATCTTCAGCATTCTTCTGTAGCACCACATTTCGAAAGCTTCTATTCTCTTCTTGTCCAAACTATTTATCGTGCATGTATCACCTCCATACATGGCTACACTCCATACAAATACTTTCAGAAACGACTTCCTGACACTTATATCTATACCCGATGTTAACAAATTTCTCTTCTTCAGAAACGCTTTCCTTGCCATTGCCAGTCTACATTTTATATCCTCTCTACTTCGACCATCATCAGTTATTTTGCTCCCCAAACAGCAAAACTCCTTTACTACTTTAAGTGTCTCATTTCCTAATCTAATTCCGTCAGCATCACCCGACTTAATTCGACTACATTCCACTATTCTAGTTTTGCTTTTGTTGATGTTCATCTTATATCCTCCTTTCAAGGCACTGTCCATTCCGTTCAACTGCCCTTCCAAGTCCTTTGCTGTCTCTGACAGAATTACAATGTCATCGGCGAACCTCAAAGTTTTTATTTCTTCTCCATGGATTTTAATTCCTACGCCGAATTTTTCTTTTGTTTCCTTTACTGCTTGCTCAATATACAGACTGAATAACATGTGGGAGAGGCTACAACCCCGTGTCACTCCCTTCCCAACCAATGATTCCCTTTCATACCCCTCGACTCATAACTGCCATCTGGTTTCTGTACAATTTGTAAATAGCCTTTCGCTCCCTGTATTTTACCCCTGCCACCTTTACAATTTGAAAGAGAGTATTCCAGTCAACATTGTCAAAAGCATTCTCTAAGACTACAAATGCTAGAAACGTAGGTTTCCCTTCCCTTAATCTTTCTTCTAAGATAAGTCGTAAGATCAGTATTGCTGTAACACTGATACTCTCTCGATAAAAGCTCATACCTAGCGAGATACTGCTGTGTCTCTTACTGCCCGTGGCTATAGACATGGTCCAAGCACTTTTGCGGGAAAAAGCGACAAGAAAATTCAAAAAGTTTCCCTATCCAACATTACGATAAAAAGCAGTACTAAAGACATGTCTTCCAATATTGAAGAAACTTTGTTACTACAACTGCTGGAGAGAAATTCCAATAGACGAGACCACAGATCATTCCACCCGTAGCCGTCCTCACCCCTGCGGCAGCTGTCGCTAAGCTTTCCGTGCCCTCACGCCTGGTCTCCCTTACGCACCACAGGGTTCGTTAAAAAGTGAACAAGCTATAGTGGTAAACCCGTATTTCTAATAATGTCGAGTGGCACGCAGTGTGTGTCGCTTCAGGACTTTGCTGACTTTTCTGGCTGTATTACCGACTGTGGCATGCACTCTAGTGATTCGTGCTCCTCTTTTTCTTCGTGCAATTATCCAGGTATGACCTGTCTTAACCTTATCTTCATGTTGCTCTACCCATTGCTTCGGAATGTTATCTCCAGGTGCTTCAGCTTAGTTGGAAGGCTATCTTGGTGGCAAATGAATCGGGCGTACAACGTCTCCCCGCTGGAAGCTATGGTAACAGCTGGACATGTACAGAATTACCGTGGAAAGCTTACGATATGACGCGGGCGGACACCTGCATATTCTACGCATTACAAATACGCCGGCAAAGCATCAGGTACCTTTTCTGGGAGAAAATGCTACAGCCGACCAGAGCAGAGCAGTAGTAATCGGGAACCACTTGTAAATGGCAACTAGTCTGTTTGCCGGAATATCATGGAGAACTTACGATGTGACCCGGGCGGGAAACCAAGAATCCTGTAAGTTAGAAATACTCCGGGAACACATCAGGTCGCATATTCGTTGTGTAATCAAAATACACAATATATTTCTAGTCGGCTGAAATCCTATGTTTGGAATGCACAGTGATCACAAAATCCCATTACCCGCTACCGCCTGTGCACTTGTTCATAGATGGTCACGTTGTATAAATGTGGGTTCACGGCAGAGGACAATTTTGAGGTCGTTTGTCTTTCTTTAGTATTTATTCCAGAGCGTCTGTGTGTACACTATCACTTTCATAACACAGTATGATTCTCCTTCACTTACTACGCGAAATTCCCCCAGCATTGCTGGCATGATGGCATAAATATACGTCGAACCGCATCCTTTAGTTCGTCGTCTGTTTCGTCACACGTGGAAGTAACCGTGGCCAATCCAAAGGTGCAGATAAATGGACAGAACCACGTCCAATTTATTTATCAGGAAATGCCACTATGAGATGTTCTCTACGGCTATAGCATACTGGACTGGTGTTCCATCTTGCTGGGACCATACACCACCAAACAGTCAGTGATCTTGCAGATGTTGACTAAACCAATCACATAACGTGGTGAGATACACAATGTGATTCAAGCGCCGCCAAAAAAATGTTGACCTACCAAGTGGGTGGCAGACATTGTAGTGCAGATCATGACACATGATGAGATGTGTGCAAGCTCTTTGTTTACTTCAGAAATATATATTTCTCGCTTTTGCACTGCGGTACATTGTACACTCGTCTGAGAAAAACAGTTTTTCCCCTTGTAGGAAGAGTTGTACGAACATCGAGCATTCGCCTACAAGGTTGATGACGTTTGGCGGGTCATTATTAGTCTGTACGTTAACAAAACAACATTTAAATGCCTTTAAATTCAAGTCCTTCTTCAAATGTTTTTGTCATGCCCAGTACGGAACTCCCTATACCTCTCACCTCGTATAAATGGACTTCTTTGGCGAAGGTTCGCCAGACGCCACAGCCTCCACACACGTTTACAGTCGTTTTGGAGGCCGTCCTGAGCGGGGCTTACCTTTTGTACAACGAGCTGCTTCTTCCACCAGAATATTATTGGTCTTGATAGCGAAGGTTTCCGAAACCTTACAGCGAAATCATGGTGGCTGAATACCTCTCAATAATTTTCCTGTACGTGATGTTCGTGAGCCCATACGCTGATTAAGATCCGTCCCTCAGTGGCGTAAGTGGGCTCATCAGCCATCATTTAGATGTATATCGGCACCTGCAACAGTAAGGAACGACAAGTCATTAACATCTATGTAATACATAGGGGGCAATGGGACTTTGTGACCTCTCTGTACATCCACACATATCATAAAAATGGATGTATGTATTTGTGTACGTTTGTGTGTATCTATGTTCCTCAGCTCCAAAAGAACTGCACCGTTATTTTTGTGTGTATGTATGTTCCACATCTCCTAAAACTCTGGGCCGATTTCAACCGAATTTGGTACATACATACCATACTGTTAGGCAATAATCGCTGCAGGATTAAGAACAACCTACCAGTCAAACGGGTGGGGCTGGAGGTGAAAAAGAAGCGTAGCCCCCGAAGCGTGGCCGAGTGGTTCTAGGCGCTACAGTCTGGAACCGCACGACCGCTACGGTCGCAGGTTCGAATCCTGCCTCGGGCATGGATGTGTGTGATGTCCTTAGGTTAGTTAGGTTTAAGTAGTTCTAAGTTCTAGGGGACTTATGACCTCAGATGTTAAGTCCCATAGTGCTCAGAGCCATTTGAACAACACGCGTTTCAGGAGCTACGTCGTCAGAAGAAACTGAGATGCGTCAAAAACTGCCGCATTGTTTTTGGTGTTTAAATTTATTAATTCGTTGCTACTAACTCCATTCGCAATACATTTTACAGACAGTATCCACATATTCTGCTGAAGGTACCTACGAAATTATGTCACCGTATTACACATATTTCAGGAGATACGCCTTCAGAAAGAAATTATTATTATTATTATTATGTAGTATTCTGCCTAGTGGCAGGTCCATGTGTTCGTACGGAGAATTTCTGATTCCACTGTTCCCTGTCTTCAGCTTCTCCCTTCAGTCTGTTGTATCTCCTTCCATCTTTGATGTAGTCCAGATGTTGGATTCTTCTTCTTCCTCGTCCTGCGTTTCCTCTGAGTTTCCCTTCGATGACATCATGTATGAGTCCCTCGTGTCCAAGTACGTGTCCAATCCAGTTGGCCTTTCCCTGAAGAATTGTACGAATAATACTTCTCTTCTCTCCTACTCTTCTCAGCACATAATCATTTTTTATGCGATCTGTCAACTTGATCTTTTCCATCATCCTCCAGCAGCACATTTCAAAGCCCTCTAAGTATTTTTTCTCCTTCTTTCTTATGGGCCATGTCTCTGCTCCATACAGTGCAGTGTAGCACTTTATCAATTTTGTCGTCAATGCCAAACTCAACTTGCTGGTCAGCACAGTCTTCTTGTTGAAAGCAGGTTTGGCCATGGCGATTCTTGCTCGGATTTCGTTGGTGCAGTGGGCATCCTTTGTGATAAAACTTCCCACGTACTTGAACTGATTCACATTTTCCAGTTCCCGATTGTCAACAGTTATCTACAAGTGTTTCTCACGTTTTGATATGCGCATCACTTTAGGTTTTTCGATGTTGATTTCCATGCCGTATCTTCTTCCCGCTTCCACCAAATTGTTCATCATGTGTTGTAGCTGTCTCTGATTGCTGGCGAACACTACCAGGTCGTCTGCATACTTGATGGTGTTGATGAGACGTCCTCCTACTTTGAAGTTTCCGCGTCCTTTCATCGCTTCTCTCGCCAGCATTTCTGCATACAGGTTGAAGAGACTTGGCGACAGACAACATCCTTGTCTCACTCCCCTTCCCATTTCCACACTATTAAGCATTGTTACTCACTTCCCAACATTCTACATCGCGAATTATTTAATTGCAGAATATGTAAGGATCCGTTAATGGGCAGTCAGAGCCCTGTCACTGAAAATATACCTTTGTTGTTGTTGTCTTCAGTCCTGAGACTGGTTTGATGCTGCTCTCCATGCTACTCTATCCTGTGCAAGCTTCTTCATCTCCCAGTACTTACTGCAACCTATATCCTTCTGAATCTGCTTAGTGTATTCATCTCTTCGTCTCCCTCTACGATTTTTACCCTCCACGCTGCCCTCCAGTGCTAAATTTGTGATCCTTTGATGCCTCAGAACATGTCCTACCAACCGGTCCCTTCTTCTTGTCAAGTTGTGCCACAAACTCCTCTTCTCCCTAATTCCATTCAATACCTCCTCATCAGTTATGTGATCTACCCATCTAATCTTCAGCATTCTTCTGTAGCACCATATTTCGAAAGCTTCTATTCTCTTCTTGTCCAAACTATTTATCGTCCATGTTTCGCTTCCACCTTAGAGAATAAAAAGGTGCTTTTATAATACGGACTTTGGCATTAACTTCCCAACACTCTACGTCGCTAATGATTTAATTGCGGAACATTTGAGGACACGTATAATTTAACTTTTGTTGGGTCATTTGCAACAGCGCCTTTCCTCAGGCGTGTGTAACTTTTAGCGAAAATTTCTCGACATGCCAGAAACGGGAGAACAATAGTGAGGTAATTTACAGAAGTCGGAATCCCGCAAACAACCAGCTTTCATTCGCATTATCAGAACGCGGCTTTCGCGCAACAAAACAAGCCGTAGGTAGGGAGAACTCCAGACAGTTACGCCGGTACACCCCGCGAATAATGGGAAACGAAACATAATCTTATTTCCCACCGCGCGAGGTCAGAGACCGAGCTACAGGGGTCGTTTTTAAAACAAAAAAAAAAAAAGAAACCACCGCTCGCACCGAACCCAGTGGCGAATAACGAAGGCTTATTTGGCCGTAATGAGTTATTTAAGAGTGTGAGTGGGAGGGCGGCGCTTGCACGGCAGGGAGAACAACGGCACGAGCCAGAGATACACAAGACTGGGAGAGAGGGGGCTGAGAGGGGGAAGGGAGGGGAGGGGGGGACGGGCCGAAAAGCTTTAATCAGCGAGGTGGCCAGCACAGCCCAGGCGGGCCGCGGCGTGTACACTGCCGCGGAACAGCGCCGCACAACAGTTGCGTCCGACTGCGAGAGCGGAGCTCAGAGGGCATTTAAAATATAGCGCCGCACGGCGCGCGTGCGCTACGTTTTTAATCCTGCTCGGGGCACTCTAAGGGAATATCGGTGAGACAATGGCCGGTATTAGCCTGCAAGTGAGCCGCGCGGCCGCCGACAACGCGAAACAGCGCGAACACAAAAGGAGCGCGCACGAAAATAATACGCAAACCGGCCGCTCGCCGACCCAACATAACGTTTATTAAATGGAGAAAAAGTTACGCGGTAGCGCGCGAGCGGCGGCCGACTTGCTGCTGCCTCCTGAAGAGCACGCCGCACCGCCGGCTTTCGGCTGTTTATTTTACTCGCACCGGACCGGCGCTGGCCACTGCTGCTGCTACTGTACTTGCAGCCAAGGCGGCTGCCGGCGCTCCGCGGCTGACTTCGGCTCTTTTTTTTATTCTCCATTTTGCGTGTTTTTATACCTGGGCGGATGCTTTCATAACGTGGAAACAATTCGTGGAATGGCGGGCGTGATTCGTATTTTTGTAGCCGCGGAACAGAAAGGCCTTCTGTCCGCCAGGCGCTATCTTGTCAACCGAACTCCGCTCATATTATACGCCGACATGTAGAATAGGTAGTTCAGTTTAGCGTCAAAACAAACACACCGACAAAAAAAAGCCACAGCACCAAAAAGGGTCGCGCGACGTAAATGGAAGTTGGTAGGTGTGTTTCTACACTACTGGCCATTAATATTGCTACACCAAGATGAAATGCAGATGATAAACGGGTATTCATTGAACAAATATCTTATACTAGAACTGACATGTTCACGCAATTTGGGTGCATAGATCCTGAGAAATCAGTACCCAGAACAACCACCTCTGGCCGTAATAACGGCCTTGATACGCCTGGGCATTGAGTCAAACAGAGCTTGGATGGCGTGTACAGGTACAGCTGCCCATGCAGCTTCAGCAAAATACCACAGTTCATCAAGAGTAGTGACTGGCGTATTGTGACGAGCCAGTTGCTCGGGCCGGCCTGAGTGGCCGAGCGGTTCTAGGCGCTACAGTCTGGAACCGCGCGACTGCTACGGTCGCAAGTTCGAATCCTGCCTCGGGCATGGATGTGTGTGATGTGCTTAGGTTAGTTAGGTTCAAGTAGTTCTAAGTTCTAGGGGACTCATGACCTCAGCAGTTAAGTCCCATAGTGCTCAGAGCCATTTGAACCATTTTGAACCAGTTGCTCGGCCGCCATTGACCAGACGTTTTCAATTGGAGAGAGATCTGGAGAATGTGCTGGCCAGGGCAGCAGTCGAACATTTTCTGTAACCAGAAAGGCCCGTACAGGACCTGCAACATGCGGTCGTGCACATCTGAAATGTCCACTGTTCGAAGTGCCGTCAATGCGAACAAGAGGTGGCCGAGACGTGTAACCAATGGCACCCCATACCATCACGCCAGGTGATACGCCAGTATGGTGATGACGAATACACGCTTCCAATGTGCGTTCACCGCGATGTCGCCAAACACGGATGCGACCATCACGATGCTGTAAACAGAACCTGGATTCATCCGAAAAAATGACATTTCGCCATTCGTGCACCCAGACTCGTCGTTGAGTACACCATCGCAGGCGCTCCTGTCTATGATGCAGCGTCAAGGGTAACCGCAGACATGGTCTCCGAGCTGATAGTCCATGCTGCTGCAAACGTCGTCAAACTGTTCGTGCAGATGGTTGTTGTCTTGCAAACGTCCCCATCTGTTGACGCAGGGATAGAGACGTGGCTGCACGTTCCGTTACAGCCATGATGATAAGATGCCTGTCATCTTGACTACTAGTGATACGGGGCCGTTGGGATCCAGCACGGCGTTCCGTATGACCCTCCTGAACCCACCGATTCCATATTCTGCTAACAGATATTGGATCTCGACCAACGCGAGCAGCAATGTCGCGATACGATAAACCGCAATCGCGATAGGTTACAATCCGACCTTTATCAAAGGCGGAAACGCGACGGTACGCGTTTCCCCTCCTTACACGAGGCATCACAACAACGTTTCACCAGGCAACGCCGGTCAACTGCTGTTTGTGTATGAGAAATCGGTTGGAAACTTTCCTCATGTCAGCACGTTGTAGGTGACGCCACCGGCGCCAAACTTGTGCGAATGCTCTGAAAAGCTAATCATTTACATATCACAGCATCTTCTTCCTGTCGGTTAAATTTCGCGTCTGTAGCACGTCATCTTCGTGGTGTAGCAATTTTAATGGCCAGTAGTGTATAAATTTCGTGCCGGTCGCATAAGAGTGGCGCCAATAGCGCCATTACGACGACGCAAATGAGGTTTGCTTTAAATACACACTGTAACGGTCGTGAGCGTTTGTTACATTTGAGATTGGACCTCATGAGCTGATGTTAATTAGAATGACTTCAAGGCGACAGCACCTAATTCAGTTTGAAAGAGGTCTTGCAATAGGTCTACGAGAAGCTGGATGTTTCTTCTGCGATATCGCAGAAAGACTCGGCAGGAATGCAGCCACTGCACGTGATTGCTGTTAGCGGTGATCACGGAAATGCACAGCCACAGGAAGCCATGGCTCCGGACGGCTATGTGACACTACCGAGAGGGAGGAACAAAGCCTTCGTCGTATGGCTCTGGCGCATCACGACATCTGCAGCAGAAACTTGAGCAGCAGTTGGCACAACAGTGACATCTTTTTATATTTTATTTTATTTTTTCTACATCTGCTGTTACGTTATGGTCTATTATCTACACTCTTGTTCATAAATTAAGGATAATTGCAGAATATGGTGCCACACAACGTGGCACTACACAAAACTGACGCTAATAGCACAGGCACCTAGGGAACACACACTATACAGATCTCTAAGTCCACGGTATTGGTGATAAGTTGAGAAAAACGTCTCGAAACTCATGTGGTACAAAACGCTACTGCTTCCTGCGCACGTACCCCGATATCAATATGGGATATGATCACCATGCACACGTACACAGGCCGCACAACGGGTTGGCATACTCTGGATCAGGTGGTCGAGCAGCTGCTGGGGTATAGCCTCCCATTCTTGCACCAGTACCTGTCGGAGCTTCGCCGATAAGTCGACCGAGAGCATCCTAGGCATGCTCGAAGGGGTTTAGGCCTGGAGAACCGGCAGGCCACTCCCTTTGGCCTGAATTCTTCTGTTTCAAGGTATTCCTCCACGATGGCAGCTCGGTGGGGCCGTGCGTTATCATCCATCAGGAGAAAGGAGGGACCCACTGCACACCTGAAAAGGCGAACATACTGGTACAAAATGACGTCCCGATACACCTGACCTGTTACAGTTCTGTCAAAGACATGAAGGAGTGTACGTGCACCAATCATAATCCCACCCCACACCATCAAACCACGACCTCCATACAGGTCCATTTCAAGGGCTTTAAGGGGTTGGTATGTGGTCCCTGGTTCACGCCAGATGAAAACTCTGCGAGAATCACTGTTCAGACCTGGGACCACTGTTCCAATGACCATGTACTGTGTTCTTGACACCAGGCTTTACGGGCTCTCCTGAGACCAGGAGTCAGTGGAATGCACCTTGCAGGTCTCTGGGCGAATAAACCATGTCTGTTCAATCGTCTGTAGACAGCTGTTCAAGTAGCTGCGGTAAGGTCCCGAACAAGGCTACCTGCAGTACTCCGTGGCCGTCTGCGGGTACTGATGGTGAGATATAGATATTCTTGTGGTGCTGTATACTGTGGACGCCCTGTACTGCAGCGCCTGGACCCGTTTCCTGTCTGCTGGAATCTCTTGCCATAATCGTGAGATCACACTTTGCGGCACACGGAGTGCCCGTGTTACAACCTGCTGTGTCTGACCAGCCTCCAGTCGCCCTAGTATTCTACCCCTCCTAACGTCATCAATATGTGTCCTTTGTGCCATTTTCAGCACACAGTCACCATTAGCACGTCTGGAAACGTCTGCACACTTACTTGCTGCACCGTACTCTGACATGCTCCAATACACCTGTGCGCATGTAGGCTGCTGCCAGCGCCACCGTGCGACGATTGCAGGTAAAATGCACCGCATGGTCATAGCCCGAGGTGATTTAAACCTGCAAACTGACCACCAGAGCGTTGTTTCACCATGTATCAGGATTATCCTTGATTTATGAGGATGAGTGTAGATTACAAAGCACAGACATTACAAATGAAAAAAACAACGAAAGTGCCCTATTATACTGCTTCAATTATATTACGTTACAATAATTTGTTTATTAGATACAGTTCGCCGCCTCTTAGCAAGCCTCGTGAAGGGGGGCTAGTACCCGTCTCTAACCGCGGGGAAGTGGGCGGGGTCTACTGTTAGCGAAACCACTGCCTTTTTATCACTATCTAACTATAACAATTATTGACACAAATAGGTTTATTAACTGAACAGATATAGGTGCCTTTTCTAAATGTTTCACCACTGGAGCATCATTTAAAAGCACATAATAGTAAATTAGGTGTTTAGAAGAATGAGAGGCAAAACCTTAAGCAAGAAACCTTTCCTATTGACTACTCCCGAAACCTAACTCTCGCTATGTAGGGAACTCTTCCAGACGCTACCCTCCTTGCCGTCTTCTTTCCTTCTATTCTCTACATAAACTTTACTCCCTTCCCTAGGGCGGTAAAGACAACCCTGTAAGGAACTGTATTTCTGAGTTTAGGCTATGGATTGCTGCCAATGTGTGTCTCACGGCACACACGGCTTTTCTCACCTATATATTGCTCTGCTGCAGTATCTGTCTCCTATAAAGAAGCTGAGCATTGGACGATATTTTATTTGCTAGCGCTACAGGTGTCTCGATAAATGAACATGACGCAGTATTTCATTAATGGTAAGATTTTGCCTCTCATCGGAGGCAACTCGTGCGTAAACAGGACAATCAAAAACGACATGTTCTGGTGCGGCCATCTCAATCCCGTATGCACAAGATTGATCAGGCCTCTTACCTACCCGGTACAAATCCACTGGATAGGGACCGTGGCCGGACAAAAAGTGCTCTAGTCTGCGAGTTGGATTTAGGTGTTTTAATCTTAGTCTTTCTCTTACTGATGGTAAAAACTGAAACGTCCGACGTGCGGTTCCTGAGTTCCCAATCCCTTTGCCAAGCTAGCTGTTTAATTTCTTTGATATTTTGACAAACTCTCCTCATAATCTGTTCTACTCGCACATACTCCTTCCTTTAAACCAGTAAATTGCAACCCATTAGCTAATGACCAAATCTCTCGGATGTAACCCCATTAATTACGCACAAGCCATTGGTAGTCACTGTTCCAAAGGCCCCTATTGATCTCATAGTGATATTTCGTTGCACTCTTCATACCACCATTTTTGGCCTAACCAACCTATGCTTGTTGGCCTAGACACTAGAGCCGTAACACACCACTAACTCAAGTAGGTTCAAAAAATGGTTCAAATGGCTCTGAGCACTATAGGACTTAACTTCTGAGGTCATCAGTCCCCTAGAACTTAGAACTACTTAAACCTAACTAACCTAAGGACATCACACACATCCATGCCCGAGGTAGGATTCGAACCTGCGACCGTAGAGGTCCCGTGGTTCCAGACTGAAGCACCTTGAACCGCTCGGCCACACCGACCGGCAGACTCAAGTAGGCTGTTGTTGTATATTTTAATCACATTGGGGAGGGGGGAAATGAAATCTCCTCAGTCCAATACTGGTGACTTTATTATACAAATTAAGGTATCATGCTCAACTTGTGATCAGGATGGACACCCAGATATCTAGCGGACGTTTGACGTTTGATAGTTGAACCGAATATTTGGTACTGGAGTCTCTTAAGATCTTAAGATCTTACCTTTGAACATAATATAATTGGACTTTTCTGGTGAATCAGCCAATTTGGTCTTCACACACCAGTTCATCAAGCATTTCATGGTAGTCGCGGATCTTTCCTCGAGCTGTTTTCTGGAATTAGCTTGAACCAAGGCAAGCAGGTCGTTCTCATAGGCCAGCGCTCCAAGCATGGCCGCCTCTAACTGTGAAGTTTTCAGCAGCGGCTCCATATTAATGTCACAGAAAACTGGGCCCAATACGGAGCGCTTGGTTACCCAACGAAACATCCTGGAGCGGAGAGCACTGCTAATCTATCGTCACAGTAGGCCCTCAAAAAACTATACAGCCGCCGGGGACACTCCATCTCCCGCACGCTTGAGAAGAGTGCCGGCCACCACAGGTTGTCGAAAGACCCTGCGATGTTCACCATGACCCCACAAACATATTTACATTCGGTCGAATGTACATACCGAACGGCCCTGTTAATGGCGTCCTCTGTGGATTTTTCCCTCTCGGAAGCCATATTGCCATTCATTTTGGCCGCATAATACTCAATGGCTATCCAGTCTTCCACATAATAGTACTTTTTCTAGCGTTTTGCTCATTATGTCTAACAAAAAAAATCAGGCGGTACGACTTAAGAAGTGTTCGGTGCCTATCAGTGCCTTTCCTGAATATCACAACATGGCTTTTTTCCAACATTTGGGAAATTTTTGTTGCGCAAGACATGCATTGAATAACATTGTGAGAACAGGAGGCAATTTTGGAGGTAAACAGTGCAGTACTTCTACGGGTATTCCGTCTGGCCTTGGGGCTTTCCTTTATTTGAATGAGCACGATTTCTCTGTAACTTCTAGCACAGATAATGGGTACACATTTAAGCTGTTAATGTATGGTTCGTTGTCAGCCGCTCTAATTCGTGCTTGTTCTAAGGTATCTTCATATTCATCGTCATCTGGTAATAAAGCTCCTATTAATACTTCTGCAGTACCTTGCAATCAGTCGTAAACTCAGGATTTTGATCTCCACTGCTCAGTGTAGAAAGAACGGTGGGGGCTCTAACTTTTTCCCTGGCTATCCCTGGCTGGAATACCCCAGGGGTCTAAAAAGATATAATTTACGAATTTCTCCTAACTGTTTTGTCTGACCTCTTTTACTTTCTCTTTGAAATTGTTCCTATCTCTCCTTCTTCCCCCCCCCCCCCCCCCCCCCCCCATGAACCATGGACCTTGCCGTTGGTGGGGAGGCTTGCGTGCCTCAGCGATACAGATAGCCGTACCGTAGGTGCAACCACAACGGAGGGGTATCTGTTGAGAGGCCAGACAAACGTGTGGTTCCTGAAGAGGGGCAGCAGCCTTTTCAGTAGTTGCAAGGGCAACAGTCTGGATGATTGACTGATCTGGCTTTGTAACAATAACCAAAACGGCCTTGCTGTGCTGGTACTGCGAACGGCTGAAAGCAAGGGGAAACTACAGCCGTAATTTTTCCCGAGGGCATGCAGCTTTACTGTATGATTACATGATGATGGCGTCCTCTTGGGTAAAATATTCCGGAGGTAAAATAGTCCCCCATTCGGATCTCCGGGCGGGGACTACTCAAGAGGATGTCGTTATCAGGAGAAAGAAAACTGGCGTTCTACGGATCGGAGCGTGGAATGTCAGATCCCTTAATCGGGCAGGTAGGTTAGAAAATTTTAAAAGGGAAATGGATAGGTTGAAGTTAGATATAGTGGGAATTAGTGAAGTTCGGTGGCAGGAGGAACAAGACTTCTGGTCAGGTGACTACAGGGTTATAAACACAAAATCAAATAGGGGTAATGCAGGAGTAGGTTTAATAATGAATAGGAAAATAGGAATGCGGGTAAGCTACTACAAACAGCATAGTGAACGCATTATTGTGGCCAAGATAGATACGAAGCCCACACCTACTACAGTAGTACAAGTTTATATGCCAACTAGCTCTGCAGATGACGAAGAAATTGAAGAAATGTGTGATGAAATAAAAGAAATTATTCAGATTGTGAAGGGAGACGAAAATTTAATAGTCATGGGTGACTGGAATTCGAGTGTAGGAAAAGGGAGAGAAGGAAACGTAGTAGGTGAATATGGATTGGGGGACAGAAATGAAAGAGGAAGCCGCCTGGTAGAATTTTGCACAGAGCACAACATAATCATAGCTAACACTTGGTTTAAGAATCATGAAAGAAGGTTGTATACATGGAAGAACCCTGGAGATACTAAAAGGTATCAGATAGATTATATAATGGTAAGACAGAGATTTAGGAACCAGGTTTTAAATTGTAAGACATTTCCAGGGGCAGATGTGGACTCTGAACACAATCTATTGGTTATGGCCTGTAGATTAAAACTGAAGAAACTGCAAAAAGGTGGGAATTTAAGGAGATGGGACCTGGATAAACTAAAAGAACCAGAGGTTGTACAGAGATTCAGGGAGAGCATAAGGGAGCAATTGACAGGAATGGGGGAAATAAGTACAGTAGAAGAAGAATGGGTAGCTTTGAGGGATGAAGTAGTGAAGGCAGCAGAGGATCAAGTAGGTAAAAAGACGAGGGCTAGTAGAAATCCTTGGGTAACAGAAGAAATATTGAATTTTATTGATGAAAGGAGAAAATATAAAAATGCAGTAAGTGAAACAGGCAAAAAGGAATACAAACGTCTCAAAAATGAGATCGACAGGAAGTGCAAAATGGCTAAGCAGGGATGGCTAGAGGACAAATGTAAGGATGTAGAGGCCTATCTCACTAGGGGTAAGATAGATACCGCCTACAGGAAAATTAAAGAGACCTTTGGAGATAAGAGAACGACTTGTATGAATATCAAGAGCTCAGATGGAAACCCAGTTCTAAGCAAAGAAGGGAAAGCAGAAAGGTGGAAGGAGTATATAGAGGGTCTATACAAGGGCGATGTACTTGAGGACAATATTATGGAAATGGAAGAGGATGTAGATGAAGATGAAATGGGAGATATGATACTGCGTGAAGAGTTTGACAGAGTACTGAAAGACCTGAGTCGAAACAAGGCCCCCGGAGTAGACAATATTCCATTGGAACTACTGACGGCCGTGGGAGAGCCAGTCCTGACAAAACTCTACCATCTGGTGAGCAAGATGTACGAAACAGGCGAAATACCCTCAGACTTCAAGAAGAATATAATAATTCCAATCCCAAAGAAAGCAGGTGTTGACAGATGTGAAAATTACCGAACTATCAGCTTAATAAGTCACAGCTGCAAAATACTAACACGAATTCTTTACAGACGAATGGAAAAACTAGTAGAAGCCAACCTCGGGGAAGATCAGTTTGGATTCCGTAGAAACACTGGAACACGTGAGGCAATACTGACCTTACGACTTATCTTAGAAGAAAGATTAAGGAAAGGCAAACCTACGTTTCTAGCATTTGTAGATTTAGAGAAAGCTTTTGACAATGTTGACTGGAATACTCTCTTTCAAATTCTAAAGGTGGCAGGGGTAAAATACAGGGAGCGAAAGGCTATTTACAATTTGTACAGAAACCAGATGGCAGTTATAAGAGTCGAGGGACATGAAAGGGAAGCAGTGGTTGGGAAGGGAGTAAGACAGGGTTGTAGCCTCTCCCCGATGTTGTTCAATCTGTATATTGAGCAAGCAGTAAAGGAAACAAAAGAAAAATTCGGAGTAGGTATTAAAATTCATGGAGAAGAAATAAAAACTTTGAGGTTCGCCGATGACATTGTAATTCTGTCAGAGACAGCAAAGGACTTGGAAGAGCAGTTGAATGGAATGGACAGTGTCTTGAAAGGAGGATATAAGATGAACATCAACAAAAGCAAAACAAGGATAATGGAATGTAGTCTAATTAAGTCGGGTGATGCTGAGGGAATTAGATTAGGAAATGAGGCACTTAAAGTAGTAAAGGAGTTTTGCTATTTGGGGAGCAAAATAACTGATGATGGTCGAAGTAGAGAGGATATAAAATGTAGGCTGGCAATGGCAAGGAAAGCGTTTCTGAAGAAGAGAAATTTGTTAACATCCAGTATTGATTTAAGTGTCAGGAAGTCATTTCTGAAAGTATTCGTATGGAGTGTAGCCATGTATGGAAGTGAAACATGGACGATAAATAGTTTGGACAAGAAGAGAATAGAAGCTTTCGAAATGTGGTGCTACAGAAGAATGCTGAAGATTAGATGGGTAGATCACATAACTAATGAGGAATAGGATTGGGGAGAAGAGAAGTTTGTGGCACAACTTGACCAGAAGAAGGGATCAGTTGGTAGTACATGTTCTGAGGCATCAAGGGATCACCAATTTAGTATTGGAGGGCAGCGTGGAGGGTAAAAATCGTAGAGGGAGACCAAGAGATGAATACACTAAGCAGATTCAGAAGGATGTAGGTTGCAGTAGGTACTGGGAGATGAAAAAGCTTGCACAGGATAGAGTAGCATGGAGAGCTGCATCAAACCAGTCTCAGGACTGAAGACCACAACAACAACAACTCTCCTTCTTTCCTTTGCTTGTGCCTTTTTCCCGCAGGTACACAGGGTCGGCATTGTTGATCGGATTTGGCAATGTTAGATTAAGGGGTGGCCGGATGCCCTTTCTGCCGCCACCCCGTACTCCCCGGGACAGAGTTAGTGTACCCCAGATGTCTACAACTAGTGTAATCCATGAAATAATGCGAAAGTGTCCAGATGTCTGTATGCCATGTAACTGAGGCGGGACGTGGGGACCAGCCTGGTATTCACCTGGGGGGATATGGAAAACCGCCAAAAAACCACATCCAGGCTGGCCAGTACACCAACCATCGTCAATAATCCGCCAGGCGAATTCGATCCGGGGCCGGCAGAGTCCACCAAGCAGCGCATTGACGTTCTCGGCTAACGTGGCGAGTCTTTAAAATTGTTCCTATACCTTCTACAATTTCTAATAAATACCTCCTCTGATCTGGTATATAGTTCCTTTGATACCGTTTCCTTGACCTTCGCATCAACTGGCGTAGCCCATCAAGTTTCAGGGTCCAAGGCAGAAGACATGGTGCGCACGATCTCCTTGTCATTAAAAATCGGTTACTTCAAGGACAACTCAGAGCCAGAAGCCCTCTAGTGTGCGTTCCACTGACGCCAAACCACCGCCATTTGCGACTTCAATGGTGTCAAACGAGAGTTCATTGAAAGGCGGGGTAGAGGTCTGTTGTGTTTTCTGATGAAAGCTGGTTCTGCCTCGGTACCGGTGGTGGCTGCTTGTTCATTAGAATGAAGCCAGTTGAGGGCCACGAACCAATACATCTGAGTGCTAGACACTTTGGACCTATACCTGGAGTTATGGTCTGTGTTCGCTCTAAGGTGTGATTTCGTTTGACAGCAGGAGCAATCTCGTGGTTATCCCATGTACCCTGCCTGCATATTTGTACGTCAGTCTGGTGATTCGATTTGTTGTGTTATCACTCACGAACAGCACACCAGGGGGTGTTTTATAACAGGATACCGCTCGCCCATATACCGCTGTTGTGATCTAACATGCTCTACAGCGTGTCGACGTTTTCCCTTGGCCTGCTCGATCACCAGATCTGTCTCCAATCGACACATACAGGGCATAATCGGACCACAACTCCAGCGTCATCCACAAAAAGCATTAACCGTCCCTGTATTGCAACAGGCGTGGAACTCCATTCCACAAACTGACATACCGCACCCGTACAACACAAAGAATGCACGTTTGCATGCTTGCGTTCAGCATTCTTTTAGTTACACCGGTTATTAATGTACAAGCATTTCGCATTTACAATGGGTTATCTCGCACTTACGTTAACCTGTGATCTTGCAGTGTGAAATATCCCCTTAAAAAAATTGAGACTGACTGTGCTGGTAAACCTCTCACGTTATTTGATTTTCAGACAGCTGAGCAAAACTGAACGTACTCAGGCATTTCTCTCTTTACTTATTCTGATCAACACTAAACTGACACACAATATTTTTAGCGTAACGCAATCTGACTTTCAATAAACCCTGCAAAAGAATGGTCCTGACTACCTCACAAAAATCTTCGTTACTCGAACTACTGCAGTACAGCGAACGCCAATACTGCCAGCTAAATAAAAGATTCTAACTACTGAAGGCGCTAACTACTGATGGGCATAGTTAGGAAATAAAAGATTTTGATACGTAACAAACAATGTATTTACCTTAATAATGTTCAAAAGTCATCATATATATATATATATATATATATATATATATATATATATATATATATATATATCAGTTCATGATATCCAGTATTACAAATTTACTGTCTCTGATAAACACACGCCCAGATCGTCCGCTCTCAAAATTCTGCCATCTCTCTCCCCACATCCACCACTGCTGGCGGCTCACCTCCAACTGCGCAACGCTACGCGCTGTTCACATCCAACTGCCCACCACTACAATAGCAAATATTCCAACAGTGCAAACCAACCACAGACTGCACACAGCACAGTCAGTGATTTTCATACAGAGCGCTACGTGTCGTTACCAACATAAAAACCTAACAGCCTACTTACAAGTGCTTATTACTTAAATCTGTTACCTAGACATTACAGAAGTTTCGCTACTCTACGTTAATTATTTTTTGGTTCTGTCATTTTTATTAGTGTTCTCTTGCTTCAGAACGTTACCATTAATGACTTTTTGTCTATTCCAAATCCTCTTTCCTTAACCCCCACACTGATTCCTGAAGTGTGGCCAAAATCTCCCTTTACACTTGAAATTAATGGGTGCAACAGTGTAAGATGGTAAAATATTTAAAGAAGCATTCAGACGCTCAATACTTATTGCACAATAATATTGTGTCAATATATTGCGCGAAATTTGAGAGGCCAAGAACGGCACAATATTACTGCACATTATACACTCCTGGAAATGGAAAAAAGAACACATTGACACCGGTGTGTCAGACCCACCATACTTGCTCCGGACACTGCGAGAGGGCTGTACAAGCAATGATCACACGCACGGCACAGCGGACACACCAGGAACCGCGGTGTTGGCCGTCGAATGGCGCTAGCTGCGCAGCATTTGTGCACCGCCGCCGTCAGTGTCAGCCAGTTTGCCGTGGCATACGGAGCTCCAATACGCAGTCTTTAACACTGGTAGCATGCCGCGACAGCGTGGACGTGAACCGTATGTGCAGTTGACGGACTTTGAGCGAGGGCGTATAGTGGGCATGCGGGAGGCCGGGTGGACGTACCGCCGAATTGCTCAACACGTGGGGCGTGAGGTCTCCACAGTACATCGATGTTGTCGCCAGTGGTCGGCGGAAGGTGCACGTGCCCGTCGACCTGGGACCGGACCGCAGCGACGCACGGATGCACGCCAAGACCGTAGGATCCTACGCAGTCCCGTAGGGGACCGCACCGCCACTTCCCAGCAAATTAGGGACACTGTTGCTCCTGGGGTATCGGCGAGGACCATTCGCAACCGTCTCCATGAAGCTGGGCTACGGTCCCGCACACCGTTAGGCCGTCTTCCGCTCACGCCCCAACATCGTGCAGTCCACCTCCAGTGGTGTCGCGACAGGCGTGAATGGAGGGACGAATGGAGACGTGTCGTCTTCAGCGATGAGAGTCGCTTCTGCCTTGGTGCCAATGATGGTCGTATGCGTGTTTGGCGCCGTGCAGGTGAGCGCCACAATCAGGACTGCATACGACCGAGGCACACAGGGCCAACACCCGGCATCATGGTGTGGGGAGCGATCTCCTACACTGGCCGTACACCACTGGTGATCGTCGAGGGGACACTGAATAGTGCACGGTACATCCAAACCGTCATCGAACCCATCGTTCTACCATTCCTAGACCGGCAAGGGAACTTGCTGTTCCAACAGGACAATGCACGTCCGCATGTATCCCGTGCCACCCAACGTGCTCTAGAAGGTGTAAGTCAACTACCCTGGCCAGCAAGATCTCCGGATCTGTCCCCCATTGAGCATGTTTGGGACTGGATGAAGCGTCGTCTCACGCGGTCTGCACGTCCAGCACGAACGCTGGTCCAACTGAGGCGCCAGGTGGAAATGGCATGGCAAGCCGTTCCACAGGACTACATCCAGCATCTCTACGATCGTCTCCATGGGAGAATAGCAGCCTGCATTGCTGCACTGTACTAGTGCCGACATTGTGCATGCTGTGTTGCCTGTGTCTATGTGCCTGTGGTTCTGTCAGTGTGATCATGTGATGTATCTGACCCCAGGAATGTGTCAATAAAGTTTCCCCTTCCTGGGACAATGAATTCACGGTGTTCTTATTTCAATTTCCAGGAGTGTATATGCTCGGGACGCGTCAATTAGAACTCTGCCTTCCCAACGAAAACGTCGGTGCTTCAGGAAATGCAGGTCGCATCTGTTGCAATTGCAGTCGCTACGTGCCGCAAAAAGAAAAGCAAGATGAAGCGACGATGGGCGAAAAAGTGGCTTGGAAATCTTTCTACATACTAAGAGAACTTGAAGCAGACCCAGATGACTGTCGAAATTCTTTAGAGATAACGAGGAATATTTCAACGAATTGGTCAACTTCATTACACATTACGCACACGGAAAAAAATACTGTTCAATAGTCATCGGATTTCACTTTTCATAGGGCTGGAAGCGGTCTATAAAACTGAAAAGATTAGGAATAATGTATTGGAAGTTCGGTAGGTAAATAATCCACGCTTCTGCAACGAACAAATAACAGTTGCAGTGTTATTTCCCTGCACTTCTACACTTTTATCGAATGTTTCTACAGCTAATTACTAAATAAGTATTTAATGTTTAACCAACCTACTCCCCTAAACACAATTCAACACATGACATCTTTCATCTGTCTTTCTTGAAGTATTCACATTTATATGGTGTCGCTGTAGAGTAGGTGGGGGTAAAAACCCGCGCAGAGTCTTTTAACTGACCGCCATCGATTCAGTAACTGAACACAAGGTGGTAGGTTTGTCTTCCTGTAACTCACGGTTCCATAATAGTTCCTCCCGGCAGGCCGCTGCAGGGTTGAGAAAATGAAATAAGTCAGTTTTTTGCTACTTACATGTAACTTTTCTATGTTATACGTGAGCATCTTATAATGCAAGTGTTGAAAAAGAGGAATCAACAAATTACTCACTGACACTACTGCATTTAAGCTTCACTTTCCCGAGAAAATAATTGTTTCATTTGGCCTCTAAAATTAAAAATGGTGCATTAATCAGAGGATGGCGAAATGAGTTAAATCCCCACACGTGTTTTGGGGAGAATCTAATAATGTGACGACAATTATAACACACCTTCAAAAGATGATGTTTAACCCACACTGCGTGAGATTACTTCAACCGAAGATATACTTCAACCGTATGAAATAAAGGTTTAGGGGAAATGTTCTGGCAAAGAATCGAAATATATGGTTCTGGCGTCGACATCCAATAAAGAGGAAACGGAAGAAGAACGTGTCGCAAAAGGAAAGCTTGCTACTGAGAAGGAAAGGCGTACAAAAGGCAGAAAAGACAGTGCTACGACATAAGCTAGATTTCATTACTTCAATGCTAAGACAAACGGCCAGTTGATTATTTTACAGAGTCAGATTTAGGCTTCCCACACCGTTACAGCAACTCAGAGTAGATGTGGGCTTACTATTTGGTGAAGATATATCCGAATAAGAAGAAAAATTAAATCGTGGTACTTCCAGGAAGCATCAAATTTCTCTATCACTCAGTGACTTCGCTTTAGTAATGACTTCAGTTTGAAATTGCGGGAAAAGCTAATCCTCATTGACTTCACTGTTGTTACAATAAGTGAATATTGCGGGGCTTTCCATCCACCTATCCCATTGGTTGGCATTTCCGCAAATCAAGAAGTCTCGGCACGAACTCCCGTATATTGCACGATATCAGCGTTACACGACACAATATATTGCGCAGTACATTGAGAGAGTGTCAAAATTTGTAAACCTCTGCAGTCCACTTCATTGTTCGACTTTCCGTGTTTGGTGAAGAGCAATGGCAGATATCGGCACTTCGCTGTGAAGGAGTACATAAGGCGTCCTCTCACGGGACGTGAAAACGTTCGTGGACGAGGAGATGGTGACATCACAGCGGGAATTCCACGTTCAATTACATTGCGGAGCGTGAAAGGAAGAATCTCCCATGTCAGACTTTTGCCTCGTGGCGAGGTACGGGGCCAGTGAGATGCAGTATCCTTTTTACGTCACTAGCAGATCTGAGACGATGTATTGGACTATGTCACGAGGCGCTGAATTCCGTATTTGGTGGTTTTTGTATTATAATGTACGTGTTACGAATATAATCTGTTTTAAGGTGTAAGTAGCCAGTTTGTATGTTGGCAGCTGTATAGACTGTGTTAATATCGCTGACAGCGCTCTGCGCCTTCGGCAAGAGATTCTGTGGTTGGACGGACTAGCAGTTAGCGAGTGGATCGACAAGTCTATGGCCCCGAGGGATTAGCAGAGCGGTCTTGGGCGCTGCAGTCAGGACTGTGCGGCTGGTCCCGGCGGAGGTTCGAGTCGTCCCTCGGGCATGGGTGTGTGTGTTTGTCCTCAGGATAATTTAGGTTAAGTAGCGTGTAAGCTTAGGGACTGATGACCTTAGCAGTTAAGTCCCATAACATTTCACACACCTTTGAACATTTTTGACAAGTCTATGGACATGTTTTTCTTAGTGGAGACTGTGTTGGTAGGACACGCAATGTGAAGTCAGATGAAATTTCTTATAAGACAAGATGCAAGGAAAGGTGTGATAATGGATGTATGGCTGATAATATTTGAGTAGTGGAAATACTAATAACTATATAATTTTTTGAATTGGATGTCACATGAATAAGGTAAAATCTTCTAAATACATTGTTTGCTTTTCAACAAAATCTTTCTTTTGCTAAACATATGCCTCGTAGTAGTTAGAGTCTTCAATAGTTAGAATCTTTTCATTTAGCTGGCTGTAGTTGCTTCTTGCTGTAATTGCTGTAGTTCGTGTTACGAAGATTTTCTGTGACGTAAGTGACTTATAAAACAATGGGGTTTCCCCTATCGGGATTCGTGATTGAAATGAATTTAGGTAATTAAAAGAGTTGGAGGTAGTTCATATTTCTTTAATTTCATATTTTTTGGATTTTTATTATTGGTAGGATTGCTTGCAATTCAGGGCCATTCTTTTGTGTTAATTATTGGAAGTCATGTTGTCAATGTATAGCAGTCAGATTGCGTTGGGCTTGTCTATTGTTGGTAATAAATGAATAAGTTTAGTTCGAGTTGTCTTTATCAGGGAAAATTCTGTAGGTCAGTGTTTAATGAAAATATAATTAAAGATTTAGTTTCAGAGGTAACAGAACATCGTGAACCTATCGACAAAATGTCATTTTTGTCACGATTTCTAACACTAAAATGATGGGAAATTACGTAACTGTAGTCTAGTATTTGATTTTTTTCATATTATAATTTGCCTTCTATAAATTATGCGATTTCAGTGCTGTGGCGCAATAATGATTTACTAAAAGCACGTCGCCTTTGGTACGGTCTCTTATAGTTAAATGTGAAATAATGATTATGTAGTTACAGTCCTTAGATATCTGTGAACCTACGTAACTTAGATACTGCTGCTGCGTTGAAACCGTAGTTTAATTGCTAGCATTATGAACTATGAAGACAAAGGTAACAGGTCTGTGCCTAGATGCGTGCAGTTTTACTTTCTAGAAGATTCCGGGACTTTCTTATTAATTTAATTGAAATAAGATCTGAAATACTTAATGTTACTTATTATAAATAATGTAATTTCTGCTCTTCTCATTTCATATGCCAACCACTGGAATGTGTCTTCTGTGGCCAGAAATCTCAACACGACTGCCAGTTCATGTCAGAAAGTTACACGCTGGGCGTTTTCGCTGTTATGAAACCTTATGTAAAGCATATGTACCTATATTTTGGTTTTACGGGCTGCCTCATGTTTATATCTTGCCAGTAAATATAGTTTTTAGCAATAGAGGGTAGCTTCAAAAAAATTTCTTGCATTCGAATAAAATTACGAAACCAATGACGATCTTAAAAATCATGTGATGAGGTATGCTACTGTGGAGTGATAGTAGGATGGTAGTCAATACAATATCGAGAATAGGGATAAATGCATGCAAAAACTGGAATTAAAGTGAGATGAATATACAACTGGGTTAACGAATAAACTCTACTCGTACGTATCTCAGATCGTCGGACAGCATATGTAGCCTTCTTCTAAAGGCAATTCCTTTGTCAAGTCATTGATGAGCTCAGAATCTTAATCATGATTTTCTCCACTCTCCTTTCACGATCGCTAACAGAGTTAAAGCAACTATTTTAGGCACGTTTTCATAAACAAGCTCTGTGACGGATACGTCAATATTATTTAAAACACGACAACATTTTATATGGAAGTGCTGACTTAAATTAATACAACTGTTGTTGACGAACTTATAAAATTTGTGCAAATTAATTACACACCCTTAAACCACACAAACACATGCTGAAGTCGCACAAAACTGTAATTTTCCGCAACATGGCCCAAGATGTAGGGGCAATATTAAATCTTTGTGATCTTTGTCAGAAAACAAAAGTTTCTACCGTGCAACAATAGGTTTCATGTACAGAAACATACTACGGAACACTGAATAAATTTGTACACTTAATATTTATGTTCCATTGCCCCAATATAAATGAAACTTCACACAAATTGTGGTTGTTAGGGGCTTCTCGAAAATTGTTCGGCTTTATCCACTAAAAAAAGCTTATAGCAAAATCATGCTTAAAACTCTAACGCAGGAACGTGAAATCAGAACATTTTGATGTCTTCTTATAGGTCATCATCAAATCCATCACACTATTTAATGTACGAGTTGGGACCTCAATTCCACTGTAAAAAAAAAAGCACAAGAGTGAACTGCAAAATTAGGCGACTTTGAAACAGGTTGCAAAACCTCGCGTGTTTGAGATTGTTACCTTGACCCCGAAAATTTATTAAGAGCCGGTTGATAAGGAAACTTGCGATTAGCATTAATACTATCTGAATGTATATCAAATGGAACGCAATATTTTACGCAATTTTTCTTACAAAAATCACTTTTGGCATATGACTTGGCGCGTTATATGATTCCAAGTAATACATATTTTTCTTGCGCACAAGTAAGTGCCATATATGCATTTACTTAATATACCTGTGTCGCTTGTAATCGCTTTCAGACTCCTAAAACCGATTTATCCAGAGTATTAGTTGATTTTCTCGAAATCGAACGAAATGGTTGACATGTCCTTCTTACACAATTGGCTACTGACAGACAGCTGCTATTCCTGTAAGGGTTTGTCGGGGATGTTAACTAAAGTTATGCAAAGTGGTCGTGTTAGTCTCACATAATTAACTGTCGCCCTCCAGAATAATGGTTAAGGAAGTAGTTATTTACAAAATTACACGAGAAGCAAAACTAATCAAGTCTGTTACATTAAAAGTTCATGATAAATCATCTGAAATACATTGACAAAGCTAGACTAATACCTTGGCTAGTCCGTTTAAAGAATCTGGGGTCCGATTCTGTAAACGTGTATAAGTACAAAACAGTTATAATCCCGAAGTCGTAACGAAATTTTCGGAAATATTAGTATCAAAAATCAGATACTGCTCTAGAAGGGTATATATTTGCATCTGCAGCCAGTGTTTAAAGCATATTGTTCGCAAGATCTGGAAGATCTGAAGCGCGAAGTTACTGAAACTCAGTAAAAATGATGTGACTGTCCCTACAGCTTGTCTCACGGTGGCTATATTACACCATCTTAATCTGAAGATGAAACCAGAAGTGGCTGCTAAGTCAGTCATTCATTTCGTACCAATGACTTGCATCTGGCTGATGCTAAGCTCAACTCAGTCGGAAAATTTTCTAAGACCTTTGCTCGTCTGCTCAAAGAGGCGGCTGGTTGCAGAGACACTCAGCTGACGAAGTGCTGAGAATGACTCTGGTGATGAAGGACCTTGACGATGAAGTGATTTCGTACCAACTGCTTCCTAAAAGGAAGACTCGTGTTTTCGCATTTTAGTTCGTCACACCATTTCGATTGGCTGAACGATGGATACTGTGAGTGCCGACCAGTAAAAGATGAATTAAAAGAAAGTTGTCAAATTCCGTGACTCGTCAGGTGGTTAGCCAGTAGCCACTTGGCGCTGAAAAAGTTAGTCCCGCTCTCTCCCTGTCTCTGTCTATGGCCAGTGAGGTGGGACTTCGACAACACAGTTAAGTTTCTCTCTGTAGCTTCTAAATTATTTATGGTAGCCAGTCCTGGCTCTTCTTACACTGTGTTAAACACTTGGTTATTGTAGTGCCTGAGCTCACTGGCATCACATCCCTACGAAAGTGGCCTAACTGTGGGTTCTCATTCCACTTTACAGATGTTATCTGTTGCAGGCAGTGTATTTCAGCGAAGCTCTGTGTTCCATTTTGTTCTGTTCCGTGTCCCACCAAAAACAGCATTTCTGTTCCTTCAACATTCAGGTTTTTAAAAACAGGTGAGGCTGGTGGCCCTGCACTATGGAAGATTGTTTCTGCATTGTGACTTGCAGAGAGCGGTACCTACATCTACATCTACATCTATACTCCGCAATCCACCATACGGTGCGTGGCGGAGGGTACCTCGTACCACAACTAGCATCTTCTCTCCCTGTTCCACTCCCAAATAGAACGAGGGAAAAATGACTGCCTATATGCCTCTGTACGAGCCCTAATCTCTCTTATCTTATCTTTGTGGTCTTTCCGCGAAATATAAGTTGGCGGCAGCAAAATTGTACTGCAGTCAGCCTCAAATGCTGGTTCTCTAAATTTCCTCAGTAGCGATTCACGAAAAGAACGCCTCCTTTCCTCCAGAGACTCCCACCCGAGTTCCTGAAGCATTTCCGTAAGACTCGCGTGTTGATCAAACCTACTAGTAACAAATCTAGCAGCCCGCCTCTGAATTGCTTCTATGTCCTCCCTCAATCCGACCTGATAGGGATCCCAAACGCTCGAGCGGTACTCAAGAATAGGTCGTAATAGTGTTTTATAAGCGATCTCCTTTGCAGATGAACCACATCTTCCCAAAATTCTACCAATGAACCGAAGACGATTATCCGCCTTCCCCACAACTGCCATTACATGTTTGTCCCACTTCATATCGCTCTGCAGTGTTACGCCCAAATATTTAATCGACGTGACTTTGTCAAGCGCTACACTACTAATGGAGTATTCAAACATTATGGGACTCTTTTTCCTATTCATCTGAATTAATTTACATTTATCTATATTTAGAGTTAGCTGCCATTCTTTACACCAATCACAAATCCTGTCAAGTCATCTTGTATCCTCCTACAGTCACCCAACGACGACACCTTTCCGCACACCACAACATCATCAACAAATAGCCGCACATTGCTATCCACCCTATCCAAAAGATCATTTATGTAGTTAGAAAACAACAGCGGACTTACCACACTTCTCTGGGGCACTCCAGATGATACCCACACCTCTGATGAACACTCACCATCGAGGACAAAGTACTGAGTTCTATTACTTAAGAAGTCTTCGAGCCACTCACATATTTGGGAACCAATCCCATATGCTCGTACCTTAGTTAGGAGTCTGCAGTGGGGCACCGAGTCAAACGCTTTCCGGAAGTCAAGGAATATGGCATCCGTCTGATGCCCTTCATCCATAGTTCGCAAGATATCATGTGAAAAAAGTGCGAGTTGCATTTCGCAGGATCGATGCTTTCTAAAGCCGTGCTGATGCATGGACAGCAACTTCTCTGTCTCAAGGAAATGCATTATATTCGAACTGAGAATATGTTCGAGAATCCTGCAACAAATCGATGTTAAGGATATTGGTCTGTAATTTTGAGGATCCGTCCTTCTACCCTTCCTATATACAGGCGTCACCTGCGCTTTTTTCCAGTCGCTCGGGACTTTACGTTGGGCAAGAGATTCGCGATAAATGCAAGCTAAGTAAGGAGCCAATGCAGTAGAATACTCTCTGTAAAACCGAATTGGAATCCCATCAGGACCTGGTGATTTATTTATTTTCAACCCATTCAGCTGCTTCACAACCCCAGGGATGTCTATCACTGTGTCCTCTATGCGGGAATCTGTACGAAACTCAAACGGCGGTATGTTTGTACGATCCTCCTGCGTGAAAGATTTCTCAAATGCTAAATTTAAAATTTCAGCTTTCATTTTGCTATACGGTTGTTCAATCAATTGGCACTGACCCTTGCAGCTGCCGGAACTCTACTGGAGAGGGTCCACATGGCATGCTGTGCGCTCGCTGGCTTGCAGCTCAACTCAGTATGCTTCCATAGTAGCCTCTGAAACCTGTTAGTTAAGGAAGGCAGGATGCGTTTACGATTATGGACGGCGCCGTAATCAAGTACTATTGGTTGCCTTTTACAGTTACACACATTTGTTTTTAAAACAGCAATTACAGAATCAACAATAAATAAAAAATACCGTTCATTATTAAAACAACTGTGTAAATAATAGTGTTTTCACTGCGTTACAATGTAGCGAATCACCATAAAATACAGATATAAATAACTTTTTTTTAATAAAAAAAAGACAAGCCACTGTGATCACGGCTGAAGGCCTTACACGCCAGGAATGGCAATAAATTAAGAATGTTTAAGAACTCGCTGCAATTTACAACTTAAAAGTATTGAAATATTAAAAGGTAAGTGGCCACAAACATAGCAGAAGGTATCAGAGGCCAGGAATGGCGGTAAATAAGGTTTTAAGGCTTACTGCTAAAATACAAATACCAAATTTTTTTTAATCCAGGAACGGCAATTATATAAAAAATTTAAAAAACCTGCTGTAAAACAGCCAGTACAATAACAAGGTTAATCTAAAAGGACAAGCAACTGATCATCAAATGGGTGAGATAAAATGATGGTAAACTTGGTAACACAACCATTTAAAAATCTGCTGTAACGCCAAGAATGGTAATTAAATTAAAAATTTAAAAACCTGCTGTAAAACAGCCAATACAATAGCAAGGTTAATCTAAAAGGACAAGCAACTGGTCATCAAATGGGTGAGATAAAATGATGGTAAACTTGGTAACACAACCATTTAAAAACCTGCTGTAACGCCAAGAATGGTAATTACATTAAAAATTTAAAACCCTGTTGCAAAACAGCAAATACAATAGCACAGGTTAATTTAAAAAGACAAGCAACTGATCACCACACGCCAGGAACAGCAGTAATATTAAAAAAATTAGAAATCTGCCATAGAACAGGAAGTACAATAGCAATGGTTAATTAAAAAAACAAACAACTGATCGTCACGGGGGGAATAAGATAATAAGATAATAAAACGCAAGACCAAGTGGCCACAGACGATGCTCAAGGATTCGACCTCTGAGAGGATCCGGCAACAAACCTTTTCGCGAGCAATGAGATAGGCAGCCAAGAGTTGCATTCACTGCACAAGGAGTAGACTCAGACTAGTGGCAGTCTACGAATGACTAATGATAATCTTATACTAACAAAGAGATAGAGGGGCTGGCCAGCACTTACCTCAGCTCAGTACAGCCGATAGACACACAAAAAACAGAACCGAAAATTTACGTTCCTAGCTTTCGGAACAAATGTTCCTTCATCAGGGAGGAGAGAGGGGAAAGAAAGGGAAGAAGGGAAAGTAGATTCAGTTACTCACAACCCGTGTTATGAAGCAACGGGGAAAGGAAAACAGGGAGGGTAGCAAGGATGGAGTCATGGTTGTCAGAGGGAAGCCAAAGATATTCTACTGTAAGTACTGTGCCAGCTTCAAACCAAAGAGGATGCATACAGAAGTAAAGAGGTATATAGTATAAAGATAAACACAACTATGTAGGATGAAAAGATGCGTGAATGGCTAAAGAGGAAAGGGAAAGAGGAGAAGACTGAAAAGTAAATGGGAGTGAGGTTGTTTAACGTAGGTTCAGTCCAGGAGGATGGCGGGATGAAAGGATGTGCTGGAGTGCAAGTTCCCATCTCCGCAGTTCAGAGGGACTGGTGTTGGGTGGGAGAAGCCAAATGGCACATACGGTGTAGCAGGTTCCTAGGTCCCTAGAATTATGCTGGAGGGCATGCGCCGCTACTGGGTATTGGACATCTCCTAGGCGGACAGTTCGTCTGTGTCCGTTCATGCGCTCAGCCAGTTTAGTTGTTGTCATACCGATGTAAAAGACTGTGCAGTGCAGGCATGTCATTTGATAAATGACATGTGTAGTTCACACGTGCCTTGAATTGTGTATGTTTTACCAGTAGCGGGGCTGGAGTAGGTGGTTGAGGGGGGATGTATGGGGCAGGTTTTGCAGCGGGGTCGGTTACAGGGGTAGGAACCGCTGGGTAGAAAAGGTAGTCTGGGAATATTGTAGGGTATAACAAGGATGTTACGGAGGTTAGGGGGGCGACGAAAGGCAACTCTGGGTGGTGTGGGGAGAATTTTGTCAAGGGATGATCTCATTTCAGGGGTTGACTTGAGAAAGTCATATCCCTGGCGGAGTAATTTGTTGATGTTTTCGAGGCCAGGATAATATTGGGTGACAAGGGGGATGCTTCTGTGTGGTCTGGGGATGGGAACATTGTTGTTGGACGGAGAGGAATGTATTGCTCGGGAGATCTGTTTGTGGACAAGGTCTGCAGGATAGTTGCGGGAGAGGAAAGCACCGGTTAGGTTAATGGTGTAATTGTTGAGGGATTCGTCACTGGAGCAGATACGTTTGCCACGAATACCTAGGCTGTAGGGAAGGGAGTGTTTGATGTGGAATAGATGGCACCTATCAAAGTGAAGGTACTGTTGTTTGTTTGTGGGTTTGATATGGACAGAGGTGTGGATGTGAGCTTCAACAAGATGAAGGTCAACGTCCAGGAAGGTGGCTTGGGTTTTGGAGAAGGACCAGGTGAAATTCAGATTCGAAAAGGAGGTTATGGAGGAAATTAAGGAGTGTTTCTTCACCATGAGTCCAGACTACAAAGATGTCATCTATAAACCTATACCAGGCCAGGGGAAGCAGGTGTTGGGTCTTCAGGAAAGCCTCCTCCATGCAGCCCATGAAGATGTTGGCATAGGACGGAGCCATCCTGGTTCCCATGGCCGTCCCCCTGATTTGTTTGTAGGTCTGGCCTTCAAAAGTGAAGTAATTATGGGTGAGGATGAAGTTGGTAAGTGTGATAAAAAACAAGGTTTTTGGAAGATCTTCAGGTGGGCGTTGGGAGAGGTAGTGCTCAAGGGCAAAGAGACCATGGGCATGTGGTATGTTTGTGTAAAGGGATGTAGCATCTGTGGTGACAAGAACGGTTTCAGGTGGGAGAGGAGTGGGAATGGATTTGAGGCATTCTAGAAAGTTGTTTGTGTCTTTGATGTAGGATAGGAGTCTGTGGGTGATAGGTTGGAGGTGTTGGTCTACCAGAGCTGAGATACGTTCTGTTGGGGCTTTGAAGCCTGCTACAATGGGACAGCCAGGATAGTTCTCTTTGTGGATTTTGGGTAATAGGTAGAAGGTAGGGGTACGTGGCTCAGGTGGAGTGAGTAAGTCTATGGAAGCCATTGTGAGGCCTTGTGAGGGACCTTGGATTTTGAGGATTTTCTGCAGCTCAGTCTGGATGGAGGGAATGGGAATCCTGGGTAACAGCTTTGTAGGTTGAGGTGTCGGAGAGTTGACGCAGCCCTTCTGCCACATACTCCACACGGTCAAGTACGACAGTTGTGGAACCTTTATCCGCCGGGATCATGACAATAGAGCGGTCTATTTTCAGCTCCTTAATGGCACGTGATTCAGCTGGGGTGATGTTGGGGGTTGTCAGGATGTTCTTCAAGAAGGACTGGGAGGCAACACTGGATGTGAGGAATTCCTGAAATGTCTGCAAGGGATGGTTTTGGGGGAGGGGAGGAGGATCCCTTTGAGAAGGTGGTCGGAACTGTTCTAGACAGGGTTCAACACTGGGTCTAGTATTTGGAGGCTGTGTTTGGGTAGTCAAGTGATATCTCCAGTTGAGGTTCCGGGTGAATGAGAGGAGATCTTTAACCATGAGGGGGGTTTGTTGAAGGTTCTGTTGTGGTTGGTGTTTGTGAGGGATAGGGAGAGGGACTCCACTTCTTAGGTGTTGCACTAGCACTGTGGATAGTTTTTTCAGGTGGTGTGTGGCATGGAACTCAAGTTTGCAGCTGGCTTCTAGGATGATGTTCCTGAGTGTGTTCTCCAAGCAAGGGTTTGAGAGGTGGAGGACTTTGAAGAGAGATAGGAGCTGTTGGGAGTGGTGGTTACATGAAGTGGTGTAGAGATTCAGGACAAGTTGGGTAAGGGCTAAGGATTGAAGGTTCTGGAAGTCCAGGAGAGACTGGTGGAAGGAGGAATAGCACCCAGAGATGGGAACTTTTAAGGTAAGTCCTTTAGGGGTAGTTCCAAAGGTTAAGCAGGACCGGAGGAAAAGTATGTGTGATTGCAGTTTGGCTACGGTGAATGCATTTTTCGGGAATGAATTAAATAATGTGGTATAGGATTAGGGTACATAGTGAGTAACTGGTGGGTAGGGAAATTAAATAACTAAAGTAAAAATAGTAATCATAAGAAGGAATAAAACACGGAGGGAAGGACGAGAAAGAAAGAAATTGTGTTGGTAATGTTCAATACCAAAGGAAGACCACTAAATAAGAAAGATACGGAAAAAGTTGACCAGACCAAGCAAGTATGTCCAGATCAGGGGAAAAGAACACACGTTGCTCAAAAACAGAGATAGCGAGTGGCGAAAAAAAATTGCGCGTGCCGCAAAAGAGATCGCGCGTGCCGCAAAAGAGATCGCGCGTGCCGCAAGAAAGATCGCGCGTGCCGCAAAAAGATCGCGCGTGCCGTAAAAAAGTTCGCGGGTGGCGCAGAAATGTCCCAAAAATTTTTCCTGTGGCAGAGAAAGATAATCTTACTGAGACTACCTGACGTCCGATAAAACAAATGCAACCATGGAACAATACGTCAAAAGCACTCCACTCGCTGCTCTTCGCCTCAGCGACACGAACCCAAGTCACTAGAGAATCGCGAGATATCACAATAGTGGAGGTTTCTGTACTTGGATTGAAATGAACTCAATTTAAAACTTGCTGGATCCGGTCTACCACGAGGTCGTGCACCCTCGTGACCACAACCCTTCCATGCAGCAGCCCATGTGCGCCGCCAGCGGTCCCGGCGTGTTTCCGCACTGTGCGAACCTGGCTCCTCCTGAGTCCCCAACCGAACTGCCACATTGACTCGGCAGGGACAAACAACCACGTCGCCCCAAAGATAGGTCAACAGTTACTACATATCGATAACCACCGCTGGTGCCACTAGGGGACAGGCCATGCTTGCAAAACGAGTGGCGCCAGTCAAAACGAGAAGAAGACAAACAATCGTAACCATGCCAACTAAACGATACGGTCTGGCCTCCAACAGAGGGTGGAAACCTACCAATAGCACCAGCGCGAGCCGCAGCACTGCTCAGACTCTTATTTAGATGAACCATGCAATTACACATGAAAATGTAAACTACATTAATTGAGTACCAGCAATAACTGGTACTGACACACATCTCATTTATTGCTGGGGATTAATTGTTACGGTTTGATCGGTCTTTTTAACTCTAGTTTTACTTAAATTATGGGGTGGTTTTTGGAAAAATGGTCCCATGACACCATTCATCATATTAACAGTTATCATCCCTTACGCAGATGTAAGTACCATAAACTTCAAGGTAAGGGCCTCTGTACCACATTATGAACTTTCATCGGAAATTGTTTCCAACCCTTATTCTAGATACTTGTTGACAAGACGAGAAAAACCTGTAACAACAGCACAGAGATAGTATGAAGGCTTTCACGACCGGATGACATATCTTCTGGTAAACCTTGCGGGATGTAAGGTCGTGAGCCGGCCGCGGTGGTCTAGTGGTTCTAGGCGCGCAGTCCGGAACCGCGGGACTGCTACGGTCGCAGGTTCGAATCCTGCCTCGGGCATGGATGTGTGTGATGTCTTTAGGTTAGTTAGGTTTAAGTAGTTCTAAGTTCTAGGGGACTGATGACCACAGAAGTTAAGTCCCATAGTGCTCAGAGCCATTTGAACCATTTGTAAGGTCGTGGTCCATGAAACTCTTCAGCTCCTAACGTTTCGTCCAGTGCTTCGCTGGACATCTTCAGAGGGGAGTTTCTCCTCACCGGAGGAGAAACTCCCCTCTGAAGATGTCCAGCGAAGCACTGGACGAAACGTTAGGAGCTGAAGAGTTTCATGGACCACGACCTTACATCCCGCAAGGTTTACCAGAAGATAGCACAGAGATAATCAAGATACAAAGAGTACACATATGATTACTAGAACAAATCTGATGTAGCGAATGCTGATGAGCTCAAATGCTGTTGCTTTTGAATGTGGAAGCAGCATTTGATATATACATAGATCTCAGTTTTACTGGTGCAGCCCATATTATACGATTACCACAAAATAAAAATCCTAAATGAAACCTGAGGGTAATAAAATTAATTTAAAGCTTTAGTTATTCTGTATAAAATATAATAAAAACAATAATCGTAGTCTTCATGGTGAACATATGCAACCATCGATGTTTTTCTGTCAGATTCTAATGTTATGTTGCCAACTATCACTTCCATATTCTATGCTCACCTCATAGGAATGAACAATGATGGCATAACAAATTATAATATTAGAATTAACAGCCGTATTTTTAACTTTTACACTCATAAATAACATGAAGCAGATCGAAAGGGAATCTTATTTTTCTTTAAGTAAATACTGAATTATCTAAGAAGTTCTGCTTTTGATTAAAATGTCCTTACACGTTTGGATCAAAACTTGTGTCTTTCTTTTCCATGATAGATACTTCTGTTTTTGGAGGGAATTTACTACGTTTCACTTTTGAATAATGCAGAAACTGACATCAGTGCTAGTTGCAGTGTAACTCAAGTTTTCAACCAAACACCAAATTTGTCTTGGCAAATTTAGTTCTCTTTTCTGTGCTTTGCACATGATGGTAGAACTTCTTCCAGTTTTCCCGATTATTTCTTCTAACACTTTGAATATGTTGTAAGCATTTTTCTACAGATGGTTCAAATGGCTCTGAGCAGTATGCAACTTAACATCTGAGGTCATCAGTCCCCTAGAACTTAGAACTACGTAAACCTAACTAACCTAGGGACATCACATACATCCATGCCCGAGGCAGGATTCGAACCTGCGGCCGTAGAGGTCCCGCAGTTCCGGACTGAAGCACCTAGAACCGCTAGGCCACAGCGGCCGGCAGCATTTTTGTATTCCGTAACACTCCCTAATGTTTTTCGATACTGTTAGTTAGAAAAAGCAGCCTATTATTAGTTCATGACTGTAGTTGATGAAATACAATAATCAGCTAGGAAAGGGAGTTGTTGAGCCGTACACTAATACTGAGGTGAACTGAAGTTCCATTGTCGTCAGTGTCACTGTGATACCTTAACAGAGACAAATCTATGATTATTGTTAAAAATAAAAATGATACAGTACCCCTTCGTGTAGCGAGTTAATGATGGTTAATCTCGACATAAGCCGAAATAAAAAATTAATCGTTAACTGCCATTCAGATGACACATAGAGATATCCATACTACAGTCCAAAATGCACCACAATCCAGGTTGACACGAACATCGCTGTAATATTCACTCATGTATAGTATCCACACATTTATCTTTTTATAACCACGTAACATAAAAACATAATTTGTCCCTAATCATTCCACTTACGGCTATCGTTGAGGATCTGCAAGCAGCAAGAAACGACATGCTCAGCCGTTACCTTACAACAGCAACCACTCAAACCAAAAACTAATACCAGTAACGCAGAGTTCTCGGCACTTCGATCTCGACAATCAGTACTTGCACGTACTCGTGACCTGTATGAGTAAAGAAGCAATTAGGCTAGCGTAACTAAGGAATCGTGCCTACAATTTTCAAGTGGCAAGGAGTTATAATTATTACATACATTTTTATTATTGTTATTGACTCTGGGAGCCATATCACTCATTCTCAAATCACACTTGGTAACTGAGAAAGGATAATGTTAGCTCGTGTCTGACTTAAGACGTCGAGGGAGGCATAGACAGTCTTTCATTCATCAAAATTTCTTTAAAATACTTAAACTTTGTTTTGATTGTCATTTATAGCAAATATTCTCAATAATAAGAGATCACAGAGCTTATTCAGGTTATTTTTACTAACGAAATGATTATTAAATGGACACCCTAGCTGCAAAGAAGCGTTGATATACATCATTGGGGACAGGCTGAAAATGTGTGCTCCAACCGGGACTCGAACCCGTGATCTCCTGCTTACATGGCAGACCCTCTATCCATTTGAGCCACCGAGGGCACAGAGGACAGTGCGCCTGCAGGGACTTATCCCTTCCACGCTTCCCGTGAGGCCCACATTTCCAACATGTCCACACCACTACAATCGTAGTGCGCCTAATAGATGTTTGCCCATTTTATTAACAGTTTTCTTTATTAATTGTAGGTGTCGCGCACCACCGGACTGGAAGCCGTACTGTTTTGTCAGGATGCAGATCGACGACCTGTGCGGTAACGTTAGAAGCAAGAAAACACTTTTGAGGTTTATTACATTTACTGCTCATAATACAAGTCGATGGCGTATCTTCTGAGACAGCTGGTATCTACACAATTCGGAGAGAAGTCAGTTGTATCCAACAGCGGAGTCACGTCTGCCGAGGACTCTGCGTCAGCTCGGAGTGCAGTTTGATGACACCGTAGGGCAGTGGTTTGCCACCCGCTGGCGAGGTAGGCGCATCCCGTCGGTAACCCTCCCCAGGTCGCTACCTGTGTTATCGCTTCAAGTGATCCTCGATGTCAGATGGTCTGATGCCCTGCTAAATGCTGAAACTGGCCTGCCATTACATTGGGCTGGCAGACTCTAGCGACGCTGGAGCCTTGGGTCAACTTCTGCCCTGGAGTTGAGCCATTTGCTGGACCTATAAGCGCCGGATGCTGTGCTGACTTCAGTACTGGATGGTAGACTTCATTATCCACGGCTACGGATCGCTTATCTTCTCATGAGGCGGCAAGTATAAGACCAACTCTGGGACAATCCCACACAAAAGATGTTATCAAACCATAACCAGAGAATTGACTGCGAACGACATGAACTACATCGGTTTTACTGACCGAGTGCTCTAAGATAGTGGGGGTGGAGTGTCATGTCGTCGAGTGGGGACTCCGCTCTACGAGGTCATTCGAAATGATCGCATCGGTTCATCTCTTCTCGAGAAATCGGTCGTCTTCTGTTCTGCTACATTTTCTTACCGAATTTGTTACATTGTCTTTACTGCTTAGTCAAACTCCTGCTTGGCAGTGTTGCGTCCTACCTTGAGTCTCTTACGTAATGTTACGAATTCTGTGTGTTCAAAATGGTTCAAATGGCTCTGAGCACTATGGGTCTTAACATCTGAGGTCACCAGTCCCCTAGACTTAGAACTACTTAAATCTAACTAACCTAAGGACATCACTCACATCCATGCCCGAGGCAGGATTCGAACCTGCGACCGTAGCAGCAGCGTGGTTCCGGACTGAAGCGCCTAGACCCACTCGGTGACAACGGCCGGCTCTGTGTTCTGTTAGCTATTTTCTGCTGTGCTCGAAGTCACACGCAAGAGTGCTGAGGTTGCTGTCGTCCCGACCGAGCCACGATACTGAAATGTTTAGGCTTCCCAGCTGGCGGCTGTAGATACTGCCACGTGAGAAATGCTAGGTGCTCGAACTTAGGAAATTTTAGTGTCCCGTTTGCTTAGTAATTGTCGTGTAACGTAACTTTATCACGCTGACGGCATGCAGACGAAGAACACCGTGCGGCCGGCCTGTGTGGCCGAGCGGTTCTAGGCGCTTCAGTCTGGAACCGCGCGAACGCTACGGTCGCAGGTTCGAATCCTGCCTCGTGCATGGATGTGTGTGATGTCCTTAGGTTAGTTAGGTTTAAGTAGTTCTAAGTTCTAGGGGACTGATGACCTCAGATGTTAAGTCCCATAGTGCTCAAAGCCATTTGAACCATTTTGAACACCGTGCGCCTTCGGCGCGCCAACGAGAAGAGCGTAGTGTTGACTGTAGAGATATGGAGTCGAGGTCGAGTCCTTGGGGTGCGAGCACCTGCTTACAGCGGCTGTACCGTTCAGTGTACGCAATGCTGTACGTTTAGTGTCTTATTCGCTCAGTGAATATCTACATATCAATGTGGTACGACACTTACCTGCAATGCAGAGCACATTACTTGTATAGAATATAATTCTTGTCAAGTGTTTTGTGTATAGTTGTGAACAAGTATTAACACTGTCAACTGTTTCAACTGTATTATGCGTGATGTTGTAGTGGAACATTTATTCTGTCACTTACTACAAGTTTGTGATCTTATCAGCTATGTCCTTTTCATTTATTAAAAGTCAGTGGTGTCCCTGAACTCTAAATTTGACTATTTAATTAGTAGCGTCAGATAGCCATAGGCCACTCGCTAGTAAATTTCATTACAGCCTCACATCAAGTCTATGTGATTTTTCAGTGCCTATGCTGTTGAGAAGTACGGTGCAACGAAGCAAAACCAAGATGTACAAACGAACATTGCATTGCACTTCTGAAGAAACACAGCCACTGCAATATCGCATTTATCCGTCGACACCGGGCAAGCGACTGTCAATTAAAATGTCTCACCTGTACGGAAATATACATAATTGGTGTAGATTGTAGGTACATGGTTGACGACATATGGGAGTTTGAGTGCTGCTGTGAACCGTGTACGTATAGCCTAATGGTCCAGCCGGCTCTGAGCCGTGTTGCGAAGCGTACGTGCGCAGGGCTCTGTGCGCCACTCCTCGAGCGTGCCGTTGTTTACTCGAGTGGTATTGTGTTGCTGAAGAGTAAACAGATCACCTCGAACGACGATGGCGCTTTCATATAGAAAGGCCACGATTATATCGACGTTCCACGCCTAGTACGCCTTCGATCCTCCAGAACTTCTCTGTATGCATCTTTCGATCGTATCCAGCACAGTTTGCCTGAAATTTGTCGATGAAGGAGCATACGAAGGGCTTATTCGCCGTTACGCCGGTAGATATCGTTTCCACCATTCGGACGGTAACCTGGCTGTAATGATTGTCGACCAAGCAGGACTTGGCTTCCGGACCACTTGAATCTTCCAGCTGCCATTTGAAGTTTTGGCCATGCTTGTCGGCAACTCGCTGCGGCCTTACGGGGAAGTCCTAAGTCGTGTGGAAAAAAAGTGGCACACGTTAGAGACGTACCCTGTTCGGAATGCGTCAGGTGCGAATTGAACTGCGAAAACACATCCTGTCGTACATGACTGCTAGTGGCCGTCGAGCGATCGTTATTTATGACAGTGAACTGCAGGCTTGTTCGGGCTGTGGGCGGGGAGGGTGAGCCTTGCGCGACTCGTGTTCATGCCATTTATTGTTTGTTATCTTCTTTTACGGTACTGCCGCCTCGTTTTCTTATTCCATTTACTGGCGTCACTAACTTCTGCCTTACTTGGCTGTGAGTGGCAGCAGCAGTGCTTATCGGTAAGTGCACTGTCGTACCATCTCTGGAGCCACTGATAGTATTTCCGGGTCGTCGTGTGTCTGGAAGTCAGTTGGAGACGGACCAGGAATGTAGTCGAGCACGGAGCGTCGTCGGGGACGGAGCGCCAGTGAGGTGCTGACAGACAGTACTTGCCGACTGCTGGGGACACATATGCACTGTCCGACAGAAGGAGACTTGAGTGGGAACGACCGTTGATTGGTCGTATGGTCGGTCGTCTCATCGGCCGACGTGTATTTGGTCTTTGGACCGTTTCCGTGTGTGAGGCAGTCGGTCGGTTGGGGCAGAGCAGCGAGGAAGTCTCCGTGGCGCGTTGTCAGGCTGGAGCCGCTGGAGGCGTGCACGTGCGGTTGGACTTGCGAGGCGCTTCTTGCAAGGGTCACGAAGTTCGTCGCCCACCGATCCCGGACACTAAAGTTGAGTGCTCCCTTAACCTACTATCAAGCCTCAACTGCTATCACATCTCTTCGAGCCGGCCGAAGTGGCCGTGCGGTTAAAGGCGCTGCGGTCTGGAACCGCGAGACCGCTACGGTCGCAGGTTCGAATCCTGCCTCGGGCATGGATGTTCGTGATGTCCTTAGGTTAGTTAGGTTTAACTAGTTCTAAGTTCTAGGGGACTAATGACCTCAGCAGTTGAGTCCCATAGTGCTCAGAGCCATTTTTTTTTGAACATCTCTTCGTTTGATCCTGGTTGTCGCTTTCTGGGAGATTCCCGCGAGCAACAATGTGTGTGCATTGCAGACGGCTAGAATTGCAGCCGTCTTCCTGTGTCGTGTTTAACTTAATTTAATTCATTCCTTCATCAATTAAGTGTACCAGCGATATCTTCTGCCTTGTACCTGTTGACGTTCCGGTGACCTTTCCTGGTCGTTCACGTAGTTTTCGGCAGTGTATTTTCCTCGCCGTGTTGATGCTGTCCAGCATGGCGTTTAGTTCGACAGCTGAGGTGTTGTTGGTAGTTTTGAGCGTTTATTCTGCCTTGGCTGGATTGGGAACCAGTACCCAGAACGTTGTGCTATTGACATCATGTTGTCGTTTTACTGGAGCAGAACTGATCTTATTGGTTGGTTCGTCGACTGGCTTTCGGTTGGGTTGCCTTCCGATTAAGAGATTGTCGGTCTGGCTGCCTGTCTCACCTAAACGTGCGTTAGTGTTACCTTCCCAGGCCGATCCCTGGAACCTTCAGAGCGCCGCTCCTTGTGTTTTACAGAGTGATTTCCTTTTTAGTCTTAAGTACTATGGTTGGACTTCGAGTTTTAGCTTATTAAAATTGCAAGGCTTTTCTTCTTAGGCCTTAAGCCGTAAAAAAAATTGTTTCTTGATTGGTATGAGGCCTTCAACCGACTTTCAGCCTTTCAAAAGTAAAATTGAAAATTCCTTGTGCCTAGGCCTTAAGCTGCAAATTTTTTTGGAGGTGGTATGTGGCCTTCAGCCGAGTTTTCAGCCTTTTCAAATCAAAAGCTGAACTATTTTTTCTGGGTCTTAAGCCATAGGAAATATTTTCTAGTTTGTGTGTGGCCTTCAACCGAGTTTTCCAGCTTAAATTAAAAATAGGAAATTTCTTTGTCTGGACTTACGGCCATAAGATTGTATGGGTTTCGTATGTGGCCTTCAACCGAGTTTTACACGAAATATTTTAAGATAAAGCCTTCAGCCTTTTCAGATTGAAATCTCTTCTTCCTAGGCCTTAAGCTGTCAAATTGTTTTGTTGATGCCGGCCGAAGTGGCCGTGCGGTTAAAGGCGCTGCAGTCTGGAACCGCAAGACCGCTACGGTCGCAGGTTCGAATCCTGCCTCGGGCATGGATGTTTGTGATGTCCTTAGGTTAGTTAGGTTTAACTAGTTCTAAGTTCTAGGGGACTAATGACCTCAGCAGTTGAGTCCCATAGTGCTCAGAGCCATTTGAACCATTTTGTTTTGTTGATATGCGGCTTTCAGCCGAGTTTTCAGCCTATTTAGATTAAACATTGAAAATCTTTGTCGTGGCCTTAAGCCGTCACACTGTTTTTGATTGATGTGAGGCCTTCAGCAGAGTTCTATGGGAAAAATTTAAGCTAAGGCTCTCAGCCCATTTATATTGAAGATAATAAAATTTTTTAAAGAAGTGAAACCTCCAGAAGAACTCCTGTGCCTCAATTCCTTGCTTAGGCCTTGTGCCTTGGATTTTCGATGTGGCCTTCAGCCGATCTAAATTAAATCAAAGGAGGTCTTTCGTTAAAACCTTGAGAGTTTTTCATTCTTGCTTCTGTGATTGTCTGTTTTAAGAAATAAAGTTTATATGTTGAGTGCAACCGACAGAAACCTATTCTGGCCCCTTTCCACAAATATAAGCTCACCCCCTCTGCCCTGATAGCCCAGGGATTTCAAAGGGCATGCTCGCTCTGAATGCCAGCACAGACCCCTCGTCCAGATACGACGTGCAGACACGACGCCTACATCACAACCGACGACGTTGCCTATTACATACGTTGAGGCAGCGAGGAACATGACGAACCCGGACGTTGTTCCGTTCCAGTTACCAAAACCCCCGGGCCCGGTTTCCGAACCCACGACGATGCGGCCTGCTTCGAAACCGTCGACGTCCTTGACAGCAGCGACCACGTCTGCCCTCCAGCCGTGTGAGGAAGAGAGCACCAGAAGGTCGATTCGGGCTGCGACATGGAGACGCAAGAGGTGCATACTGTTCGACGTGATCCACAGGACGCGGACACGCGTTCCCGCAAACAGAAGTCTAGCAAACAACGAAAGAAGAGGAGGCTGTCTGTAGGGATTACTTCCCGAGATGGTGACACCTTGCAGGAGGATGAGAAAATCCCTCTGCAGCCCAGGTTGTCGACCTCACTCCAAAGGCTCCTGGTTCGCTGCTGGCAACGTCCATCGAAGGACGAACACAAGATGGCGATACTGAACCCACCGCCGAGCCCCCGTCGATTATGCGTCTAAAACGCCAGATGAACGTCATCTGTCGCCTAACGTAGCACACCTCCAGCTTAGTGATTGGGCGTTTGAGATAGAGATGGAAAGAATGATGTCAGACTCGAGCAACAAAACGATGCCCTCTGCCGGCGGATCGTCGGACGGACATCTTATCTCTGCCGATCAGTAATACAGATGGTGCCGGTGACAGGGACGGTCAGACGGGCCACGTGGCGCTTACTGAATTAAACGGCTGCAAGATACGTCAACGTACTACCCAATGACCCAGGTGTATCGGACAGTTACAGTCAGTGTGAACGGCATTAGTTCCACGATCAGAATCTAGCTATTAAAGGACATGATTCTGGCACCGGATATTGATATGATGTTTCTTCAAAAGGAGTATTAAGAATGAATGGACGTACTGCACAGTCATCTATACACATTTGCAATGTTACAATCGTACTCGGCCTGATCCGCGCCTGAATGTTTACGGCTACATGTCTTACGTCAACCCAGCTACCGACGGTCGTGCTATTACGCGATGGCATGGAACCAACGGATATTCGGTATTTGCCATCAGCGCGAAGCGTTACGCTCACCATCGGCGCAGTCCGCCTTGTGAATCTGTGCGCCCCGTCTGGTACTACGAATGGTCGAGAGCGAACACTCTATTACTCTACTTAGGTGGCGCCATTCTTCCAAGGCTCTATAGAGCACTTATTGGTGGGCGGGGACTGTAACAGCGTCTTACGCCCTGAGGATCAGAACCCTCACCATATGCCATGTCCAGCCCTTCATGCTATGGTCAGGGACCTTGTTCTGCATGATACATGGACACTGATCCACGATGACCTACGTGGATATACACACTTCACCAGCCATTCGGCCAGCAGGTTGGACAGGATTTACGTTTCCCTAGGTCTACGGACAGCGACTGTGTGTGCCGGGCTGTGGCTCACTGCATTCACCGACCATCAGACCTTCATCTGCGCCGTGTCTCTGCCACGACAACAGATGAGCTGCAGTTGAGGACCTTGGACTGTTGACTTAAACGTTTTCCGGGAAGCGGCCTGCCGTGTAGCCGTTGCTGATATCTGGCAAAATGTGAGCTACGAAGTGATTCCGCGACGGGATGGTGGATACACTGCGCCAAACCAGCTATTCTCCGCACGCTCGTGGCGTATGGACGAGACAGGGCGCTTTGGCCCCGATCTACCTCTGAGCTTGCGAGAACAAGCGTCGCAACAATCTTCGCCAGAGCGCCAAACGGCCGTCTACCGGACACCGGCACAGGTTCTCCAGATCACGGCTGAGACACTGGAAGGCACGCGGGCTCGAGCGAGACTTCAAGATTCCATCCCAGAGGAACGTGCTTCTCTTTATCACATTGTCAGAGAACGAAGACGTCGTGAGAGGTGGCTAATCACGGCAGTTATTTCAGCGGAAGGATAACGCGCAGAGACACATACATCCGTCTACCATGTCCTCACACTCTATCAGGTCAACGGCCTCACAGTGACGTTGGAGACGTCCTGCACGACCTGCCACCATCGGGTAGGGCACAAGGCGACGCCACATTCTCGGACGCCGTCATGTGGGAAAAATGCGCTTGCACCTGTAGCGGAGCGCGAGAAACAAATCCCCCTGGACTTGATGGTCTTCGGCTTGAATTTTGTAGCATCTTTTCTGACATGATTGGGAAGTTTGGCGGTGTATGTGCTGCGAGCTCCTCATCAGACTTTGGCGTTCCCCTCGAAGTTTTGGAGGGAATGATCACCCGTGTGCCAAAACCGAGCGGGCGGTGCAGACCGCAAGACTTCCGGCCTTGCCCGCATACTTAGTGCTCGCCTTCTCGCTACTGTTAAAGATACCATTCGTGCCGACCTAAAATGTCTGGGGCGGCCGCGGTGGCCGTGCGGTTCTAGGCGCTTCAGTCTGAAACCGCAGGACTGCTACGGTCGCAGGTTCGAATCCTGCCTCGGGCATGGATGTGTGTGATTTTGTTAGGTTGGTTAGGTTTAAGTAGTTCTACGTTCTAGGGGACTGATGACCTAAAATGTTAAGTCCCATAGTTCTCAGAGGCATTTGAACCATTTTTTTAAATGTCTGGGAGGTGGCGTTAATATACAGACGGCGTTAAACTCTTATAGAAATGTGGTGGCGCTCATGTCGGCATGCCGGTTAGAAGGCGCCCTCGTGGCAATTGATCTAGACCACGCATTTGACCGAGTTGAGCACCATTCCCTGCAGGCCATCTTCGAGAAGATGGGCCTGTCCCCAATATCAGTAGGTCCTTCCACAGTCCTGGTCAATGGCTACCGCTCGTCACTGTTCACTATTGACCGCTCAGTGCGGCAAGAGTGACCTGTGTCAGCCTTTCTCTTCGCCGTCGCCCTTGAACCTGCGTTTCATGGCCTACGGCAGCGTTTGGAGAGCATTCGCCTCCGCAATGTGAATTTAAAATGCTTGCCTACGCGGACGATGCAGTTTCCTTGGCGAGGTCGGCAAAAGGTATATGTACACGGCGATCGCGTGTCGTCAACGATACGGCGAGGTGACCGGGAACCGTATTAACCAGCGGAAGTCGCACTATATGAATGTGGGCAGAATATAAATACGCCAGTGCCCATTACCACGGTTCTGGCGATGAAATGTGTCGGAGTGATCTTCCGTGGGAACGTGCAGCGTACAGCAGCAGCTGCATATCGCTGGCTAGTTAATGTGATCCGCACGCAAGTTGGTCTCCATACCTTTCGAACACTTGACTTGATCGTGCGGTACATTTTGTCAATGTCTATCTCGCACCGAAAATTAATCATTGTACACACGTTCTCCGAACGGCCGCTACGGTAGCCGCTAAGTTCCAGGATGCCTTAGCTCATTTCGTCAGCCGTCGTAGGGTGTTCAAATGGTTCAAATGGCTCTGAGCACTACGGCACTTAACTTCTAAGGTCATCAGTCTCCTAGAACTTAGAACTACTTAAAGCCAACTAACCTAAGGACATCACACACTGTAACCTTCCCACAAAATATATTTACATTTATAACCTCCCTACAAAATTCTTTTCACATTAACCTCCACACAAAATTCTTTCTGATTTAATCTAAGCTCAAAATTCATTCACATTTAGCGTAACCTCAAAACAGAAAAATTCCTAAACCTCTCAACAGTAAAAATTATAATTATATCTTTCACATTCAGTATAACATCCCAATAAAAAATAAATTCAGTAACCTGGTAATAATACAATGTAACTAACCTCTCAGTTAAATTGTCACTGACTTATGACTTTTCAATAATTCACTGTGAATTTAACCTGGTAAATTTTGGACGACAGCAGTCCTGCGTCATGGCCCTGAAAGATCATTCTGAATAAAAAAAGGAAAAATTCTTACCTCAATGATGTCACCGGATATATCTGCTCTTACAATAAATTTTTCCGGCACAGCTCTGTGCAATGCTGGCCGACCTATCTGTCATTTATGAAAGGAAGCAACTGATTTTTTCTATTGCAGTAATCGGGATGATCATGGATGGGAGAAATTAGTAAATTCTTTAAATTGAAATGAATGGTTGTTAAAAGTTACTTTTTATGAGGAAGATTATTATTACGAGAGTTTTAAAACATTTACATGCGACTTGAGATAACATTACTACATATGCGCGAGGCTGATTTTTACCTTATACAATAATACTCAGGCTCCGGCATCGCTGCGCCGCGATCGGGCCAGCCAACACGAGACACCATACCAGACCAGAACAGACTGCAGACTAGCAACAACTAACTGCTACAGGTACACAGTTCCTACTGCAGTCAACACTGCTCTCTGGTCAGACACCTTGCATATCGCAGGCAGCGCATGAGCAATACATCGAAATTACATCTGCTCGGACCTCTTACATAACCCTCCACTGGGAGGGCAAAAATTTGGCAGCGATGGTGAGTCAACTGGACTTGCCATGAGCAACAAATTTTTCTAAAATCTACTTAATTAACTAAGTTTACAGTCACAGACTATATACATATATATAAGTGCAGAACATGAAATGAAATAGAGTGCACATGCACTGAGTACAGAACATATCAAGCAATGACAAAATGTATACGCAATGAGTACAAAACACATTAACAAATGACATAAAATGCACACGCACTGTATATATCTCTACCATTTTACAAGAACTAGGATAGGAAAGGGAAGGATTGCATCATGGTTGTAGCACAGTAGGTTGCACGTAGCTGCACTGAAAGTCCATATCTTTCTACAGAAGCACAACACCAAGTGAGACAATCTGAAGTTCTCTTCCCTGAAGTATTAATCAGTGTAGCCAAGACACTGAAATGTCGTATTAATATTCAATGTTATCATTTTGGTAGTACATTAGGTACACCAAACAGTAGGACCGTAATAACATCTCCATCGTTCAAGGTGGTGGACAGCATGATGTGTCAACACCACATTCTTGTAAGGTACACCAACGTAGAATTAATGCAAAAACCAAATATAGTGCTCCATGATCATGAGAATGGACAGGACAAACGGGTATTGCAATAATTTCTGGTAATTAGGTCAGAAGGTGAAGGACATTAAGTCTTATGCTAGTCATCATTGAGAATTAGACTAGTCTATTAACTGATTTGAGTAATTGTTGGCACCCATTGCCTAGTTACTAAACATTTCTGTACTATGTATGGAGTATTACAGAACATCATTCATAAGTCATCTGATTACACTAAATGTTCACACTCATTGGCCAGTTACAAACCATTTTTATGCATTATTCAGAAGTGATCATTCAAAACAAGAGTTAACTAATGGCATAGCATTAACATAATTCATCTAGTTATAGTAATCATTGGCACTCATTGGCCAGTTACAAACCATTTTTATGCATTGTTCAGAAGTCATCATTCAAAATAGGAGTTAATGAGTGTAGCATCAAGCTATTGGTATTCATATATAATAGCATGTAAGTGACATAAGACAAATTTAAAATATAAGAAACAGTGGCATTCATTGGCCACTTACAAAGTATTCATATAGTTTTATAAAACATTATTCAGTATTATTCAGAAGTCATCATTCGAAATGAGAGTTAATTATTGGCATAGCATTTATAGAGTATAACAAAAATATTATTTACAGAAATTATTGGCATAGCATTTATGCATTATTACAAAACATCATTCAGTATTACTCACAACTCATCATTCAAGTGACATAGGACATATTTAAAATGTAACACACTGTAACTATTACTCACGATCTGTGTTCCAATAATACATAGATATAATGGATTAATACATCTGACAAAACTGCATTATATTTAGTACTATAAATATCTCTTAAACTAGTAGTATTATTTGGGACTGGTAATACATTTTTTTTGTGCTAGCAATGCATTGCGTTGGGATCGATAATTAATTGCTAGGGCATGAAAATATTTGCTACAAATAACGATTAATAACGTCATTCGTCATGAGTCAGCTGTAGCAAGGTTATGAACAAGTAGAGTATATGTGATCACATTCATGAATGACAAACACAAATGGGTAAAAAAAAATGCAAGTACTAGAACAGGTTTAATGAGTAACTGCTTATAGCACATTAATTTCATGAATAGCTTCTCCTGGAAAAAAAATACAAAATGAATTATTCAGTTGAAAGAAGAAACGCATATAATGCTGAAAAGTAGTGAACTTCGAATTAACAGGTAATGAAACGTATACTCAATATGTATGTACTCTAGCTGTCCTTTCCAAAACATTCAGTCATTATACCATGCGATATAAGACATACTATCAAAACGAACTGCAACACATACTTAAATAACTACATAGCATTTCTTAACTAACAGTAAATATATAAACTTCATCATTATCCTCATCTGCAAAGAAAAATTTCATTATTCATATTACCATAACTTCATCACTATCATCAGCTGCAAAGAAAAACTTCATTATACATATTAGCATATTCTTCATATAACTATTCATCATCATTCATTATCATCTGCAAAAAAGACACTTCATTATTCATTATTCATATTACCATTTACTTCATACAACTATTCATAGTATAGAGTTTCTTATTTCTAGCACATTTCGCACTAAAACTAAGATGTGTAGTTCTGTCTGACAGGCTGCATCAATCGCCTCGTATTCTGAAAGAAAAAATTAGTTAAGACTGCTGTCATACGATGTGTATAGTATATTCTTGTTAATGCTTGTAAATTCTGATCCATTTACTCTTCATGACGAGGTATTGCATTTTATTTCGTTCATTCCAAAGGTGAAATTCCCATTTCATAATAATCAACTGTGGTTTGTTTAAGTTATTTCTTTTACACGTTATTGCTTTCTGAAAATAATGAATAAGGATTAATATCTTGCATTTAAATCATATACCCATTAAATAAAATCTTGTTTCTAGTGATATAATTAAGCATACAGCATAGCATGACAGAAAACGTATTATGTCAAGAACATTGAGAGTGTTCAGGTGCAAAAATGTACACACAATCTCATAATGCAGTCGCCAAAAGTGTAGAACAGTCAAGATATTGAGACATCATAAGGAAAAAGGTTAAAGTCAACTGGTGTTTGTTATATCTTAAAGATTTCGTAGTGCACACAAACAAAACAGGAAAACAATCATACAAACACGAAAAATGGAAAATGTGCACGGTTTGATATATAACGACAAGAAAAGCGACCTGCTAACCTTACTTTGCCGGGAACTTGCCAAGAAAAAATTTGATAATGATCAGTAAGTAGTCACATAGATAGAATTGTATAATTGGTCATAAAATATGTAAGTTTATCTGGAAAAATGTGCACGGTCTGATGTGTAACGACAGGAAAAGCGACCTGCTAACCTTACCTTGCCGGGCACTTGCCAAGAAAAAATATGATAATCATCAGTAAGTGTTCATATAAATATCTGCAAATGGCATTACAGTGTGATAAATCATAAAGTATGTTCATTCAATAAAGGGTTTAATATTGGAGACATGGTAATTGCCTTTACTTTTTCTGTTTCTCAAAGTTTCGACGTGTACTACATTGGGGTGAGATATGCTGCGAATTCGATATGGACCTGCGTATGGAAGCTCAAATTTACTGCATCTACTCTTTCCTCTGTTGGATAAATAGTGTGTACGTACTAATATCTTCTTTCCAATGTGAAAGTCACGGCGTGTACAAACCTGTTTTTGCTGTCTTCTCCGGCGCTCTGCGGCACGTTTGATGTTGTTCAGCGCAATGTCAATTATTTCATGGTGTCGCAGTCGACGAGTTGTAGGAAAGGATACTAATTCTTTAATTTTATTAGGTGGTTCAACGTTTTTCAGTATAACAGTCGGAGATAATATAGTAGATTCATTTGGTATGGAGTTAATTACATCCTGGAACGACAGTATGTGTGTATCCCAATCAATATGTTTTTTATGGCAGTATATTCTACATGGTTTACCAATTTCTTTCATTAGTCGTTCACAAGGGTTCGAAGAAGCGTGATACTTGGATATATAAATCGGAGAAATGTTTCTTGCTCGTAACATATGTGTCCATATAGCAGATCGAAACTGTGGTCCATTGTCAGGAATTACTTTCAATATATGCCCTACATGAAATAGAAAATGTTTTACAAATGCTTTCGAAACAGATTCAGCAGTAGCTTTGCGTAACGGAGTGAAGGTAACAAATTTCGAAGTGAGTTCAACAGCGACAAAGATGTAACAAAAACCTCTATTAGATCTGGGAATCGGACCAAAAATGTCTACAGCGGCCATGTGTCTCAATTTAACAGGTACAATGGGATGTAACGGAGGAATATGTGAAGTCGTGTCCGACTTAGCTTTCTGGCAGATTTTACATGACGCTAAAACTCGTCGAATACGTTTCTCCATGTTGGCAAAATAACAGTTCTGTCTCAGTATAAGAAAACATTTTCTGGCTCCATAATGTGCGTAACTGAAATGAGAATACCAAATTAGTTTGTTAACCAGTTCGTCAGGAATGCATAGTAACCAATTGTTGCTGTCAGGGTGAGAGCGGCGAAACAGAATATTATTGCGTACAGTGTAATGGTTTCTAATGATAACATTATTCCTATCTTGCCAAAGGTGTTTAATTTCTTTCCATACGTTGTCTTTGTTCTGCTCCTGTGCTATATCTCGTAATGATGACGAAATGAAATTTTCAAATGCAACTTGTTGAATATACATGATGCAGAAATTTGCTTTGCAGAAGTTGGTTTCGATGTCTTGCTGATTGTTGCTGAGAGAACGGGATAGTGCGTCTGCTACAATATTTTGTGTACCGGGAATGTGAACAATTGTAAAATTAAATTCCTGTAGATAAAGTTTCCATCTGCTTAATCTGTCGTGTGTAAATTTTGCTGAAAGTAAAAACTGGATAGCTCTATGATCTGTGTAAACGGTCGTATGTCTTCCATAAAGAAAATGCCGAAATCTCGTAAACGCCCATACAACACATAATGTTTCAAGTTCTGTAACAGAATAATTGCGTTCAGCAGGTGACAGAATGCGACTGGCAAAGGCGATGTTTTTAATTACTGTAGAACCATCTTCTTCAATTTCCTGAAAAATATGTACGCCTAAAGCGGTGTTGGAACTGTCGGTGGCAATGGAAAAATTTCTAGTAAGATCTGGATGTGATAAAAGTGGTGCATTCAACAAATCTTGTTTCAGATTGACATATTCAGAATGTGCTTGGCTATCCCAGGACCAAATAGTGTTTTTACCCGTCAATTGACATAATCTAGGGTGTCTAAAGCAGAGTAATGAATAAATTTACGAAAAAAATTAATTAAACCCAAAAAGCTGCGTAGTTGTTTCTTCGTCGTAAGAACGGTAATGTCACTTAAAGCTTGAAGTTTTTCCGGGTCAGGCGCAATGCCTTCTGCTGAAATTACATGTCCAAGAAATTTTGTAGAAGTTTTGCCAAAGTGTGATTTGCTAAGATTAACTGTGAGTCCTTGTGCACGAAAAGTTTGCAACAGTTGTTCCAGAATCAGATTATGTTCGGACCAGTTAGCTTCTGCAATAAGAATGTCGTGATTCTGTCTTTCATGCAAAAGTGTGTATCGGATGTCGTCAAAACTAATAACATTTTCGTGAACAAGATTCTGTGTGTCAAAAGTAGTGTTAACGTTGCTGGAAGATGCAACCTGTGGTGTATCTAGTCAAATTCTTTCTGACGTACTGTTATTTGCGGGAGGATGCTGTGGCATTTCAACTATTTGTACTGTTCTGTTATTTCTTCCTGGCGTATTAGGTTCCGGATGATACCTACTGTCTGGTTCATTCATGATTATCTGTTGTTGTGGTTGATTCTGCTGCTGGTAAGACCGACTGTTATTAAACGTACGCCGAAAATTGTGCTCATTACTTTTACGTCTGTCATGATAGTCATTTCTATACGGCGCGTTGCGATAGGAATTGAAATGATGTGTTTTCTGTACGTAGTGATTTCCTTGTTGCTGTGAGTTACTATTTGGCGGAGCCGACGTTATATGTGTAGGCGGCGAAACATTAAAGCTTGGTTGACCTTGCACATTATATTTTTGGTTAGGTATGCTAACCGGCTGGTTTTGATGCTGTTGTTGGGAAAACCCTCTATTGTTGCCAAAATGCGTCTGCGATAGCTGCATATTTTGTACATACTGATGATTACACTTACGTCTTTCATTAAAATTACGCTGGTAGTTCTGGAATGTCTAATGAAAAATGTCACTTTCGGTAAAACTTGTCATATCAGGTTTTCTTTACTCATTCTTAATTCTAGATAGATCGATAGTTGAAGAGCTGTTTTGATAGATATAAAGGATAGTAAAAAAGAAGGCAGCAGCGCAGAAAACTAAAGATGAAATAGCACTACTACGGCTCGGGGCCCTGTGCACGCTACGGCACATATTCATCGAAGTGTAATGAATCCCCTGAGGCCTATTATGCGCTGCAAATAATTTTTGGTTTCTGCATTACAGGCAATGCCGGTGAAAATTCAAAAATAAATTGTCGTATCCAGTCAAAAGGGTGAATCTGTGTTCTGTCATTTTTAAATACCTTAAATTTTTTCACGGATAGAAAGTGTTTGTAATGAAAATTATCGTCTCTGTATGTCTTAGCAGGTTCAGGATTGCATGAGAATCTGTTTGTCTGTGTCTCTTCGCATTCTAAGTTGCGTGGTCTCTGTAAATTACTTAAGTTATACTGGCTGTGTGAGTGTGACAAATGTTTGGGAAGTGGCGTATGCTGTGATGTGTTAAAGGCTGAAATATTTTTCATCTCCGTCACTTCTTACTGTAAAGATGACAATTTTCTACGTAATGTATTACTGGACGAACCTATCTCACTGATCGTCTGCTGTAAATTTTGGAATTCGGGTGTTCGGTTACGCGAAACTGGTGACGTATCGTCTGATTTGGTGTCATTGTTATTTTCGATAACATCAATGCGACTGCCCAATTCATCATATTTTTCAGTCAGTGCTTTTACCTGATCATCGTTTTTAGTGTCACAAGCATTAATTTGTTTTTGTATTTTACGTGTGGTTTTGTTCAATTTTTTAACGTCTGCTTTGATGGCATCGGGATCCTGTATTAATTCCAACTTAGTCTGTTGGTCATTGTCTGAAAGTCTAATGTGTGTGTGTCTGTTTTTATTTTAAGATCGGAGATTTCATTATGCAATGCAGTGTTCAACTGTTTGATTTCTTCCGATACTGTAGCAATGTTGTTGTCTACGTATGTTTTTGCTTTCGTAAACAATTTGCGTTTATCTTCCTGTCTCTGTGCGGTAATTGTTTCCATGACTTGTCGTTTTACTTTATTTTGTTCCTGTATGAATTTACGGTAACGCGTTTCACTGTTTTGTAGGTGGTGATTAAAACGTTCGTCAATTTGGCTGTTCTGTTGGTCAAATTTCGCGTCTACTTTCGCATCCAGTGTGCGTGAAAGTTCTGCTGACATTAATTTAAACACATCGCGTAACTGTGTTGCGTTTTCAGAGCATTGTTTAGCGACTGCACTAATTTCGTCTCTAAGTAAATTAGTTGTGCCTGCATGTGTATTACTTAATTCTTGAGCCACAGATCTAATTTCTTCACTATTGCTCATAGCACAAGCCTTAATTTCCTCACGTAATTGTTCTTTAGTATCATGACATTGCGCGGCAACGGCTGTAATCTGTTCACTAAGTTGTCTGTTCTGTTCATTTAGGTTGTCTTGTTTTTCATTCAACTGAAATTTTCATTAAGGTTGTCTTGTTTTTCATTAAGTTGTTCGTTCAATTGATTAATTTGTAGCAATAATGCCATAAATTGATCAATGCCAACATTACCTACTCTATTCTCAGTGCTGTGTGATGATGTATCTGAATTTGTCACGTTTACTGTAACCATTTGGTCATTCTGTAATTCTTGAAAAGGTTTGCCAATTGAATGTGCACTGTTGGTCACTACACCGGAATCAAATAAACTTGACATGTTTTGTGAATATTGTTCACCTTCGGTAGAAACAATTATCTGTTCACTACGTAAATTTTGCAAATTAGGCGTGTCAAACTGGACAGCGTTCATTGTAACGGAACGTGTCGCGTCATCAATTGTTACATTTACTCTGGACATAATTGCATTTGTTTGCTCATCATTAGGATCAAAATCAATATTAGTGATCGGTACACACTGATTGTCTGTAAATGGAGGATTATCATTATTACACTGAGTGTCGCAAGTATTATCGGTCAAATTATTCGAGTCGGCTACTTCACTCATTGCACATCGCGATGTACTGTTAACAGTTTTTCGCGGCATTTTTCACAAATCAAAATTAAGCACAAAATGAAACAAAGAGAAAGCAAAAATGGAACAAACACAATTACAACAAAGAGCAATAAATTGCCGATGATCTGTGAAAGAAAGAGTGACAAATTAGTAAATGCATTGCGCCAGATGCAAACTACATTTAAGTAAATAAGAGCAGATATATGACTACTTCTCAGAGATTCACAAAGAAATACGATCCTGGCCGGTTGTCGCCAAGTGTAACCTCCCCACAAAATATATTTACATTTATAACCTCCCTACAAAATTCTTTTCACATTAACCTCCACACAAAATTCTTTCTGATTTAATCTAAGCTCAAAATTCATTCACATTTAGCGTAACCTCAAAACAGAAAAATTCCTAAGTCTCTCAACAGTAAAAATTATAATTATATCGTTCACATTCAGTATAACATCCCAATAAAAAATAAATTCAGTAACCTGGTAATAATACAATGTAACTAACCTCTCAGTTAAATTGTCGCTCACTTATGACTTTTCAATAATTCACTGTGAATTTAACCTGGTAAATTTTGGACGACTGCAGTGCTGCGTCATGGCCCTGAAAGATCATTTTGAATAAAAAAAGAAAAAATTCTTACCTCAATGAAGTCACCGGATATATCTGCTCTTACAATAAATTTTTCCGGCACAGCTCTGTGCAATGCTGGCCGACCTATCTGTCATTCATGAAAGGAAGCAACTGATTTTTTCTATTGCAGTAATCGGGATGATCATGGATGGGAGAAATTAGTAAATTCTTTAAATTGAAATGAATGTTTGTTAAAAGTTACTTTTTATGAGGAAGATTATTATTACGAGAGTTTTAAAACATTTACGTGCGACTCGAGATAACATTACTACATATGCGCGAGGCTACTTTTTACCTTATACAATAATACTCAGGCTCCGGCATCGCTGCACCGCGACCGGGCCAGCCAACACGATACACCATACCAGACCAGAACAGACTCCAGACTAGCAACAACTAACTGCTACAGCTACACAGTTCCTACTGCAGTCAACACTGCTCTCTGGTCAGACACCTTGCATATCGCAGGCAGCGCATGAGCAATACATCGAAATTACATCTGCTCGGACCTCTTACAACACATCCATGCCCGAGGCAGGACTCGAACCTGCGACCGTAGCGGTCGCATGGTTCTTAGGGTGTTCAAGATGCGTCCCCACCCGACACCATACATCTTTGCCGAGGATTTTTCTGCCCCAGATGCGCCGCTGTCGACACAGACATACACCGTTTCGTTTGTGGTGCGACTGCCGACTGCTGGCTCCTCACACGGCTCATGTTGATATTGTCGCTGCGACGGACGCATCAGTCCGTAGAGCCCACCGAACAGATCCATCCCGACATCAGTTACTATCCTGCTACTCGTCATAACGCCACGGTGTTTGGTGAGAGCGCTGCAGGGTTGTTAGATTTTTGGCACTATTTAACGAGCAATTACATGGTTTTACGGCGCAAGTCGCCATATTTTTCGCTCTTTGCGAATTGCTTGGGATCGTTGTTTACGCGACCTCCATACCATAGCTGTGTACAGGGTGTGAGAAGATAAAGCACATGATGGACACCTAATTATAGGGTGTTTCACCTTAGCTGAACGAGACGACGACCTGGACATTCCACCGTCTGTCTGCTGTGGACATCCCCGGAAGGAGACTTAAAAAAAGATAATAACAAAAAATGAAACAAATAAAATATAACAAAAGTATTGTACCCTTTCCTTTATTCTGTCCTGATGCTCCCTTGTTTTCTGCTATGCATTCACTCCAGCGATCGTCATATTATGAAACAAAACTCTCATGCCTATAAGTAAGTCATGCATCTGATTGTGAATTGCCAAGCAGTTTTAGGAAATAGCCACAGTTGTCAACCAGCCTAGCACAGATGTAATAATGTCATTCACTCATGTAATCAGAATTCAACAGAACCATGCCAGTAAAGTGAAGCATTCCATTTATATATTAAATCTGTCATAATTAACTTTTTGAAAAAGATAATAATACTTTAATTTAAGACATCAATATATAGTTGTCCGCTTTAGCGATTTTAAATCTAACGTAATCTATTTCCTTAAGAATCTTTTTCCAGACGTGTTAATGTGATACCGACAATGAGTGAACAATTATTATATAGCCCACCTTTATTTGTAATTTTCAGAAAATAATGTTAGTAAATGTATTAATTAGATGATACAATAATATTAACTTGCCAAAGTCAGCACGTCCACGTAACTGATTTCAGTATTTTTTTTCGTTTTGTAAATTAAAATAAGAAAATAAGGATTTCCGACTACTTCACTGTTATGCAGAACCAATAATCAATAACATTAACAAATCTTCATATCTTTGAGGCATCGCTTGACATACGACTAGACTCTGTGTAATATACAGCTTTAAATTGTAAGGCTTGTAAACATTGAAAAGTGAGTACTGGAAAACACATGGAGTTCTTTGTGGCAGCGAGGAGTAAATATAGTCGCCCAGATATGCACTAAGTTCAACTTCCACATACATAATGAGTGCGGAAATTCCTTAGGTGCAGAAAATAACGCTAACACATCGCCACCAGCTTAAACGACACGTAACCCCCCTGCGACAGTGCTGTCTGCCGAATAGACAACACACGTGTATGTCACAGCCTGTTCGACGATGTAAAAATAAGGTCATTCATTTGATGGCATGACCATCCAAGTGCGTATTCTTGGTAAAATATGAACAAAAGAAACTGTAGCCTTTTACCAGCAATTGTATCTAATCAATCGCAGCCCTGAAAAACCAGTCCATTATGAACAACGTGTTTGTTAACTATAAAAATATATTTTTTAAATTTTTTAAAGTTCTCTTTATTAATGTTCACGGCTGAAGAGCGGCATTGCTCCGTTCCCAGCCCACCCTCACCCTGATGGGGATAACAATAAAGGAAAAAAATAATGCTATGAACAAAAAATTTTAAAACCAACAAAGAAATTCAGTGCTACGACAAAAAGCATTGAGGATTTAACCGTATACAACAGACACTCACGGAGTGATATCTAATGAAGATAAGAATTTAATTATACAGTTCCTCCATGTATGATATCGGCAAGGATATACTATTTACTATTCAACGTGGAGTCCAGGTTGTTTCAGTAATTCTCACAGAACTTAAGGATGGGCGTTTTGGTACAAACTATATAACCGGATTGAAAAGGGAGAGTTTCTGAGGGAGAGATATCAACCATGTTTTCCTTTAACCAACCTTGTAGTACCCAGAAGTAGTGATAGAGCAAAATACGATTTGTCATAGAGAGGAAGTTCAAAGCGGTCCTTCTGGTGTTCTTTAATTTTTTTACTTTTCAGGTCTTGAAAGTAATGTATAGTAAAGTTCATTAAAATTATAATTAAAGTATTAGATAGACTAATTAAAGAGCACACTTAAATTCAGATTTGCAACCTATTAGAAATAAAATGCACTAGTTACTGTATATACATCATAAATGCTTTTCTTAAACATATTTTAAGGAGAGTGTCATCAGTTTAAACGTTTTATTTACAGCGCTACTGTCTTGTGCCGTGTCTGAGAAACATTATTTGTGTTTAAATCTTCTCGTAATAACAGGTATTATTAGACTTGAAAATCCCATAACATACTTTCGTGAATGACCTAGATCTTGCAGTACGTAACAACTCTACACTTTTACAAATGCACTACAGTTATAACCTATTACGAATGATCTTTGTAACCTATATTATCACTGTTGGACTAACTCTTCTGGTAGTCACAGAAAGAAGTGTCTTTCTATTCTCTCCCTGGACGTGATTCTAGCAGCAATCTCGTTCACCCACTTAAATTTGATCAATGCCGAAAATTACTCTACGATTAATAACTGGTACCTAAAAGGAGCCTTATTGTAAATGATGAAATTTGAATCGCCATACGTTTGGATTTTGATAAAGGATGTTACGAGAAAAGCCATTAGCCTTCGTCTGGGAACTACATTTGCAATTCAACAGAAAGTGTAATGTTCGCCTAGTAAAAACGTAGAATTTCAGTATGATTCACAACCTGAGGGAGCGACAGTAAAATAGTTTATTAATGGCGTAATGTATCGATCATTAGAGCACAAAAAGCCACAGCAACCTCAAACGTCTCTACTGTGTTACCCTTCCAGTGATGTTCCAGTGCATAGAACAAAGTCGGAAGATGTGGAGAATGTGGTTGAATATATACCGCAGGATTTTCGTAGGTGTTCTGAAAACCTCTTTCACTTGCCATGTCTTGAAATGGTCAATGACTCTGAGGTGATTACTTTTATCACTCTTATGCACTCTTTTTGCATTGTCTGTCTTATTGTACTAAATTTTCAGTATGTTGCTTTATATGACATCTTACGTATTAATGACAAGTGTCTTCATAAAAGTAGAGAAACGTCAGATGTTTTGTAATAAGTCCATGTTTTTTTTTCATCTGAAAAATACAGACAATGTTATTTTGAGTTCCATCAACTGTTGTGCTGAAGTCTCTACCTTCACTAAGCTTAATTGCTTTTCTTTCGTACAAATGCTATGCACTTCATGTAGGAACAAGATAGTTTTTCCCAATTTTTACTTTTGGAAACTGTAATTGAAACGAAATTCAAAAATTCATTATAGCAGTCCTATTTTATGCATAAGATGTGTATATAGAAAAATAAAATAGAATTTGTTTTCAATTTGGAAAATACATACAGCTTCTGCTGTAACATTTAGAAAATCGGACTGGAATCACCGCTTCATTAATGCATTGGGGTCCCGCCTACACTACGTATTTGGTTCAAAATGGTTCAAATGGCTCTGAGCACTATGGGACTTAACATCTGTGGTCATCAGTCCCCTAGAACTTAGAACTACTTAAACCTAACTAACCTAAGGACATCACAAACATCCATGCCCGAGACAGGATTCGAACCTGCGACCGTAGCAGTTGCGCGGTTCCGGACTGAGCGCCTAGAACCGCTAGACCACCGCGGCCGGCACTACGTCTTTGAACAGAGCTTAACTGGTGTCGAGGTAAACAATCGGAACATTATTCATCGATAATCTGTCAGACCGTTCATAACCAACGTGCACAGTGCTGATCGAAATTAGAGCGTACTTTTTTGTTCTTTTCCTTCTGCATAGCCTGCATGAGGACTATACAGGTTGTAAGGGATATAGGTTCAGATATTTCTGTTGGTGACTAACAACAGCATTACATCAGTATTTAAAACATTTGTAGACTAATAATTATAGCCATTATAAATCGTATGTTTTCAGGTTACTTAGAACGTCCAAGCAGACGTGGTAAGAGCAGCCATTAACGCTTATTTTCGCCTGGGCAGCACGTCTAATGAAGTGCGGCCGACTGATCGCAGAACGGTTAGCCTATACTGGCAGGGGTAGTCCACTTACTAGTGATGCAGTACTAGTGTGTAGAAGACAGGTCGTGAAGTTTGTGACGTGTTTGTGGGAAGACAGTTCGCCGCAGAGAAAAAACAAATAGTACACTGACGTATTTACTTATTAAGGTTCCATATATAAAAATTATAAAAAAATCTACACTTCTACGTGCAATGGTCCATGGCAATGTGAGGCTGTATTGTGTCTAGGTATGGGCAGACCAAAAGATAGGAAAGAAAGAGACTAGTAAGACAGTGATGCTCCTAGGGCTTGCCCAAGTGCTACTGTAGTTGAAGAAGGGACTGCACGTTGAGCAGTAGTGTACAATGAACAAGCCATAAATCTGGGTAGGTCAAAAGATTAGGGGCCCACAAGGCATGAACTTTCACAGGCTATGGGAGAGATATTTGCAAAAACAGCAAAATAAGGTGTTACGCAACACCAATAAAAGTTGATAACAAATAATTTGATCGGCAGGTTGGCATAACTGAGCAATCAAAAGCAAGTTACACAGGCAGGGTGACTTTTCAGTATGCTTTGGAACATGAGATACTGCGATGTGTTCCTTCTGTGCGGCACTTTTTGCATTTTTTTACTGCTCATAGTGCGAGAATATCGCTCAAGGCGTTAGTCACGAACGTAAAGCCGTCGGCACACAGACCGTGCATGCGAACGTTGAGCGTTGAGCGTGCCGAGTTTCTGACGTCATAGCGTGGAATAGCTCGTTCGGGAGTCTTTCTGAACGTGCAGAGCAATATCTGGCATGTCAGATATTCTGAGCGAGCGTCTGAGCGTTGACCAATGAGATGTCACAACGCCACCTACGTCACACGCGCGCTGTCTCCCTTCAGTACAGAGTTGTGAGGCGCCATATTGGCATTCGTTTCAAGCCTATATGTATATACGCCGTTTCTGAGCACCAGTAAATTGAGAATCACTGGAAAACCCGTTGTTAGTTGTGTGATTCGTTGCAATAAAATAATGAGAAACATCGTATTCGTGGCAAAAGAATTATTGTAACTTGCGTATTATAAGAGTAGGCTATTTGAAGGCAGCGACACACTGAAGATCCACCCAAAACGCATTGTTCTTGGTACAATTTGTTGTAATTAAATTTCAGTTAGTAGCATAATTAACGTTTGTAGCAAGGGGTAATACAAGATGATTAAATGGGCACAGGACATAGGACTAAAACTAAACCCATCTAAATCCTAAGCGGCACTTGTTGGTCACTCTAAGCTCATTAGCCCAAAACATCGGGATTACGTACCATCTCTTATCCTAAATGGAACAAATATTAACTTCTCTCCCTCAGCAAAGAGTTTGGGAGTAATAATAGATGAAAATCTAAATTGGACAGAGCACGTAACTGTTGTGTGCAATAAAGCATCAGCATCCATTCATGTTCTACAAAAATATAAAAAACTCTTCCCTTTCGATCTGAAAAAGAAATTAGTACAAGCGCTTATACTCCCAATCATTGACTACAGTGATATTACCCCACAAGGCCTCTCTCAGGAAAACTCGCGACGTCTGGAATTGGTCATGAATGCCTGCGTCCGATGTATCTGTGGCGTTCGACTTTTTGATCACATTTCACCAGCATATGCAAAATTGTCCTGGCTGCGTGCAGACAAACGCAGAGATTTCCATACACTCTGTCTCATTTACTGTCTTATAAATGTACACTGTCCCTCATATCTTTCATCATATTGTGACTAGAGCAATCAAATTTTCTTATTTAAACTATTGTCATGATGTAACTCTGATGCGTGAAATGCTGCATGTGTGAAACACTGGTCCGATGTAAGAGGGGGCCTGATGGCCCTAATGTGATCAGGTTAAATAAATAAATAAATACCCAGTGCGTGTTGTTTGCTTAGCGCAATGAGCAGTGTATCTGTCCCATAACGAGATTTTGTTCGGGCGGTGGTTCACGTCTTAACACTTCCAAATTTTTTTTCCTAACATTCGCATTTTTATTAGGTTCTGATACTTTATTATTAGTTTAATATAAGTGTATGCCATAATATTTGATGTTACGTAAATATAAGTTCACTTTGTTTCGAGGGGTGACTTTGTTCGATTGGCTTAATCTACAGGACAGCTTGCGCTACTTGTATAAAGATATTTTGCTCCTTTTTCTTTTACGCTTCGTAATTCACATGTTGCAGAGATTCTGCTACTGGGTAGGAACAGTGATCAAGTAAGACTGACCTTGGGGTTTTACTAAAATGTGGGAATGATGAAATAATGTTTATGTTATGCGGAGATGTATTCCAAAATTGTACCGCACTGTTTGTAAAGGAACTTTTATAAGCCTTTGTCCTTATTGATTGAACATGGTACTTTCCTTTTCGTGGACGAAGGAGGAAATGTGCGTTTCAATAGAGCTAACATGGAGATTTTACGCGCGCCCGTTGAGTAAGCAGTGTGATTTACGAACTAGAAACATCCCTCATCCGCCGCTGGACTGCGTTGTGATCGCGTATACCACGTTGGGGCCCACGTAGCGTGTGCACGAGTCGCATCGTTCGTGAGCGTTCAGCAGCACGTTGAACTTGGCACACTCAACGTTAACGTTCGACAGCACGGTCCGTGTGCCGACGGCTTAAGGAACGCCAAGCAGTCAGAGTTAAGTGCTTCGTTCAGTCCTGCTCAGCCACATGATACGCAGACGGCAACTGACGCTTGCAGTGCTACTGTGTCTGGAGCTCAGGATGGAAGCCAATACGGCCACACACCGGCCACACATCACCCAAAAATAAATATTTTATAAACATTGCTGGAGAAATTCAGCGATCACAATATAATATTTCAGATACTCATTTTACTAAGGTTTCAAGCTCCTCTTTTCTTTCTTCCGTGTTTGCGATTTAGAAACTGGGTGTTTCTTAGAAATCAGCCTTATGCAGACACTATTAGTTTATTTTTATTTTTTTATTTACCCAGACATGTTTCGACACCAATGTGTCATCTTCTGTGGGTCAAATTTTTATTACTGTACAGTACAATATCACATTTGTAATAATTTAACTGCTGTAGGCCTAAGAAATGCAATATTTGTAATTTGCTTCGTTTTGTTTGGACACTATGACAGTATGTCATCTGCAAACTAGCCATTAAGAAAATTATTACGTATTTGTGGAGCACTGTTTCGAGGGTAGAGTTTATGTACTTTTCTGTACTTACATTTTCCGTCGTGTTTCGTGTCCCTGGTTGGTGTCTCAATCAGTTGCTGTTTCGTGCGTTGCTGTCACTCAGTTTATCACAAATTTCCGCTCACTACTTCACCTCTCATGCACTTACACAAAATGTAGTGAAATGTGATCTGCACAGATACTTCTGACAACACACTGAGTGAGAGATGTTGTGTTATTGTCGTTGCTCAGTTGTTCATCGTTGGCCTTGTGTTTGTTATGGCGCTGATTTTGAATGTGTGTTTGTGCGTGCGTGTGTGTGTGTGTGTGTGTGTGGGTGTGTGTGTGCGTGTGTGTGTGTGTGAGAGAGAGAGAGAGAGAGAGAGAGAGAGAGAGAGAGAGAGAGACAGAGAGAGAGAGAGAGAGGGAGAGAGAGAGATATGATGGAAAGAGAGGTGGGTCATTTTTGTATAGTTCATTGAGTGTTCCAAACAGTGTCTTGTTGCACAGTGTTGTATTTTCATTCAGGACTCTCTTTCCCTGTGTTATCGTTTTTGGTATGTGGTAGTTCTCCTCTAGCGTGACTTTTTGTTAGAGACTGTTGGTTTCTCTCAGGATCTTCAGATCAGTCTCCATGTTTTTTGGGTGGTGGTTTTCTTGTATTAGAAGGTCTCCAAAATTGGAGTGTGTACTGTCACTTCTTAGGGCTCTGAGGTGTTCGGAGTACCACGTTTTGAAATTTCTGTATGTTTGGCCTAAGTAGACTGACTGGCATGAACTGCAGGTTAACTGATATACTCCAGATTTGGAGAATTTGTCTGCAGAGGTGTTCTTAGGTCTTAGATTCTTCTGTACTGTGTTATTTGTGCGGAATGATATTTGTAGGCCTTGTTTCTTCAGTATGTTTCCCACCCTGTGTTCGTTTTTGTTACTATATGTTAGTGTGTGCCATGCTGTACTCTTTGTAGGATGTTCCTGGTATCATGTGACTGTTTGGAACTTGTGTTCTTGGTTCTCTGTTGTGGCTGGTGATTTTCTGGTGGTTTGTTCTCTTTCAATTTGTTTTTTAACACTCAGATGATAATCAAACTGAACAACAAAATTAAATTATTTGACGAGAGCCAAATATTCGAAGTTTACTATCGTCATTCAGCGGTTCCATGCTCCATGCGCAGCCATTGTCCATGAATATGGTTGAAGGTCTGAAGGTGATCATGTGATGATCGAAAGCGGTCACCTTTTAATAAACGTGCCTTTGCGGTCTAGACTGTTCTATAATTAATTTCAATTGATAATAAAATGCTCTAAAGTAACAACGTAAAGACTGCCACCCAAATTTTTTAACATACCAAGGCAGCAAACATCAAAAGATGATCATTGATAAAATTCAGACGACATTGTTTTTAAATCTGTTTGGGATGGTAAGAAGTTAGTTGTTCTGCTATAAGCACTTCAGAGTATGGCGTTAAGCTATTTTTAAAGGGTAACTAACGTCAGTTTGAAACATGGTGCATACATGAACAAATTGCAAAACTCTGACGTTTCCCACGCTTTTATGAAAACACCTGTCATTAATAAGATGTCATATAAAGTAACATACCGCAAATTTACCACAGTAAGACAAATAAGTCAAAAATAATGCATAAGAGTGATAAATTAGAAAAGTATGCACCTCAGTGTCATTTACCATCTCATGACTGGGAAATTGGAATAGCTTTTCATAAGACCTATGAAAATCCTGCAGTATATATTCAACTACTTCCTTCACATTTTCGACTTTGCTCTAAGCATTGGAACATCTTTGGCAGCCTATCACAGTAGAGAAGTTTGAGCTTCCTGTGAATTTTTAGTTTGAATAATCGATACTTTACGCCATCAATAAATTTGTTTACAGTCACTCTCTTAGGCTGTGAATCATGCTGAAATTCTATGTTTTTACCAGGTGGAAATTACTCATTCTGTTGGGTTGCAAATATATTTCCCAGACGACGGTTAGTGACGTTTGTAATATTCTTTATCAAAACCCAACCGTGTGGCGATTCAAATTTTGTCATTTCCAACAAAGCTCCTTTCGGGCAGCAGTTGTGAATCGTAGGACCCTGTTTCTTCTTACACTATATAATAGCGTAAATGTTACATTGTATGCATTAATTTTTGTCATTGATCACATTTAAGAAGGCTGAACGAGATTCTGGGCTAAAATCACGTCCATGGAGAAAAGATGAAGATCCTTTTTTTCTGTAACTTTCAAAACAGGTCAAACAGTTATAATATAGGTTCCAAAGATCATTCAGTAACCGGCTATAGCTTTACTCCATTTGTAAATGTGTAGAGGTTTTACGATTTGTGTGTGTGAATTCCTAAGGGACCAAACTGCAGAGATCATTGGTTTCCCATGCCCGAGTGAGGACTCGAACCTCGGCGGGAGTGGCCGCGCAATCCGTGACATTGCGTCTCTAACATCGCGGCCACTCCGCGCGGCGGGTTTTACAAACTGCAGCGTCATAGTCAATTACGTAAGTATGTCATGGGACCTCCATGTGATAATATAAACATACCTGTTATTATGAGAAAGACAAATAGTTTACACAGGGCAGGAACACACTTAGATGCGACACAAAATAGTGGTAACGCTATAAACGAAATATGTAAACTAATTGCACGCTCTTTATGATATATCGCAACAAAAAAGCATCCATGTCTGGTAAACACAAGACCTCTGTCTAATAGGAGAAATAGGAAACAATATGAAACCATCCAAACCTGAAAATACACACACACACACCAACTACACAGATGCTCACAAGTACGCACCCTTTTGAAGGTGGAGTTTGATACGAGAAAGACATGAGCAACGTTTGGGTTTTGGGGCAGATATCCTCACTGCTTGGATGAAATCTACTGGATGCGGATTGACCAGACACGCAGGAGAAGTTTCGAAGCTCATGTATCTGAGTGGTCTTACGGTTACGATCACGTACAGAATAAGAGACATTCCCTCGCAGAATAAGCGTAAGACTGTTCCATAATATAAATGTTGAGCAAGTTGTAAGAGTTCTCTGTGATACGTAACAGCGCATATGGGTATTTGCATTCTAAAGACCATAAGCCATTACACATAATTTCGTCGAAGCAGTTACAGTTGAGAGTTTATTTTATCACATATGTAGTGTGAAGGCCACTTATAATTGCATACACCTCATGTGACATAAATGAGCAATATTGGACACAAATAGCTTGAATGCAATTGTCATCATCGTATGAAACGCACAAAAACCTAGGTTTTTTCAAAACTTTTTTCCTATGTGGTGGAAACTCTTTAAAGGAAATCGTGAGCTCCTTGGCGATTTGACACATTTCACGTACCACTTAAGTAGCAACAACATAGCTGAAACGTACAGGTCTCGAGGTGGCGATTCTGATTATCATAAAATCTATCTGTACAGATTCACAGACCAGCTGAACATTTGGTACTCTTCAGTGTACCATACAGGTCATTATCAGCTGATTTTTAATTAAGTTAGGCTGTTGGATGTAGAATAAACTGGTAGGCCAAAGAAAAGTCATCGAGTGAGGTACTTAAGCACATTAAGTTGTGAAAGCTCTTGACTTTAATTAAGGAATCGTAACTGGCGGTGAGTCTTCAACACGACACATCTACGAACAGACTGCCTCGATGATTTAAACGAGAAGAGACACTATCTGAAAAAGATATTCTAATGACGCATTTCTGGAATACTCATGACGTGATCGCAGACTGTCGTCTACAAGTAATAACTGTAAATTTTAATTACAATAAATACTTGAAGCTAAGTGAAAACATTGGTGACAGCTCCACAACGTACTTCGTCAAAAATGGTGTAACATTGTTTGAGATGTTCCCTAGCAGCAAACGTGCTATCCAGGCATTCATGATCAAGAAATTCCTGGACGGTCAGTACTTACAGTATCGCCCTAAAGTATTTTTTAGTTGTAGGTTGGTAAGCGTAGTAATCTATACCCAGAATCAAAATAACCCGGCTGCTCAGACAGAAGTTAGTTTGACTTGGTCTGGTTACATGAATTGATTGCAGAGTGCCGATAAGCTTGGACTTAAGCCGTAAACAGTGTTTCCAAGGGGTTCATTCGGGTAAGTATTATGTATAATCGAGGACTGCAAAAAATCTAACTAGAAAAAGCTAATCCAACTCTTAATATTTTTATATATTTACAGTAATGACTAAAAGTAAAGAATATTCAATAGATTGCAAACTGTCTTAACAGCACTGAGTCAAGGACAAACTCAATCCGTTGTTGTGAAGATGTGTGACTTCTCCCATTAGCTTGAGGGTGTCTGGACATGGCTTCAGAAAAAAAAGGGGAACGATAGACAACAATATACGAAGAGGTCGGTCCCCAAAAAAAAAAAAAAAAAAACACTGAAGAAGGAGATAGGATCATCCGGGGGCAACTGATAGCTGATCTCAAAAAATCAGTCCGGGCAATAGGTGATGATTTAGGTAAAACATTGGATGAAGGACCATGTTTCGACTGTTACACGTCGCTTAGCAGGTATGTACAGGGTGTTACAAAAAGGTACGGCCAAACTTTCAGGAAACATTCCTCACACACAAAGAAAGAAAATATGTTATGTGGACATGTGCCCGGAAACGCTTACGTTCCATGTTAGAGCTCATTTTATTACTTCTCTTCAAATCATGTTAATCGTGGAATGGAAACACACAGCAACAGAACGTACCAGCGTGACTTCAAACACTTTGTTACAGGAAATGTTCAAAATGTCCTCCGTTAGCGAGGATACATGCATCCACCCTCCGTCGCATGGAATCCCTGATGCGCTGATGCAGCCCTGGAGAATGGCGTATTGTATCACAGCCGTCAACAATACGAGCACGAAGAGTCTCTACATTTGGTACCGGGGTTGCGTAGACAAGAGCTTTCAAATGCCCCCATAAATGAAAGTCAAGAGAGTTGAGGTCAGGAGAGCGTGGAGGCCATGGAATTGATCCGCCTCTACCAATCCATCGGTCACCGAATCTGTTGTTGAGAAGCGTACGAATACTTCGTCTGAAATGTGCAGGAGCTCCATCGTGCATGAACCACATGTTGTGTCGTATTTGTAAAGGCGCATGTTCTAGCAGCACAGGTAGAGTATCCCCTATGAAATCATGATAACGTGCTCCATTGGGCGTAGGTGGAAGAAACTAAAATGAGCTCCAACATGGAAATTAAGCATTTCCGGACACATGTCCACATAATATCTTTTCTTTATTTGTGTGTGAGGAATGTTTCCTGAAAGTTTGGCCGTACCTTTTTGTAACACCCTGTATATCACGATGGCAGGCGGCCTTCTCGAAAACATACAAGTGGAAAAAATAATGAAGTCGGACTACAGTTAACTAAGTAGTACCCGTAATGGACAAGAGATAAGTAATCGAAAATTCCATGCAGTGGTGCAAGCAAGTTTAATTTCTTCTCCTCAGATGAGATACCGTTCGTTCGTGGTGCGAGAAGCAAGTGGAATGACGAAAATTACCCACCGTGAGGCAATGGACGTGGAGGCACAGCGTTATGGAAAACTTTCGTCGGGCAACAATGTCCCTACGTAATGTATTATTATTGTAGTATTCCGGCTGCGAGTACCAGCGATGATGCACTACCGTAATTGAGACGACAATGCTCTTTGCGGTAAGAAGAAAAATGCATCAAGCTTTTTTTGCAATTGCTGGAGATAAGGAATGCCGATTGGCATTTTTTTTTTTTTTTTTTTTTTTTTTTTTTTTTTTTTTTTTTTTTTTGAGGTCAGATTAAGTTTGAATATAGAAGTAATTTTGAAGCGCAAAGGAGATACAACTTGTAATCGCCAAAGAAGGTAAATATCGTTTACGAACTTTTATTCAGTGTTGGATCCCCGGACCTTCATAGAACGACTAATGACTTTAGCAGTACAGTGCATTGTGACTCCTTCGCAAATTAACAATGCTGGGCGAATCTGCCACTATCCCGGTCCGAACGACGCCGTCAGCTTGTGTGTTAAGGGGCTCCGGAACGCCCTATACTTGCAATGTTAAAATAACGCTTATAAATTACATCTTTCCTCACAAAGTATTTGAGGTAGGAAGTTGAACTTTTTACAGATTATTTATTGGAATATGGGCTACAACTTAACACAGGGATTTTACAAAATTTTAGTTCAGTTATTAAAGATGATTTTTTTCAATTGTAATGAAAATTCACAACATTTTTTTGCAATTTTTTATTTATTTATTCAAAAATATACAGTTTTTTGGAAAAAGGCTGTGTTAAATTATGCAGAAGGTACTGTGTAACATTTACTGAAAGTTTGAAACAAATATGTTTGGAAGATCCTTAGGAAACATGTAATTAGTATGAGAAAATAAAAGTTTTGGGAATCGACCGACAAAGATTGGATTAACTTTTTAGTGCATTCCAGGTCCATAGGATGGATTATCTTCATCCTCTGCAAACTCCTCCTCCAGCTTCCTCTTGTTCCTCCTCCTGTTTACTCTTGCTTGTATTTCTAGACTCTTTACAGCCCTGTCTGCAGCCCGAAGGCGTTCCTTGTCTAAAGCAAGCATCGCTCGTTGTTGTGTTCGTAGATTTTGCTACCATTTTCTTCAGTTGAAGTTACTGCAACACTGTTCCAAAAGGTGGTCATGTATGAACACTTATCACATTTCAGTTGTATTTCACTAGCAAGTCCTACGTGCTTTATTATGGAGAGTTCCAGACCAACTTCACAACAATGAATACATCTTACACAGTTTGAAAAATTCCTTTGAGAACCGACATATCAAATATTTCATTCACATCCGATTCGCCCATAAAACATTCACAGTTTTCACTCATTGAACCAAGCTTCTTCTGTGAAGTATTTTCTTTCCCACTTTGACTGCTATGGGCAGGTGTACTTGAGAGGTTAGGTTCACGCACTTGGTTATCGTCTTTATTGTTTACAGTAATAACACATACCTTTGGCTTTCCAACATTTCTCCTTTTCTTAAAAGCCTTCAGAGGATTTCTAATAACTTTACTTTTACTCATTATTATACTTCAACAAAACAGAGACTCAAGAAACAGAATTAATTACGAATATTTTCGAGATAAATCAGAGTAAATAAACATGAAACAATCGACAATCACACAAGCGATATATATTGAACCATCACAGGTTAGCCACAACACATACTTTATCTCACATCACTAAAATGTACCTGATGAACACGGACGTTAATAATAACACCATTTAACAGCAGTTTAACAGCGCCACAGTGGGTCACGCCCATGTAGAACACATTTCAAAAAAAAATTAAAAATAGTTGTAGTCTTCGGAATTGAATAAATTATATATCTATTAAAAGGTAATAGTCTGCAGATTCAGAAAACGCAAAAAAGTAAAAATTGAACTTTTCATGATTTTGAGCCTTTCCGGAGCCCCTTAAAGACGTTTCCTAAGCGACCAGTTTGTTAGAAGATGATATATTGCCACTGGTGTTCAACCTTCTCATTTTGAAAGTGTTTCCAGAGAATCTTACGGCGACCGTATCTTAGCTGCCATAAGAGACAGAGCCTTCATCGCGAGTTGTAGCAGTTTTCTCCGATTTTGTCTGGCGTTCTGTGAGAGCCGGAGATACGGAAACCTCCGACAACCAACTCGTCCTGTACGTAACCCCTTCTCTCCTTACAGCAGCCACAAAAAACATGTTCATCTATAGTCAAATTTTGTCACAGATTTTTGTATTAGACAGGTAATAAATTTTTAAATGTGTGTATCTAGGCAAAAAATCAAAAGAGTTTTAAATGCAGTGCCTGTCTTATCTGTGTCAGTCAAAAGTCAAGTTAATTAATTATATTTTTTCTTTTACTAGTAGCAGTTCATTAGAAGGTATTCGAATGGACAAGCCAAAGTCCATACATAAAACGCATATAACATCTTTGGTGCGAGCTGGATAGATGTGTTCACCAACAAAACTGCACCAACAAAGATGCTTTTCTGTAAGACTTGCGTGAGCAGAGGAAGAAGATTCCCCAGGTGCGATTGGCAAAACTGGTGGATTCTATGCCATGCAGATGTGCTGTAGTAACACACGCAAGGGGCTGTGCAACCAGTTATTAAGTCAAGAACATCACCAGTCAAGACTTCATTATCGTTTTCCTTCTGGTTGGTTTTAACGAAATACTTTTGACCTTATGTAATTTGTTGACTTGTGCTTTATTGTTGATTCAATGATTATAATTGTATAATATGTCTAAGAAAATGAAGTGCACATTATAAATTTTGGCACTTAACTTCTTTCATTTAAAGTTTCCTCCTAAAGAATTTGTTTTTAGGATTTATTTTGCCTACAAAATACTTTTGAGCGATACTGTATATAGCTGATGTACTGGGAAATAGCAGAGGAGAGTTATTCTGCTCTGCGTGTTTCGTTACATATTCAGCAATAAATTTCGGCACTGCAGTAACGAATGTTAGTATTGTAAGATTTTGCGTACTGGTGTTTACCGCAAAGTTAGCTGCTCCTGCGGTAGCTGAAACGACGGTACTTGGAGTTGTACCATTAAGGCTTCTTGCTCCACCCTCCACTTAGCCTCATCAGTGGGCAAAATATTAAACTCCTTTGTTAGATAATAAAACCGTAAGCCTAGAACAAAGCTCCCGTTATTTTATAAAACGGGGCGAATTAAAAGTTAAAGCCTTGTACGGGCCGCGGTGGAAAATCCCCTATTCTCCTGGCATTAAATTTACCTGCGTTACACGCATTTCCTAGCATTTTTAGCCGTCGGATTTAATTTTGAAGTGCCACAAACAATCGGTGATGCAGGTATTAAATAAATATATAGATATAAACGAGACGTGCCGGGTCCCCTGTTTAAACGGTTTTTGTTCCGAAACAAAAGAAAAGCGGTAGCCCATTTCAGAGATGAGTCGCTGCAGAATGCGGTGAGGGCGTATGGTGGGGGCGAGGTCACGGTTGGGGGGGGGGGGGGGGAGGAGGAGTGCGGCGGTGTCAGGAAGGGGGCAAAAATCTAAGGGCTCGACAAAGCCGATTATTTCGTGCCGGGGCGCAGCGCGAAATAGCCATTGTGTTGAAGCGGTGGGGGAGATTGGGTCGCTCGCGGTTTTTGCATTCACGAAGCTCTCGGTGCATTATTGCCCTGTTTACAGAGGAGAGCACGGCCTAACTGCAACGGAAGTCTTAGTATTGGTTAAGTGTTGCCCCGCAGCACGTAAAATGGAAAATTGTCGACTGCTCTTAAGTTTGAAAACGGCTGAACACATCGTTATTGCTTCGGCTTACATCTGAAGTTTTGCAACAGTTACAATCGAGCAACTCATCAAAATAACGGCGACACCTATTTTGCGGATCACAGCTTCCGCACCGGGTGGTAACAATGGCCACCGCTTCACAGCAAGTCTCGTCCCATTTTATTTTCCATAAGGATAATGTTTACAAACAACAGCCGATTTCCCTCGCAACAATGCATTTACAGCCCTCTCGATGAATCTTCAGCTGCTGGTTACAGTTGAATCACATTGGTATATCGCCTGTGGAAATTTTCCTGAATTACTATAAGACAAGCGTTTCAAAATACAGGGTGTCCATAACTTGTCTTTACAGCTTTAGACTTTAATAACTTTAAAACCATGCTAGATAATAACAACTGGTTTCCAACCTGTGACGAGGTAACTCATAAAGTTTATTCACATCAGTGTACGCACCCCTAGTGGGATGGACAGTATTCAGCCAGTATTAAATTTCTCTGCGTGTACGCTCCAGGAACTCCATGACGACATGTTCAAACGCATTGAGACTGCGTGTCTTCAGTTACTGTAGCACTCATCCTTTATGAAAAACCTGTAGGAAGAAATCTAGTGGTGTGAGGCCTGGTGATCGCGGTGGACATCGAATCAGACCATCTCGACAGATCCACCTACCCCGAAACTTTCCATCAAGAGACTGACGGACATGTAGGGACCAGTGAGGTGTTGTCCCAGCCTGCTGAAGGTTGGAGGTGTTTCAGTTGTGGCACAGCAAGTTCTTGTAACATATTCTGGTAAACATCGCTGTTGAGGGTAGACTCGCTGTAACAGATTTGGCCAGAGTGGCAATTCTGCCCATATCTGCGAGACGCTCTGACCTTCCTTTGTGTTGCGTCTTATCATTTCACTTTTAACGTGAGGGTACCCTGAGCCCCATATACGAACGTTATGACCAGTTTGTCTGTTACACTGAAAAGTTGACTCATCGAGAAAGAAATCGTTTAGAAAAAGTCATTTCTTTGCTATAAATATAGATATTGGAAACTATTCGTGCTCTGGTTTATCCGTCGGCGTTAGTGCCTGGAGTAGCTGCACCTTGCAGATATAAAGATGTAACTTCTTATGCAAGACTTTGTGTATTGTAGATCGTGGCATTTTAAACTCTCTGGTTGCCGTATGCACTGATTTTGTCACATTCCTTGCAAACGCCTACCGTACCTTATTCACTTTGGCATCTGAAACATTTTCCATGAATGACGTATGCGAACAGCTGGTCGGGATTGTGGTTTCCTTCCACCCTGTACCCGAAAGTGCGTTTCGTCTCTGAACGAGCCTACGCACTGGACTTGATCCTTTGCCGCAAAAAAGAAAAAATACACTTTATGTGTTATCTCGACATATGTTGAAAATAAATTATTATGTAGTATGTTTAGAAGTTAATAAAGTGTAAATTTATAAAAGCAACTGAATCAGCGTGCTCACACTAAAACAATTCAAGGCAATTCAAGTAAACACATGTCCACATATGCTTTGTTATTGAATGGAAATGATACGTGATGTTATCGAGATGAAGCAACGTGCTGATGAAGATATGGTATTATGAAGACATTTCTACTTTTTTATGGGTATATATTTGTCGTTTGTATGTCTCTTGAACGTCCACTTATTGTTTTGAGCAGTTTCATAGGCAATGCAGGAGCTTTTTAGAAGTGTTTCAGATCTACAGAAACTACAGCTAGCAGTAAGACTACTTACGTATGATGGTTCTAGATGTACTGACGTGATCTACTGTATAGACGTGATCTATAGTTAGAAGAAGATCATCTTTGTAGCAAAATTTCTTTGGTCTTTTGTGATGACATTTAAACATATAATTTATGGAACGAATATCCGAAATATAGAATCACGATATTATCGAGTCATGCAAGCAATTCGACACGATTCAGTGAACTATGGGAGTGTGCGACTGTCCACGGTCCAACCCGTGCGCACTTCTGTGGAAACCACGGGAGGCCATTTTGAATCATGCCAGAATCTTTTTTTTTTTCTTACTTATTTCTTTTTCTTCTCTTAGTGCGCACTTCTGTGAAACTATCCGACAAAGTGAAGGTTCATGACGTACTGGGAGTTGAAGGCTTTACCTTCCCCTTCGGGGTTTGGGAAGTAGGAGAGAGATACTGGAACACTTGAAATGTAATACATATAGTGAGAAGAACATGGATAGTTCAGTGGACTGAACATTAACCGCGGAAGGCTCGAGTCCTGGACAGGTAAAAAATTTCATTCTATCAGCAAGTTTCGTATGAACATTTTGCGCGAATTTTCCTGACAAATTACGTGCGTTGTCGAGGCGATCTAAGGTTTAAATGGCTCTGAGCACTATGGGACTTAACTGCCGAGGTCATCAGTCCCCTAGAACTCAGAACTACTTAAACCTAACTAACCTAAGGACATCACACACATACAAGGCCGAGGCAGGATTCGAACCTGCGACCGTAGCGCGATCTAAGGCAATTTATTGATATAAGAAGTCAAGATCTCCGGAAGTGAGATAGTTTATTTCATGACCAGTTTCGACGGTAACTAGCTGTCGTCCTCAGATTCTCAGATCCCCCAGAAATATAATTACACATCAGTTTCGTCGACATACAGGGAACATGCTCCAGTTGTAATAATACAGCTGAGCACTGGTTTGTCAAATACATTTAGCCAGTTTTATATATTTGACAAACCAGTGTGGAGCTGTGTTATTATAACTGGAGGACGTTCCCGTATGTCGACTAGACTGATGTGTAATTATATTTCCAGGAGAGCTGAGAACCTGAAGATGACAGATACTTACTATCGAAATCGGACATGAAATACACTGTTTCATATGAAACGGTCTTGGCTTATAATATTATGAATTTATCTGAGTTAAGATTATAAACAATTCCTATGAAGCGACTGTTGAAAACAGACAATACGCCATTGTATGACCTTCTTTCAATAAGTCCTCAAAACAAATAATTTTCTGGTACAGTTATACTTGTTTTGGTCAGATAGAAATTGGCACCCACACCACTTTTCCATCTCCCAATTTATGCAGCAGTTTTCATACGCATTCTGTCTATTACGATATTTTTGAAGGTATTTTCAACATATATAAATCTAGATGCCATAACTTGTTTTATATAATTTTGGAATGTCTGTTGCGCCTGGCAGTCACGAATCAAGAAAGAAGTGTGTGTGTGTTATCTTGTACCACTAATGAAACGTGGAAATGGAGATGTAAATATTCACAATAGGCACAATTACATGAGTCAATTGTCTTTCAAGTATCCACAAACTCAACATAATAGTTGCAGCCATTTAGGGTTGTTTTGTAGTAGGTAAACAAACGCACAAGAAAGCACGTAGAGGCTTTTTTTTTTTTAATCGAGGCTTACGTTGTTACATGGTTCTGAATGCACGGTGGCGCTATAAGGAATATATTTATGAATGAAATATAATTCTGTTAGAGATTACATCGCACTCCCTTGCAATAGTGGCATGACAAGTGAAGCGGAAGAGGTTAGACTTCTGTAATTGGGAGTGTGCAGGAACCTCTGGCGGAATGGATATACTCGTGACCATCAGTGGGGTTAACCTAAGATTTCCATTTATTTCACTGAAACTCCTTGAGACATATACACTCCTGGAAATTGAAATAAGAACACCGTGAATTCATTGTCCCAGGAAGGGGAAACTTTATTGACACATTCCTGGGGTCAGATACATCACATGATCACACTGACAGAACCACAGGCACATAGACACAGGCAACAGAGCATGCACAATGTCGGCACTAGTACAGTGTATATCCACCTTTCGCAGCAATGCAGGCTGCTATTCTCCCATGGAGACGATCGTAGAGATGCTGGATGTAGTCCTGTGGAACGGCTTGCCATGCCATTTACACCTGGCGCCTCAGTTGGACCAGCGTTCGTGCTGGACGTGCAGACCGCGTGAGACGACGCTTCATCCAGTCCCAAACATGCTCAATGGGGGACAGATCCGGAGATCTTGCTGGCCAGGGTAGTTGACTTACACCTTCTAGAGCACGTTGGGTGGCACGGGATACATGCGGACGTGCATTGTCCTGTTGAAACAGCAAGTTCCCTTGCCGGTCTAGGAATGGTAGAACGATGGGTTCGATGACGGTTTGGATGTACCGTGCACTATTCAGTGTCCCCTCGACGATCACCAGTGGTGTACGGCCAGTGTAGGAGATCGCTCCCCACACCATGATGCCGGGTGTTGGCCCTGTGTGCCTCGGTCGTATGCAGTCCTGATTGTGGCGCTCACCTGCACGGCGCCAAACACGCATACGACCATCATTGGCACCAAGGCAGAAGCGACTCTCATCGCTGAAGACGACACGTCTCCATTCGTCCCTCCATTCACGCCTATCGCGACACCACTGGAGGCGGGCTGCACGATGTTGGCGCGTGAGCGGAAGACGGCCTAACGGTGTGCGGGACCGTAGCCCAGCTTCATGAAGACGGTTGCGAATGGTCCTCGCCGATACCCCAGGAGCAACAGTGTCCCTAATTTGCTGGGAAGTGGCGGTGCGGTCCCCTACGGCACTGCGTAGGATCCTACGGTCTTGGCGTCCATCCGTGCGTCGCTGCGGTCCGGTCCCAGGTCGACGGGCACGTGCACCTTCCGCCGACCACTGGCGACAACATCGATGTACTGTGGAGACCTCACGCCCCACGGGTTGAGCAATTCGGCGGTACGTCCACCCGGCCTCCCGCATGCCCACTATACGCCCTCGCTCAAAGTCCGTCAACTGCACATACGGTTCACGTCCACGCTGTCGCGGCATGCTACCAGTGTTAAAGACTGCGATGGAGCTCCGTATGCCACGGCAAACTGGCTGACACTGACGGCGGCGGTGCACAAATGCTGCGCAGCTAGCGCCATTCGACGGCCAACACCGCGGTTCCTGGTGTGTCCGCGGTGCCGTGCGTGTGATCATTGCTTGTACAGCCCTCTCGCAGTGTCCGGAGCAAGTATGGTGGGTCTGACACACCGGTGTCAATGTGTTCTTTTTTCCATTTCCAGGAGTGTATTTGTTAACCTCCAAAAGTTATCCAGATTTCTCACAAGTACACTTCCTGTTCTGCTCTGCTTCATTCTCCAGTGGTTCCATGTTGCGAGTGTACTTGTGCGTGTTACACAAGGATAGTGAAAAATTCAAAACTAGGAAGAAGTAAAATAAGCAGAGTCCACAGCCCCAATACTGTTATCAGCAGTTACAGACAAAGATTTCAGTCCCTTGTACAGGGTAAACGAGAAAGGAATATGTGTTGCAAGAACACAGATGAACCACCTTTTTTTAATGTTAGTATTCTATTGTCTGGCTGTAGGATATATATGAAGTTCATAACGACAGGAAAAATTTAAAAGAGCAACTTAATTTCATTCGTCGTGAGTGACTGTTCTCGAAAGCCTGCAGCTGTGTTATTAATGATTTAAATAATAAAACTTTGCCCCAACAGCGTTTTTTCATGCGTAGCACGACGCGTTTCAGGAAAGTATTCCCGTTTTCAGGTGCAGCTATTACCATTGGTATTGAGCGATGTCTGCATATGTATTGTTCTGCTTTGTTGCCCTGCAACCATCTTCTTATGGATTTAAGGTATTGCGGCTCCTTCATTATGCAGAAGTGCGCACAAGCGCAAACCATCACTCACATTTTTTACTGCGAGAAATCAATGTATTTCCAGGGTATCTTTGAATGCCTTGTGCAGACGAAAACAGGCTCGCTGGTTGTTGCAGACGCACCAAAAGCTGTCTTCAGTTCGTCGTATGGCATAGAAGCACATTGTTCTCATCTGAACACAAAATTTTACCGTTGCTGCGAGACTCAGTCACGACTTTTTGGAAGCGCTAAATATGCACAATCACTAAATTTGTTTTTGGATAGGTCCCGCCTTGAGAAACACAGTTTTTTCTTCTTTTTTAGTCAGGCTTGATTCGCTGATTTTACAGCATCATTAGTGGGTTTTTATTTGTTTTCTTTCTGATCATGCTTTTGACGTTCCGCCTACATCGGCCATCCGTGGGCCTTTTGTATTTCCTTCTACTAAGTAATAAGGCTAAGACGATGTGAAATAATGATTATGAGCTACAGAAACTGGGTGTTATTTTGTGGGAAAACTATTTTAGTAAAGTAACTGATTTGACTCGCTGGGTAACATACGTAGTACCAGGCCGTGGCTGCGTGCGCCGTGACGGCAGCGTGACAGTGGGTCTAACAAGGGGAGGCCGCCAATTGTGAAATTCAGATTCTATTCATACTGCGCGTAATAAAAGCTCATGGCCAGAGGTGTAACGTGGCAAAGCACCAAGATGCACTTCTCAGCCGTTGTCGAGAAAATCGACAGTTAGAAGAAACCGTTGCGGTGAAATACTCTCTATGATTAATAATTTTCTACAGCGTCGTGGCGCAGCGGTAAGCGCTCGGGTTCGTAATCCGAAGGTCGCCGGATCGAATCTTTCCCGTGCAACTTTTTTTTTAGTATTTGTTTTTGTTATTCAAATATATATATATATATATATATATATATATATATATATATATATATATATATATAATTCCCGGCAATCAGTTGCAACAATTGTGCATATAATAAGTTGTTGAAAGTGGTTTGTCGTGGAAAAACTGGCGACTTCGAACATCATTATGTTTTCCGCAAAAAAAGCTGTATTTCACAAATGTTATTAATTGTCTTCATAATGTTAACCACGTTTACTTAACGGAAGACGTAGAAACGATATTCCGAAACGAATACGTATAGCGTAAGTCAAACGTTCGAATTAGAATAGAGACCCCACGAACACAAATTTGCTGTGGCAGGTATGAAACATAAACTCCGTTACTCGCTCGTTACACTTGAAGGACAGATGTTGAATGGGCCGAAACGAGCTGCCGCATAACAGCGTATTTGCCTGCTAACTTCGAAAGAAGGTAGATGCGGTCCCTAGTGCAACTTATAACATCGTCGAAATTCAGTGCGGACGGGAGAGCTTTGGTACACCCTGTTAAAAAAACGGAACAATGGAGGTGGTAAAATTGGAGAGCGATCCGGCCTCACCAACGTGCATAAGCAATTCATTATTAGTTTTTATAATATATATATATATATATATATATATATATATATATATATATTTGAATTACAAAAAAACTAATAATTAAAAAAAACGTTGCATGGGGAGAGATTCGATCCGGCGACCTTCGGATTACGAAGCCGAGCGCTTACCGCTGCGCCACGACGCTGTAGAAAATCATTAATCGTAGAGATTATTTCACCGTAACTGTTTCTTTTAACTGTCGATTTTCTCGACAACGGCTGAGAAGTGCATCTTGGTGCTTTGCCACATTACACCTCTGGCCATGATCTTTTATTATGCGCAGTATGAATCGAATCTGAATTTCACAATTGGCGGCCTCCCCTTGTAAGTGGAAAGAGCGACCTTGGGCCAACACCAGTTAATGAAGATCTGATTTAAAGAATCTATGAGTGAGCCGTTGCACTGTATAAGTTAACATTATGTCAGAGCTGAAGATTGTTAAACGTGAACATTAACAAGTGGTGGTAACGAACAAAGCAAGTACCGAATAACAGAAGGCACGGAATAAAACGGATTGAAAAATCAGTGGCAAAGTCACAGTGGCGTTATTTGTAATGCTCAAGCACTCACGCTTAGTAAAATGAGAAGCTGATTGAACTGTATCTTTACCTATTTCCACCCGCTTCCACGTGTTTAAGAGGCTAGTTGAATCAAACAAAGCCGCACGGGATTAGCCGAGCGGCCTAAGGCGCTGCAGTCATGGACTGTGCGGCTGGTCCCGACGGAGGTTCGAGTCCTCCCTCGGGCATGGGTGTGTGTGTTTGTCATTAGGATAATTTAGGTTAAGTAGTGTGTAAGCGAAGGGACTGATGACCTTAGCAGTTAACTCCCATAAGATTTCACACACATTTGAATCAAACAAAGCCTACGAAATCATCCAAATTTGAAAGTGTTCAACACTCATGATATTAAAAATGAAATTCGTCGCACGAACTAATAAACCATAAAACTGTAGAAAAAAGCAGTAGGGCTTCAGTTAGACTGAAACCTTAAGCAGATTCAAACATTAACTATACTGTCGAAGCTGTTACGAGAAGCCGATCTCGCCAATGTTCCCACCGAACAGTGATGCACCCCGTTCACCAAACTGAGGTTTGTCCCTCAAGCGGGAGTGATCACAGACGAGGCCTAGTGTATTGTGCTAACCCACACAAAAGGATCGACCAAGGCAAATAGAAACCTCTTTGCTCCCACCAAGGTGGTCATAATGTCACAGTAGCAGACAGCCCTACAACCTCGGTTATGAACATAGAATTCGTAACTGCACACACACACATTCATTCGTTTTGATTCTCACAGAGGGAAAGGAAAGGGCAGGTACAATGGAATGTCGCACTGAGGAATTTCAAACATGCGTCTGGAATTCAGAGACGTAACAAAACGTAATGGACTTTGCACAATTTCAACTGAATTAGACGATTAACAGACTAAATTAGCATAAAATATGAAAAATATTTAAACTGTGTCTGATATGAACGCACTCAGCTGCTCACTCTTTTTATGCCGGAGGAAATTTACTAACTGCACCGTAAACTGAGGTGCTAGAGATAATGAGATGAGGTTATTTTAAACAAATCTTATGAAGAAGCTCACGTTAAGAACCTTCAATATGTGCAGCTGACAGAGATTCTTTGGGTTTTAAATCTTTAAGTCGGGAATAACTTTGGTAACACACAGTCAGATAAACATTTAGGGCCATTTAGACAGTTCAGTCAATCATCCATGACGCATTGTCGGGAATTTTTTGTATTAGACCCCTGTTAATGGACGATTCACTTGATCCAGAACTCCATCGTTATTTCAGCTCTCAGGAACGAGAGGTTGGAACAATCAGCGCTCGAGCAACGTTTCCGGCCATAAGAGAAACGGCACATGCTGCAACTTCAGCGAAACATGTCTAGATACAAAAGAAAAAAAAACATGCTTTTGCTCGAGGCGGCACCTACGCAAAAAAAGTTATTTGTAAACAAACACGGTCACTAGCTTGAGCGCAATCTCATGATGAATATCCACAACCGCTTCCATTCACTGTGTAATATTTCTGGCTTATTCAGCCATCATACTAGTCTCCAGGAAGCTATTCCCAGGGCAGTGGAGATGCAAGAAGCATAGAGATGACGCAATGTGGGATGAGGTACCGGTGACAGAAGTTAGATTCGGTACCATTCCCGTGAGAAAGACCGCCTGCATGATGCTGCTGCTCTGTGATTGGCTGATGTGTTGGGCGGTAGGGCGCCAAAACGTTAAACTTTAGTTGCTATTATTAATTAAACCTGTCATCCAAATTACTTCATTTTTTAAATAAACATCTCTCAGCAGCCAGCTATCAATCAGTCATTTCAAAATTATTAAAATCAAAGTATTATTAAAACAAAAAACTGACGATATTAGTGCCGATGCACTTCGGTGGCGTTCGGGTCACGCCTTGCTGGCTTGGCGTGCGAAGTGTCTCGGGCAGTCCGGCTCTCCAGTTCTGACAGTTCCAGTAGACAGACATGTTGTCTGTTATAGCAGTATTTGTTTCATGCAATTTTATTTACTACAGTTCTGACGGTTCCACTAGACAGACGTGTTGTCTGTGGCAGGATGTATTTCATGTTATTTTAGCCAGATATGATGACTGTGGAAAGATATGTTCAATACGTTGTGATTAAGAATAGTTTCTCGTATCTATATCAATAAAAACGCGAGTGGCATACCAAATGACTTATAGTTTATTCGTAGCAGCAGTTCCTTGCGAAGTTAATTTCAGCCTCAAGAAAAAGAATCCACGACCTGCGTGCTGTTTTCTGCGCTGGGGACATCATCATGATCAAGAAAGCAGGGTAGTGAAGTGTACAAGAACTTATGTATTCCACACAGGGCAGTGGAAACAACTAGGCACCTCACGTGTACTGCACGCACAGTACAAATGTGCTCAGTTCAAATGGTTCAAATGGCTCTGAGCACTATGGGACTCAACTGCTGTGGTCATAAGTCCCCTAGAACTTAGAACTACTTAAACCTAACTAACCTAAGGACATCACACACATCCATGCCCGAGGCAGGATTCGAACCTGCGACCGTAGCGGTCGTGCGGTTCCAGACTGTAGCGCCTTTAACCGCTCGGCCACTCCGGCCGGCAAATGTGCTCAGTGACACGTCATCTGCAGTAATGCAGAGGAGGTGAAGAAGGATGAAAGTATTAACACTATCTCACTTTTATTCCTTTTTTCTTGCCGGAACTGTTACAACGTTGTGAGCATCTGCAGAGTTTAGCATGTAGATATTCAGTTGGCGATAGTTGACTCCCCTACTCTCTGCAAGTGATTCAGACTTTAGTGCCAGTCTTTAAGTAACATCCGTTGTATGAATATTATGTTAGTGTATATTATTCGTGATTTCTTCTAATGCCCCAGAATTTTGTATGTGAACGAGCTGGGATTCTACAGCGCACTGTGTTACTTCCCTTATTTGGGATTTGCACTTGCTAAACAATGCGGGTATTATCACATTTCGATGATACTGCTTTAGTCTTAATGAGAAACATCCTCTACATATCCTAGGTCCGGCGTAACTCGTGCAGGACGTGCAATAGGTAGGGCGTTCGACTTCTGTGCTGGATAGTGACCCTCCCGCATTATTTATTCACACCGGCAGGAGCCCACAGTATATTCCATTACACCTTTCAAAACGTCCGCTCGTTCGCAGAGCAGTTGCCTGAATTTTTGACACGGTTTGCTCCTCCCAAAGCGCTCGTCTGCTCTCGTTTTCCTTTTTGGTTCGAGAACGTCGCAGTGGCCAGCTGGAGTGTCACCGCGCGGGACTAAGCCCAAGTTTAAGGCTCCCTGTGGACTTCGGAGCGGCCCCTTCGTGCCTTATTCGGCGCCGGTTAAAAATGTGTTTCGCAGCTGACGTTTCATATGATACGTGATATGTCGGTATGATGGGCCGATAAATAATAGAGCAGGCAGGGCTACCTCGCTGCGGTCTCCTCTTTTTAGCCCCAACTTTGCTGTCGTCTCTCCTCCGCCGTCACTGACCCACCTACCGGTCGGAGATATTCGTTTATATCGAGGCTGGAAGTACTTCAATAATTTATAAAACTCGTAAGCTAGTTTCGCGTCACGAGGGCTGGAAATTCTGTGTACCTGCCCACTCTTTTTTTTCTCTCGTTCTCCGCGTGGTGGTCCGGACCTCTTTCTCTTAGTTGTCTCTCTCTCTCTCTCTCTCCCTCTGTTCCTCCCTCTCTTCGTTTCACTTTCCAGCTGCTTGGGCTTCTGTTTGTGTGTGTGTGCGTGTGTGTGTACAGGATGGGGGTGCGGGTGAGGTTCCTCTCTCTGCCTTTCAGTTGTGGAGCCGGCGAGTTCGAAACAGATGACGTGTGGGCTGCGTGGCAGGTGGAAAGCGGCGGCCCGCCGGTGCCACGGCCAGTCATCGGGGATTCGGAAGAGACAAGAGGGCGGCCGCCGCGACCTCGCAGCCCGTAATGGAATATTCCGGGCCCGTGAAATATTAAATAAAACACCCCCAGCCAGGCGCCGGCACCTTGGCCTTCCGCCCGCCTGTCTCGTTTGCAAGGTAGCGCCGGGGATTGAGACAATAAGCGGAAGAGCCTCACAATTCCCGTAATGGCTCGCAGATAAATTAAACATGGGTCGCGAGAAAGAGAGGGGAGGCTACAGGCGCCCGGGGAGTGTGGGGTGGTTGTCGGAGCAGGGTGAAGGGGTGGGAGGGGGTGGGGGTACACGTGTGGTGTTCGCCGCCGATACGCCACGGCTCGCAGCTCCTGCCCTCCGACGTGCAGGTGTCGTGCTAATTCCGCAAGATGCCTCGTCGCTCTACGTGAGTGATGCCCTCCCTGTGGTAGGTGAGAGCTGTCTCATTTAGAAACGCGCCTGCTGCCGCTCGGCAGAAATGGTCTCCTGGAATATAAACGTTTAGAGTAGCTTAAAATAACTAACATCAGTTTCCCAGTTGGAGAAGGTCTATGTGCCTCTCTAATGTATTGCGGTGTTTAGAAATCTACGCTGCTGGACATTAAAACTGCAACAGCATGAAGACGGCATGCAACGAACGACAAATTGGCACGAATTGTACTACGTGCTTGGATAAGCAAATCATCAGCATTTTAGTGCAACCGCCCATAGTGCACTATCTGATCACCTACACCTATGTAAAGCGTAGCTAAGCACTAGAGGCGGACCCTGTCAGCGTAAAAATGGGGCGGAGAGTATTCTCTTGTCAGTAGAGAAGTAAAAATAGGATCGGGAGGTTCGTGAGAGCTCAGTGACTTAGAACAAAATCATTGGATGTCACTTGAGTAACAAATCCATCTGGGACAGTTCAGCCTTTCTGTGACTGTCTTTGAAGCGGAAACGTGAAGGAACAACAAAACGTTAAGTGGGTAGATCATGTTACTTATGGGGAGCTACTGAATAGAATTGCGGAGAAAAGAAATATGCGGCAGAAAATAACTCAAAGAAGAGGCCGTATGATAGGGCACAGCCGGCCGCTGTGGCCAAGCGATTCTAGGCGCTTCAGTCCGGAACCGCACTGCTGCTACGGTCTAAGGTTCGAATCCTGCCTCGGGCATGGATGTGTGTGATGTCCTTAAGTTAGTTAGGTTTAAGTAGTTCTAAGTTCTATAGGACTAATGACCTCAGATGTTAAGTCCCATAGCGCTCAGATCCATTTTAACCATTTGATAGGACACATTCTGATGAATCAAGGGATCATTAGTTAAGTGTTGGAGTGAAGTGTGGGGCTAAAAACTGTAGGGAGAGACCAAGAGACGAATAGAATAAGTAGTGAAAGAATATATGTTGCAGTAGTTTTCCGGAGTGAACGACCAAGAACGAAGTGCTCGGATTAAAAAGGGTGTAAGACAGGTATGTAGTTTTTCGATCCTACTGTTCAATATATACACAGAAGAAGCAATGATGGAAATAAAAGAAAGATTCAGGAGTGGAATTAAAATTCGAAGTGAAAGGATACCAGTGATACGATTCGCTGATGACATTGCTATCCTGACTGAAAATGAAGAAGAACTACTCGATCTGCTGAATGGTACATGTATTGAGACTAATTCGAAGCAAGACCAAACCAGTGAGAAGTAGCAGAAAAAAGAACAGCGCGAAACTTAACATCAGGAGTGATGGTCACGAAGAAGATGAAGTAAGGAATTCTACTACCTAGGCAGCAGGGTAACCAATGATGGACTGAACAAGGAAGACATCAAAAGCAGAATAGCACTGGTAAAAGGGGCATTCTTGGCTAAGAGAAGTCGGTTAGTATAAAACGTAGGCCTTAATTTTATGAAGAAATCTATGAGAATGTACGTTTTGAGCACAGCATTTTATGGTAGTGAAACAAGAGCTGTGGGAAAACCGAAACAGAAGAGAATCGAAGCATTTGAAAAGTGTTACAGACGAATGTTGAAAATTAGGTGGACAGATAAGGAATGAGGAGGTTCTTCGCAGAATCGGTTAGGAAAGGAATATGTGGAAAACTCTGACAAGGAGAAGGGACAGGATCAGTTAAGACATAAGGGAATGACTTCCATGGTTCTAGTGGGGGCTGTAGACGGCAAAAAATTGTAGAGGAAGTCAGAGATTGGAATACATCCAGCAAATAATTGAGGATGTAGGTTGCAAGTAATACTCTGAGATGAGATGAAGATCAGGAGAGGGATTCGTGGCGGGCCACAACAGTCCAGTCAGAAAACTGATGACTCAAAACAAAAACAAAAAAAAGAAAAGTTTTTCAGAGGTGAAGAGTCTTGCAAAGGATAGAGTAGCATGTAGAACTGCATCAGACCAGTCTTCAGACTAAAGACCACAACAGGAAAAAAAAAAAAAAAAAAAATTAAAACCCTGCTCCCCCCCCCCCCCCCCCCCACCACCAACATCTCTACTTTTATTGTACTGTTCACGAATGATGCACGGAAATAAGTTCCTCCGTGTTTTTCCATATGTGAATTAGTTCCTGCAATCCCTTGGAGTGCAATCTTGAAAGGAGGGTAGATATACCCTATGGTTTGTATTCGCGGAGTTTGGTGGTATGTCGAAACGATACTGTATCTTGATACATAACGAGTCGTATAAATGTAAGTTAGTTGTTTTGTCAAACCTCGACTTGGATGCCGACAACAACGTTCCACTAGCTCATTTGGGCAATGATGGGAAAGAATTGGTTCTGGCTCTATTGAAGTGTTCATGTCAGTATTGACACGAACGAGATACCCAGCGGATAAGAAAAGTGTACCACCATGTTCCTCCTCTCTATGACGATAACACTTTATCTCCCCCCTCTCCCACTAGTAGGATTTGAACTAGTACCATCTACTTGGGCGACAGCGGAAGCTCAGTTTCAAACACCCAGGGTGTTTCAAAACATTCGTTCAGTGACTAATCGTTTCACATTGGTCATCCACGAATGAAACTCAGTGAAATATTCTTTTAACTGAGAGCAGTAAGTCGATACTGCCTTACTGACAACTACCATCTGCTTGCGTAACATAGCGTTTACCGCAGACCCACCCACACGGATCGGTATCTGAACGCCACCAGCTTCCATCACCCAGCACAGAAACAGTCAGATCCGAGGACCTTAGTACATCGAGCTGAAACCGTCTCAGACGCTGAAAACTTGCCGAGAGAATTGAGCCACTTACCCTCAGTTTTTAAGAAAAACAGTACAACAACAAGCAGATGTCACAAGCAATGTCATCCAAGCCTCAAAGGAAGAAGACCTCCGAAGAAGACACCAAGCAAGTTGCATTCTTACCGTTTTGTGGTTCGACAGCAGGGAAGATTATTCGGCTCCTGAAGACGCATAAAGTAGACACAATCTACAGGCCCCTGGCAAAGATACGGCAGCTAATGAATCTGTGAAAGACGATGTAGGCCTCAGAACGTCAGGAATTTACAAGATACCGTGTGGATGTCTATGTCAGCCAGACTGTTCGTACTATTGAACAGCGCCGCATAGAACATGAAAGATGTTACCGTCTGCGCTATCCCGAAAAGTCAGCTGTAGCAGAACATACTCTGGAAAACGGACACCGAATTGCAGTCGATGGGACGTCTGTTATTAAACGGACTAATGGCTTCTAGGATAGCGTGATAAACGAGGCCATAGAGACTAGAATTTCTGACAACACCTTCAATAGAGACGGAGTACAGCGTGGGATCCAGTGTTGAGGGAGTTGAAGCGGGCCCGGCGGTCGCACGGCCAAAACATTACCGTATATGATGCGGGACCGAGCACCAGTGACGTCACGAGCGACGGCGCGGCTATATAAGCACGGCAATGACAACCACACGCCAGTCATCCACTTGACAATGGCAGAGGAGATCTCTGCCGAAAGCTCGTGGGCAGTAAACCACTTGACGCGGCTTGAAATCAGAGAATGTTTTATTAACGGATATTGCCGCGAGAGCATGCATTCGTACGTAACTGAGATTGCTTACTCACTCCTGTGTGATGCACAAAAAGAGTCGGAATCAGCAAGTTCGAAAAAAATGGTTCAAATGGCTCTGAGCACTTCGGGACATAACAGCTGAGGTCATCAGTCCCCTAGAACTTAGAACTACTTAAACATAACTAACCTAAGGACATCACACACATGCATGCCCGAGGCAGGATTCGAGCCTGCGACCGTAGCGGTCGCGCTGTTCCAAACTGAAGCGCCTAGAACCGCTCGGCCACACCGACCGGCAGCAAGTTCGAATTCTGGTAGTGTAGTAAATTTTCACTTGCAATATTTTACCGGAAAGAGGAGGGGAAGTGATAGCATCCTAACAGGATCACCAGACTTTGTGCCGATGTCCTGGGTAATATTCCAAACCTCTCCGCAGTAGCTCCCACTGTCAGTGGAGACCTATACGTTAAACAGATAATTTTACCTGAGAGGTACTTTTCGTGCTGATCGAGAGGAATGCGTTATGTGCTCGCATAAGGTTTCACGCTTCCCCTTCTCTGATCATACAACAAAAACATGGGATTACACCATACAAATACCAGCACACCAGTTACAGTCACGTACAGTACACTCAACGTAGCGCGCGGAGGGAAAAATCGTTTCTGGTAAGGTGGCCGAACTCACTCCCCTGAGTCACCGAGCCACATGTTTCGCACTGTTTCGCTCTGGTCATTACTAAATGAAACTGTGTGAAACACGCTTCTGAACGAAATAAGTCAATAATGTCTTTCTGGAGAGGGCTGATAGCGCGTTAGATTCTGTGTCATCTCCTTACCGCTAACCCTCCGCCGCTGGAGCGCCCACCAACCGAGGTGGTGCAGTGGTCAGCACACTGGACTCGCATTCGGGAGGACTACGGTTCAATCCCGCGTCCGAGATCCTGACATAGGTTTTCCGTGATTTCCCTAAATCGCTTCAGGCAATTGCCGGGATGGTTCCTTTGACAGGGCACGGCAGATTCCCTTCTTCAGCCTTCTTTAATCCGATAGGACCGATAACCTAGCTGTTTGGTCTCCTCCCGAAATCAGCCAACCAACCACAGCGGCGTCCATTTTAAATACGCAGTGACCCTGCTTTTAATCTCACTAAACACGTTCGAGATCGGCCCAGAACGCAGTTTTAATTCATTAGGAAGTCTGTTTGCACTCTCCAATGCAGAGTTGTTACTTGTTGGTTTTTTGTTGTGTTTTGTAAACTAAACTTGACTGGTTCCCTATTTTTAAATATTCGTGTATGTCTTTGTTATTATAATATAAACCTGAATAATGCAAGCGGTGTGATTACGTAATCGCTATCTGATAAAAAGAGTCGCCAAAAGTCTGAAATTGTATAACTGTACTACAATTAACTTTTAGAAAAATTGAAACTGTATCCTAAAGAAGCTATTCAGTTAAATTCTGTATTGCAGTGCAATGAACATTGCTACAGCGCGTGATGTCACAGTACGTGACATCTCACAAAACTCCAACTCACAAAAATGAAAGAATAAAAGTTCAACATAAAATTACAAAACTAACTTTGGAAGTTTAGCTGTCCAAAATGGTGTTATAAAACATTCCCTGTAAATTTACGTACGCAATCTGGCTAAATAAAATTACACACATTAAATGGTGCACACTTGAATGTAACACTGCACTGTAGGAATAAGATTGTCTGACAAAAATATGAAATTTGAAAGACACTTTACGTAAACTGAACCTGATAGTAACTCTGAAATTCTAAGCTTACTGTGTATTTACTGATGCTAAATAGGCCCTGACGAATTTTCACGGATTACCTGTGGCACCTGCTCGAAAGTGATGAACATTAAAATAAGCGCAGCAGCAAACCAGCTGAAGAAAAGAAAGCCTTGGATAAGTGCAATGCAAGATCATGTAGATATGATAAGCACATTAATCTTAATTTCAGACATTGCATTCCGCGAAGTGCAATGAGGTGATATACAATTACAAAACAAAATTTTCGTAAGAAGATGGCGATAGAAACTAGACTTACTAAATAACTGAAAAGAGACCAATATTCAAAAACTAAATTGCAACTCGGATTCCTTAACAATGGCGATCATCTGTACAAAATTCATTCATACAAAAGTGTAATACTGTGCCATCAGATTAGCGACTGAAATGGTAAAGAAGTGATGTTTCTGAATGTAAGCAGATAACTTTACCTGATCTCGTCTGTACACTCAACCTAACTGATCCACTAACTGATCCATGCCAATAAAGAGAAAATCGCCGAAACTTTGCCTTTCACAATCTCACCATGAATTACGAGCCAGCAAGCAATGCAGCGACAACATAATTTAAAAATTATCACTCTTTCCAAATCAATATTTATAAAATCATGTCTCCAAAAAGCAACATCCTCTGCGTTTGCATCCTTGTGCTCTCGCTAGTTATTTCCAGATAGCTCAGCAGCGTGACCAACATCTGATTCTCTCACTTACTTCTCACTGAATGCTACTGGCAAAGGCAATGCTACTGACAACCTAAGATCACACTGCTTGTACTCAGAATCTCTGTGGCATAAAATGTTGACTATTGAACACTTCTGTTTGAAAAATATCCGGAGTACAAATATAATGTATGGCACTTTGAATAAATAGAGAGCTCATATCACTTTCATCGAGTATGAAAAATAACAGTGCTGAATTCGTCCTAGAGGACATTCGCGTATTACGTGGTAAGTAGGGACGTGTGTACAGCACCACTCTACTCGTCTGAAACAAGATCCTCTACAGTTGTGACGAATTATTAATGCCGAGTGTAGTATAAACTGCATGCGAGAATTAGACATTCCATGCTACGGACGCATCTCTCTGGAATAAGTAACCCAAGATGGATATTGAAGGGCTCTGTGTGAAGCAATTACAGAGATCGGACGTGTTTTATGTTGGAGAGATTTTGCTATTGTTGTGCTACGCTATTAAGTTCCATTGTGAATGTTTAGTTACACAAATTCAAGAAAATAATACACATTCAAAGTGTGTATTTATCAATTTATAAAAGATTTGACAAACATTCTTCAGTTATCACGTGACGTAGATCGATCGGAAGTGCAGTGTGGAATGATGGTGCAAGCCTGCATCTTTTCACGGTCAATATTCTTCGAGAGAAGAAGCAGCAATAAGCTTTTCGTTGATAAAAAAGTTGGACACATCAATCCATACGCATCATGCTACGTAGCACTTAGTTGTGCCGAATGATCTTCGCAGCGAAATACACATTTTAGAGATTTCAGGTGGAGCAGTTCCGACGAGGAGTATCAGCGAGATCAACGCTGCGGGACAAACATCTAGCTCTCCTGTGCTATTTAAAACCAAAGACTCATATTCTTTGGCTTTTAAAAGACTGAGGCTAAAACCTAAATAAAACCACTGGAAATCATAACTAAAAATACCAAAAATAAATAAGAAGCAGAGACTTTTCTTAAACAAATTTCTTAAGCAAATAAATTAATTGAATTAAAATATAAACAGGCCGTCACGTGACACTCCATCGCTGGCGTATCTCGTGATAGTAAAGTAGTGTGTACGTGGCAGTCTGTTGTGTGAAATCAGTGCCACGAGATGGGTCGATGTGGAGATGTGACAGAATGCAGAAAGGAGTTGCCATGTTTGGACGCACCCATGAGCACATCGTGGATGAAACTGATAGATTTTTTTTTTTTTTTTTTTGTGTATCAACGCAGACCGTCCAACGTGCCCACAAGTAGAGGTATACCACTTGCAGCCATGTAACACAGCTTAATAACACTGGGCGTAAAAACATCATGACCGTTAGGGACAGGGGCAAGTGTCACGCCTTATCAATGACAGTCTGTTTCTGAACTGACTGCAGGTCCATCTCAATCTGTATATGGGGCGTTTACGAAAGACACTGGAAGCAGTGGACATTTGGAGTCAAGCATATCGCAGGAGGCCTTTGCTCAAAGTGGCACATAACGTAACATGTCTTCACTCGGCCAGACAACACAGCAAAATAGCTGACTGGTGGCGTGCTGCGCCGTTCTATGACTCGCTTTAAATGAAGCTAGGCAACCAGTGAGGCGTTTAACGGACAGTCTTTAAGGAGGGTGCAGTTCAGGCTGCAGGTGTTTCAGTGGTGTTTTGCGGGCGTCTTCGTACCGCTCATTCTTGTTACCGTAAAAATGTACCACAATGTTCACTCCAGTATCCCCAAAGATCAGAGTATGCCTTTACATCTTTAAGACGAGTATGCTGTGGACACTCCCTTCTTACAAGACGACAACAGCGATGTTCTCAGTGCCGAAAGCATATGTGACTGCTCAGACACCCTATCGCATCTTGACTGCCGCGATAAATCACCCAATCTTAATCCCATAGAAAGTGTGTGGGACTATTTGGGACAGCGGATGAAACGTACTGTTATCACTGACTATCTACGTTTCCAATAATTTTGTGATTTTAGAATTCTAAGGTTTTATCAAGATCTGCAGAGTGTCTGTTCTCTGCCTGTGTTTTCTGATATTTTCCCATGCCAGGGAGGAAGATCGCGCTGGCAATACAAATTGAAAATGTTTCAGTTTCATCGTTGTTACATTTCATATACAGCACAACATGTACCTGTAACCATTCGGAAGGACGACGGTTCAATCCCGCGTCCGGCCATCCTGATTTAGGTTTTCCGTGATTTCCCTAAATCGCTCCAGGCAAATGCCGGGATGGTTCCTCTGAAAGGGCACGGCCGACTTCCTTCCCCATCCTCCCCTAATTCGATGAGACCGATGACCACGCTGTCTGGTCTCTTTCCCCAACCAACCAACCATGTACCTGTAACCATCTGTCCTAAATATGGATGATCGCTGGACTGAGGAAATGCCAGTGTGATTGAGTGCAGGTGGACTTTCTTGGCTTAGTTCTGCAGCAGAGGGTGAGGCAATGGCAGCTCAGTTCAGTTTTCAAAGATGGCTTGAGACGCCACTGAGGCAAAGCGTTTTCGTTCAAATTTTAGACGTTGAACCGATGGAAAAATTTTGAAAGCGAGTAAGAAGCGTCGTATCTCGTGTCTTCTTATCGCTGGAGATGCCTGGTACTGCTAAAGAATTCGCCTAGTTGATTGGTCAGCTCGTCCCCTTCAGGTTTTTTCGGCCTCTGTGCTCAGAGGAGCGGCAGATTGGGTTTAGGTTAGAGATTAGCGAGCGGCTGAAGAGTCGCGTTGTAGAGAAGTCGCTGTGCTTCCGTGTGGTGAGTTTACTGTGCCACTTTCGTGCGCGCTTAGTATGTAATTTTGGACGGGAGATTGTTCGGATTTTTCGAGTTAGGACCTTTCGGTCACTTTAAAGTCATTTGTTAGAAGCGTTATGGATTCTCGTGGGTGATAATCTTGCTATCATTCAATTCAGATGGGGCAGGATTTACTCTTTATCCGGCCACAAGTCAATTCACGTATCGTGATTCCGACTGAATTTCGTGTTTCTTTCCGTTGCGATGCACAAACCAGCTTTGTCGACTCTACGTGTGCTGGAATATGGTGGTGGTTATTCTGTGAGTGTCTGAGTCCCTGCGTGTGAGGTTATGAGCGTCCATGTTGTACCCCTGATCCAGCGTAATGGTTGTTGAATAATAATGGTTACTATATTTATCCTTATGGAAACATAGTGTTATGATTTTATAAACATTACGTATTTAATGAAGTTAACGAGCATGCTTCACTTTGAAATAAATGTTCTCTAATAATCGATTAGGTTCGTTAAACGTTCCTGTAATGTGCGTTCCAGTACGCCATCCTTCCCCCTGTGATAACCGATCTCATGTCTACTGTAAGAGAAAGATAATGTGAAACATTTAGTAAAGTTAAATCCCTGATCGGTCGATTTGAATTCCAGTAGTTAGATTCCAGTTGCGTGTTTTCCTTGTGGTTGAAACTGGGGCTAAATTTCCTTTCGTATTTTTGGGAATTCAGGCGACTTTGCACGCAGTCGTAGGTAGAGAGTGTAAAGCACTGTTTTGCTCAGCAGGAAGTTCTAGGCTACTACAAGTCGCTGTTATGGGGCGGAAGATCTTCCCGCAAGTGTTTCAACTACACTACTGGCCATTAAAATTGCTACACCAAGAAGAAATGCAGATGATAAACGGGTATTCATTGGACAAACATATTATAGTAGGACTGACATGTAATTACATTTTCACGCAATTTGGGTGCATAGATCCTGAGAAATCAGTACCCAGAACAACTACCTCTGGCCGTAATAACGGCCTTGATACGCCTGGTCATTGAGTCAAACAGAGCGTGGATGGCGTGTACAGGTACAACTGCCCATGCAGCTTCAACACGATACCACAGTTCATCAAGAGTAGTGACTGGCGTATTGTCACGAGCCAGTTGCTCGGCCACCATTGACTAGACGTTTTCCATTGGTGAGAAATCTGGAGAATGTGCTGGCCAGGGCAGCAGTCGAACATTTTCTGTATCCAGAAAGGCCCGTACAGGACCTGCAACATGCGGTCGTGCATTATCCTGCTGAAATGTAGGGTTTCGCAGGGATCGAATGAAGGGTAGGAAAAATGGTTCAAATGGCTCTGAGCACTATGGGACTTAACATCTATGGTCATCAGTCCCCTAGAACTTAGAACTACTTAAACCTAACTAACCTAAGGACATCACACAACACCCAGTCATCACGAGGCAGAGAAAATCCTTGACCCCGCCGGGAATCGAACCCGGGAACCCGGGCGTGGGAAGCGAGAACGCTACCGTGAAGGGTAGAACCACGGGTCGTAACACATCTGAAATGTAACGTCCCCTATTAAAAGTGCCATCAATGCGAACAAGAGGTGACCGAGACGTGTAACCAATGGCACCCCATACCATCCCCCCTGGTGATAAGCCAGTATGGCGATGACGAATACACGCTTCACATGTGCGTTCACCGCGATGTCGCCAAACACGGATGCGACCATCATGATGCTGTACACAGAACCTGGATTCATCGGAAAAAATGACGTTTTGCCATTCGTGCACCCAGATTCGTCGTCGAGTACACCATCGCAGGCGCTTTTGTCTGTGATGCAGAGTCAAGGGTAACCGCAGCCATGGTCTCCGAGCTGATACTCGATGCTGCATCAAACGTCGTCGAACTGTTCGTGCAGGTGGTTGTTGTCTTGCAAACGTCCACATCCGTTGACTAAGGAATCGAGAAGTGGCTGCACGATCCGTTACAGCCATGCGGATAAGATGCCTGTCATCTCGACTGCTAGTGATACGAAGCCGTTGGAATCCAGCACGGCGTTCCGTATTACCCTCCTGAACCCACCGATTCCATATTCTGCTAACAGTCATAGGATCTCGACCAACGCGAGCAGCAATGACGCGATACGATAAACCACAATCGCGATAGGCAACAATCCGACCTTTATCATAGTCGGAAACGCGACGGTACGCATTTCTCCTCCTTACACGAGGCATCATAAGAACGTTTCACCAGGCAACGCCGGTCAACTGCTGTCTGTGTATGAGAAATCGGTTGGAAACTTTTCTCATGTCAGCACGTTGTAGGTGTCGCCAGCGGCGCCAACCTTCTGTGAATGCTCTGAAAAGCTAATCATTTGCATATGACAGCATCTTCTTCCGATTGGTTAAATTTCGCGTCTGTTGCACGTCACCTTCGTGGTGTAGCAATTTTAATGGCCAGTAGTGTCGTGGATTGGCAAGAGAGCCAACCCACTATGAGTGGAAGCCGAAAGGCACGCGTTTTAGCTCACGCAGGCTGGCGTGAGGTCTGGAACAGGTCAAGGAAATGAGACTAACAAAAAACGTACGTAGCTGCTGGAATACTTAACTTTAATCCATAATTGGTGAACATCGCTCTTGACGGTACATGTTTTACAGCATCAGTAGTAACTGGTAATGGCGCCTTGCTAGATCGTAGCAAATGACGTAGCTGAAGGCTATGCTAACTATCGTCTCGGCAAATGAGAGCGTAATTTGTCAGTGAACCATCGCTAGCAAAGTCGGCTGTACAACTGGGGCGAGTGCTAGGAAGACTCTCTAGACCTGCCGTGTGGCGGCGCTCGGTCTGCAATCACTGATAGTGGCGACACGCGGGTCCGACGTATACTAACGGACCGCGGCCGATTTAAAGGCTACCACCTAGCAAGTGTGGTGTCTGGCGGTGACACCACAAGTAGTGTACTAATATTTAGACGTTTTGATTAGTCAAGAAACAGTGAGCATCTTTTATGACCATCGCAGTTTCATAGTTCTACGGGATCTCGTTAGGAATGAGTGTCTTCAGTTGAGTAGGGTATATATGAAGATAGACGCCATTATCACTGCTAGAGGGGGGTTACACAGAATGGCGTGATGCCTCATAGGGCGGCTAACTTTTTCTCCATCGTGGCTGTCATCACAGTCTAGTTGAGCGCGTACGCAGCTGACCCCGGTCTTCGTTTGGCAGAGTCGCTGCAGGCAGCCGGGCTTGCCAGGGTGAAACACGCGGGACGGCACGTGGGGAGACTGCAGTGGCTGGCGGGGTCCCCGCGCTGCGGGTTGCGTGCCCTCCGCCACTCCATCAGCGGGCGCTCTCATGTTTACGTCCAATTCTTCTTCTGTCGGCGCGACCCGCCGGCCCTCAGTGCCTCGATTATCGCTCTAACTCACAGACATCAGCTACGTGCTTAATTAGCCTGTCGCCGTACTCCTCAGCTTCTTAGGACTATTGAGTCGCCGCATTTCGTGATATTGCTGCGAGCAGAACCATTCGCAATAAACGCACCCGTTACGCCGTGCGTCAGGGGCTGTGAAATCGCGAAGTGAAACGCTTCAGAGCTTAGAAGGTTCTGATCAACGTAGTATGCACTTTCCTTTTACCATGCAGGCTCGTGTACTAACCGAAAGTGATTTTCAGGAAAAGATGAGTGCAGAGAAACTTGCGGAAACATGAGTCCTATCGGAGGATTAGTACAGAATGACAACCTTGTAAACTTGCAAACCTCATGCATATCCCCGATGCATCACACGCAATTGGAGAATTCTTAGTAGTTGAAGAGCCCACCCCCCATACAACGAAAGAGTGCTTAGTTGCATAATAACCAAGTTTCCAATCGTTGATTAATAGAGTATACTAAATTACGATTCCAGTCTGGCAGTTTTGAGTATCATCACCATGGACAAATGCAATGAATATGGATGATATGATACCCTATGGTATTCTGCGGTTTGAATTCACTCTGATGTTTAGCAGTTGCATTGATCTGATTTTGTAAATGATACTGACAATATTATACACATGTGTAATGCAACATTCATACTACAACTTCTCCCGGATAATTATTTTGTTCAAATTGCACAAGAATTCCACCTGACATAGTGTAATAATGTTGGCTGTAAGTTGTGTTCATATCACTAAAATTACAGATCGTACATCAGAGCTTTTATAATTTTTGTCTTCGATGGATTTAATTATTCTTAGCAAATTGATCATGAAAAGGAACCACAGAATACCACCCGCACACAACACTGACGTATGCTACCAGAAATATTTTTCTCCGTGATTCGTGCGTAGTTTAATTTTGGTGTCATACATCAGCAATGAAATCTTCTTCAACAATAAACACCATCAGCACTGTTCTTAGATGATGCAGTCTGATTCGATTAACTTTTTTTTAATATATAAATAGAGTTCAGTACCACCGGTACACATTTATTTCTTACACATCGGAATATTGTTTGCAGTTTCAAGTAATTTAAATTTGCCACTGAGATAAAAGTTAAGATGGCGGCCAATAAAAGATAGAGGATTTCTTTTTTAATTATCATTTTCCTTTTCTCACTAAATAATTAATCATTTAAATTGATGCCACCAAAAAAAATTATTAATACTGTTTTACAAATTAGTTTAACGCAAACCCTTGATATTTCGTCCAGAAGTACAGGCGAAGTTGCTATATAGTCGCAACTAACAATGGCTGCGCTTCTTGCAGCTATGATAAAACAATTAATACCAATTTATAATTAAAAGAGGAAGTGATTTTTCAATAATTAATCATAAATAGTTTTAACGCATTTGGCTCTACTTGTTTTTTACCAGCAAATGAACGTAAAACTACAATAGTTTGACGTTAAATGTTTTACATTCAACAGACCTCAAATCGATTCGCGATTTGCATCGGCGACGTACATCAGAACAAGACGACAAAAGGTTACAAAACAAAAGAAAAGAATGACATAGATTAACAAAGAATGGGAGACAAATATTGTCCCTGTTTTACATAATTATCATCTTTTTAAGAAATAATTACATAACTGAATGAATATTACTGAGTTACGTAATTTTCCACACGTACAAATTCCACTCGTCACATTATAAGCAAAAAAATACATTTATCGTGGATATTATACAGTGACACTAATCTAAAGCCTATTGCATAGTAAATTATATGGTTCAAAAGGCTCTGAGCACTATGGGACTTAACATCTGTGGTCATCAGTCCCCTAGTATTTAGAACTACTTAAACCTAACTAACCTAAAAACATCACACACATCCATGCCCGAGGTAGGATTCGAACCTGCGACGGTAGCAGTCGCGCGGTACCAGACTGTAGTGCCTAGTACCGCTCGCCCACACCGGCAGGCTAAATTATATGAATGCATGGTGTCTGTACTTTCGAACATATCCTAAAGAACAGAGACCACGCATCCTTGTAATAGATTTGCCTCGATGGACAATGAATCAACCATCTTCAGTACGAATGCGCAATTACGTTCGTCCTCCTGCAGGAATCTCAATGTAGCGAGCATGGAGGACGTGGACGGCGTCTGTGGATAGGTGGCGCCAGGTGGAAGTGTGAGCCAGTTGGTATGCGTACCGAGACACCCGGCGCAGTTGCGATAAACACTCTGAAGTAATGGCGCAGTGGTTAACGCAACTGTCTGGCAACCAGGAGATCCTGGGTTCGAATCCTCGTGTGACCCACATTTTCACTTGTCGCCGATGATTCCGCATGAAGTCACGATGTATCTGACGTAAATAGTTCCTTCCCTTTCATTTCCTTCCGCCTTCCATTCACATAATATGCATAGTAAATTGATACATCGATGAATTGGCAAATTTATACATTAACACCAATTTTGAAACTTACTGGCACATAAAAGCTGTGTGCCGGACTGAGACTCGAAGTCGGGACCTTTGCCTTTGGCGGGCAAGTGGTCTACCATCTGACCTACCCAAGCACGACTGAGACCCCGTCCTCACAGGCTTACTTCTGCCAGTAGCTCTTCTCCTAGTTTGGTAGAGCACTTGCCCGAGAAAGGCAAAGGTCCCGAGTTCGAGTCTCGGTCCGGCACACAGTTCTGATCTCCCAGGAAGTTTCATATCAGCGCACACTCCGCTGCAGAGTGAAAATCTGATTCTGGAAACATCCCCCAGGCTGTGGCTAAGCCATGTCTCCGCAATATCCTTTCTTCCAGGAGTGCTAGTTCCTAGAGGTTCGCAGGAGAGCTTCTGTAAAGTTTGGAATGTAGGAGACGAGGTACTGATGGAAGTAAAGCTGTGAGGACGGGGCGTTAGTCGTGCTTGGGTAGCTCAGATAGTAGAGCATTTGCCCGAAAAAGGCAAAAGTCCCGAGTTCGAGTCTCGGTCCGGCACACAGCTTTGATGTGCCAAGAAGTTTCATACCAGCGCACACTCCGCTGCAGAGTGAAAATCTCATTCTGAAGAAGAATTTTATTCAGCCATCTAGACCTATCGATGCTCTGCCTCGGTGCAAGACCGTAGGATATCAGCCGAATATTTAAATTAAGAAAGTCATGAGCTGGCGTGAGTGCAGATGGAGACGATTTTCTGATGCCCGCAGGTTTTTCCACTCCGTCGACCGAAAACTATAGAAACGTCATTACTGTGCCCAACCACATTAATCTCGGCTATAGGAATTAAATTCTCTTGGAGGAGTCACACCACTGTGAGAGGCACGAGCACGAAACCTCAGAGAGACGCTGTCTGGTCCCCGCTTCTTGGCAGGCCTCAGACAACACCACTTCGTTACAGATCTTACAAAGTTATGGTTTGAGTCGCGAACGTCGGTGGTAGAGTTTAGGCCCATTCTATGAGAGGCGTACGCCATAACATGTGACACTGCAGCTCTTACAACTGCCAGCAGCCGTCTCCGGCGGGGAGCAAGTAACTATTTAAAAACGAGTTTAATAATTCTTGAGTGCGATTCTAGATGCATACAAGCTCTCGACGGCACACGACAAAGTTAAGACCTTTAATGGGTTTCTTTTCAATTACATCTTGATTTCCCTGCACGGAGCGAAACGCTCGTGAAGTGTGATGGACGAGCCGCCTAGTGTGACGTCACAAGTTCGTAGCGGGGCCCGTATTTCTCATCGGCCTCTGCTCTCTGCGCATCTCGTCACGCATTCTGCGACATCCAATGAGTGCTCAGCAGTGTTTTGAGCGCTCTGCTGTGAACGACGTAGCCAGTGCGAGCATTAAACGTGACAGTAGCGAATTTTTGTCCATTTGTTGCAAGTTGTCACGGTTGATGATGGTAATTAGCGACAAATTCTGCATAAGCAAGCGAAAGACAATTTGCAGGATACAAGCTACCATAAAGCGCAAAATCATCCTATTCGCGTACCGCTACTGTGGCTTGGAAACGGCAACCTGCATGTATCGCTATCGTTCTTGAATCGGCTGTAGTACGAAAGTTCGTGCCATCTTTGTTTGACATGAAGTGGCCTCCATCCACTTGGAACTACACCGCTGACCACCGTAAATGCAACACCCTGAAGGAAGCATCCGAATCAAGTGAAATTTACACCATGGGTTTGCAGCGATGAGATATGCAACTGATTAGAATTTCAGAGCAGACGCACATCACGCGCGCCTGTGGCGCCACCTCATAGCGCCATTTAAGGCTTTGCGATTTCGACGAGTGTACGTTCGGCACGTGTGTTTACCTTGTGGTTGTTTCACAAGACGATCAGTTATGCCTCGTAGACAACAGCGAACATCGTTTGATCAAGTATCCGAGTTCGACAGAGGAAGGATAGTGGCTTACCGAGATTGTGGATTATCATACAGAGAAATCGCTAGTCGTGTTGGACGAAACCAAACAACTGTAATGCGGATATGTGACCGTTGGATGCAGGAGGGTACGACGGACCGACGTGGTCGATCGCATTCACCTTGGTGCACCACTGCACGTGCTGATAGGCAAATTGTGCGCATGGCAGTGACGGATCGCTCAGTGACATCCCGAACCATAGCACAGCACATTGCGTCTGTAACGCATCATCCAGTGTCTGCGCGTACCATTCGACGTCGTTTACAGCAGAGTGGTCTGTCCGCAAGGCGTCCATTGCTTCGTCTACCATTGACGCAGAACCACAGACGTCTCCGTCGCCAATGGTGTGATGACAGACGGATGTGGACGGCAGAATGGAATGACGTTGTCTTTACTGACGAGGCACGCTTCTGTCTGCAGCACCACGATGGTCGGATTCGAGTGTGGAGACACCGTGGAGAGAGGATGCTGGACAGCTGCATTATGCACCGCCACACTGGTCTTGCACCGGGTATTATGGTATGGGGCGGTGTTGGATATTACTCTCGCACGCCTCTAGTACGCATTGCCGGCACTTTAAATAGCCGGCGCTACATATCCGAGGTGCTGGAGCCAGTTGTCGTTCCTTACCTTCAGGGCTCGGCCACAGCCATATTTCAACAGGATAATGCGCGACCACACGTGGCACGCATTGTCCAAACGTTCTTCGTCAATAACCAGATTGAATTGCTTCCCTGGCCGGCTCGTTCTCCGGATCTTTCGCCGATAGAAAACGTGTGGTCCATGGTTGCTCAACGAGTGACCCAGATTACATCCCCAGCTGCCACACCAGATGATCTTTGGCAACGTGTGGAAGCTGCTTGGGCTGCTGTACCCCAGGAACACATCCAACGTCTCTTTGACTCAATGCCGAGACGTGTGGCAGCGGTGATCTCCAACAATAGCGGCTACACTGGCTACTGATTCTGGCAGGAACCACATGTCACAGACGTCTGTAAACGTAATCATTTGATACTTGGTCAACATGTTATCTACAAAATAAATTTTGTTGTGCTACCTCTTGTCTTTCTTGGTGTTGCATTTACGGTGGCCAGCAGTGTATTATAAATTTTGATCAGTGGCAGTTATATCTCGTCGCGATGGTATGTTCGAGCGTACTTGCCTCGTCTTATTGCGCTAGCAAGTTGCTTGCGCCATGAGCTGCCTTAGCACACACTCACCGATGCTGATATTGTGAAACTTGTGTCCCTTGCCACCGTTTGTGTCCCCATCATCTTGTTTGTTAGCCTCAGCAGTTGGTTTTTCGTAATACAACTCTACACTAACTGGACGATCCATTATTCTTTGTTTTTGTGTACCTTATGTTACTACTTTATCCTATCGAAGAACGGCGTACCGGCCAGTAATCCAGATTTGTGGGTTGAACTCACATTTAACCTGTTTTGATGATCAGCATACATTTATCCCTTTAACTGCTTTCCTCTTACTTGTTCGTAGCTTTCCCCCTGTCCTTTTCAAATATCATGTATTCTGGCAACAGAAATACCTGAAGTACGAAAAGGAGGCCGATGACCCTGCGGTCAGCACACAGAAGATATGCAAGTAGGAATTCTTTAACCTGATACCAGGGAAATTGTAGGTCGAGACAGCAGTGTTCCTTTACTTAATTTCTAACGCTTCAAAAATACAATCGCTACAAATCTCGTCATTCCTAGGCATCCGTGGAACTACTGCACAATTTAAGGCGCAATAAGGTGTTAAAAACCCATGGAAGTTCGAGACTAAAGTACAGAGACGGGTATATAACATCTAGAAAACCCAAGCAAGAGTATTAAAACTGGTTGTTAAAGCAAGACATGTTCTTGGTAAAAAGGCTATAAAGCACAATTCAACTTCTGTGTCGAAGAAGTAATGAAATGAAGTGGTCGGATAGGATTATTGAGCCGGCCGTGGTGGCCGAGCGGATCCACGCGCTTCAGTCCGGAACCGCGCGACTGCTATGGTCGCAGGTTCGAATCCTGCCTCGGGCATGGATGTGTGTGATGTGCTTAGGTTAGTTAGGTTTAAGTAGTTCAAAGTTCTAGGGTACTGATGACCTCAGATGTTAAGTCCAATAGTGCTCAGAGCCATTTTCTTTTTTAGGATTATCGACCAGCAGACACCATCTGGGGTAGTTAGGCAGCCTACTGCAACTTTTTCTATTTGACGCCACTTACGCGCCTTGAGTGTCGATGATGATGAGATGACGATGAGAACAACGCAACACTAAACCCCGAGCGACAGTAAACCGAATCCGTGATCCCAGGGTCTAGATGGTTCAAATGGCTCTGAGCACTATGTGACTTAACAGCTGAGTTCATCAGTCCCCTAGAACTTAGTAGTTAAATCTAACTAACCTAAGGACATCACATACACCCATGCCCGAGGCAGAATTCGAACCTGTGACCGTAGCGGTCGCGCGGTTCCAGACTGAAGCGCCTAGAACCGCTCGGCCACACCGACTGGCCAGGCTCTAGATGCAGCAACGTTAGTACGAAGAAATAAAATTATTGAAGAGGAAAAAAAAATTCAAGGCGAAAAGATTGTAATGATATGGCTGTCAGACAACGTATCCCATCTAAGTGCAGTGATGCCTCAGAACTCTTTAAAGGGATGGATAGAATTCTCAGGACACAATATTGCTTTACAGACGCAATAAATACTAAAGAGTTAGTACAAAAGTATTTGTAGACACTGGTCGCTAACTTGCAATGAACACTTGAGCAGCCACACAAAGTCACGAAGCGGATATAGCTACTAATCGGTCAAAGCTATAAGCCTCATTCTCTGACTCATGAGAATGATTTTATTTTGAGACAGAACCACGTAAGTGACGTGGATCTCTACCTAAGGTCACTATTTGCTATCTCAAATTAATATTCATAAAATTTGAACTACTAAAGGCTTATTGCTGAGTTTTTTGGACTGTTATAAATAGTTTTTTTTTTAAATTTCGCTTATTAACGATCATAACAAGAGCTTGCACAACTTTTTAAATAAAATGACTTATCTTTTCTCGGTGACGCGTTAAGCTTTTTGTGGTCTGATACTTTACCAAGCGGCCGGCCGGGGTGGCCGAGCGGTTCTAGACCCTACAGTTTGGAACCGCGCGACCGCTACGGTTGCAGGTTCGAATCCTACCTCGGGCATGGATGTGTGTGATGTCCTTAGGTTCGTTAGGTTTAAGTAGTTCTAAGTTCTAGGGGACTGATGAAGTTAAGTCCCATAGTGCTCAGAACCATTTGAACCATTTTGAACCATTTGAACCATTTTTGAACTTTAGCAAGCCCGGTTTCTGGTTTGCTTATGTTATTAGTGATAAATTTTAAAAAATAAATAGTTTAAAAAAATTGTTCAAATGGCTCTGAGCATTATGAGACTTAACATCTATGGTCATCAGTCCACTAGAACTTATAACTACTTAAACCTAACTAACCTAAGGACAGCACACAACACCCAGTGATCACGAATAAATAGTTTAGATTAGTCACTAAATCGTCATGGAACACATTTTGTTTGTACCTCTCACAGGGTGTTTCGTTTTACCCTCAGGGGGTAATTATCCCGAAAGAAGAAAGGGAAACTAACGGTTAAGGTCCCGTCGATAACGAAGTCATTAGAGACGGAAATTACGCCGCTGCAGGCACCACTGGTTTGGAGTTATATCGGGGCACTGCTGTTTACACGGGAGAGGTAGCACCCGTTCAGTGGGTGTTACAGGGGCTGAGGCTCGTGTATCGGCTGTTTTCGCGTGACGTCCCTCTGGTAGGCTGGGGCTCGACAGCGGGGTGTCGCGGGCAGCAGCTGTCAGCGCGTCAGGCGGGCAGCGGACAGCGGTCAGCGGCAGGCGCGGCGCCTGTCACGGGAGACCCGACGCACTGCTCTGCGCGCCGGCCGGTGATTGCCACCTGGGAAAGCCGGGGCCAACGACGCCTGTCAGCGCAGCGCGCCGCTCTGCAAACACTGACCGGCGGCGGGCGGCGGGCGGCGCGAGCAAAAAGACTGCCACCCGGGGAAAAAGGCGCCGCCGCACACAGTCGTCGCCATAAATCTTGGGCAAATTTACCGAAGCTCGGGCAACGGGCAAGAAATGGACAGAGAGGACGCTATAACAGCTCCAACATTTGCCCTCGGTCTCAGCCGCGAACGCTGTCAGCGGCTATTACAAACAGAGAAACCAAACTGCCGCCTAGAGGGTAGGCGCTGCGAGGTGCCGAGTAGCGCTAAGCTCTCTTCAACTTATCCGGCGTCAGTTTTGTATGTGTTTATACACTGATGAGCCAAAACACCGCGAGACTTAATGCTGCCTTTTGTCGTAACGGGTACCTACGTGACGCAGTGAGGAAAGTATAGACGTATGGAAAATCATTCTAGGTACGGCACGGGCTTATAAATCCACTGACATAAGCAACTTTCACAAAAGGCAGGTTGTTGTGGTCCGGTGGCTGGGAACGAGAACCTCGGAAACTGCGAAACTAGTCGGCTGTACGCATGCTACTGCCGTGAGTGTCTACGAAAGTGGTTGAAAGACATTGAAACCGCGAGTGGATGACAAGTTGAATGTCCGCACTTCATCACAGCATGTGGAGGTCGGGGGCTTGCCCACTCTGTGAAACGAGCTAGATGGCCATCAGTGGTAGATCTCACGACAGAGGACAACACTCCTGCAGGTACTAAAGTTTCCGAACACACTGTTTAGTGCACGTCGTTCAACATGGAGCTCCACAGCATATGCCCCATAGGGTTTCCCATGTAAACTCAACGACATTATCAATCATGATTGCACAGGAAACGAAATCATCGAAATTCGACTTTTTATCAATAGAAACGTGTCACCCAGTCGGTTGAATCACGTTTTTTGATACACCAGGTCGATGACCATCTCCTGACACGCCATCATTCAGGCTAATGGCTGCTCGAGGTACGCACCGCGCTACAGGCTTAGATCTGTGCAGGGGGAAGTGGGCTTCCATGGGACCTGAGATAGTAATCGAAGGCACCAATACAGCTGTGGACTGCACAAACATTGTTGCAGATCACTTTCCCGAACGACAATGGCGTTTTCCGGTAGGAAGGTCAGAATCGAGCTACAGTGGTCTGAAGAATATGATAGTGACTCTGAAACCTCGGCCATCAAATTCAACTGATATGGGACTTTAATGAAATTACATTAAAGAATAATCAGTTACCTTTTTTAAATTTGTTTTTTGTTAATTTGCCTTTATTTCCTTCTGTACGTACGAACTTTGTTGCAGAACCTCTTATTTACGTGTGGTAATAAAAATTCATTTACACAGAATTAAGTACATTTAAAATTACGTGAATTCATATTAACTGATTAAGAATATTTAGTTGAGAATTAAATCTTTTACATAATTCGGCCTTGGTACACATTTTCTAAATGCAGTGGTTTTTTTAAATATTTATTGAATTCTTTCCCGGCGTTAGCTATGAAACACAAGACTGTCTCTATTAGCAGAAAATGGTTAAATATTGCCAAGCCGACGTTTAATTATCATTGATAAAACACACTTCACTATACATTTAAGTTATTTGAAAGAACCAAAATTGTTAAATTTCAACGTTAACTATCCGCCTATGAATGCACAAATGTGAAACTAGTAATAAATTCCGTCAGTCTCAGGATCGCTGTAAAAGAAAAACATTTTCTCAATTCACTGCTAATTTTTATCTGCTCCCGATTTACGGGTTTGGTTAATTTTTCTTAGCGGAACAATTTTTTAAATGTGCCGCCGCTGCAAATCGTTCGGTCGCGGCACAGCCCAGCAACACCGCTAAAAATGCTGAAAATTCTTTAAAGAAATATTATAGATGGCATGGGCAAGCTAATTTACATTAGTAATACACACTTTTGTTAAATTATAATGTATTTAGACCACAACAATAATTCAACTTACATTAGTTTGTAATTTCTCCTCTAATGGCGGCTAAATCTAGATACAGACAAAAGAAGTCTACCCATTCATAAAATGCTACGTCACAGGTTCCTCTCACTTTCAGCTCTCCAGGAAGACGACAAAGAATACACACTACGTGGTGCTTTTTATACTACTGCTGACGATTAACATCTCTTTGTAATCTTACAACATTATTTTCCTCTGTGGCTGAATTTTACATTTTTGTTATCGCAGATATTGACACATTTCGCAATTACATTATGAGTATAGAAATATTACAATCATAAATACATCGAGAATATTACTACAGAAAATATTACAATAATAACGAATGTCCTTTACACAAAATTAAATAATATTTTTTGTTAAATAATTACAGTATCTAAAAATTGCTTCATAGCGGCGTATATAGTACAATCAAATTTTAGTTTATTAATAGTGTGAGTGTTGCCAGGGAACGTTACAGGACCAATGGAATTCATCTGAGACAGTATCAGGAGGCAGTTCCAAGCTCAAAAACAACGTTCATAATTTACAGTTAGCGCGTGACCTGTACATGGACATCTGGTGGCGCTTATCTCCAGAAACCTACTAAGAACTCAAAATATTCACGGGTGTGCTGCCGGTCTATAGTGTCCAACGGGCACAATATTTCGGCGATCATACATGTCGCCATCATCAGGTGAACTGACGGACTGAGCTCCTGTGAACGTGCCGGCACGGAGATCCGTACGCTATGGCTGCTCAGAGGGAACTGGGTTCGGTGGCTTTTTTTTTTTTTTTTTTTTTTTTTTTTTTTTTTTTTTTTTTGCACTTTTCATTCCCTTCTCAGATGGAGAAGGGCGGGCTGCTTGAGAGCGCGCGATGCTCTTTTCAGCCATTTGGTTTGGTTATTCTGCTTTGGCTCTGTTTATTCTTTTTTGCTGGGGTGCAAGGAAGGGGGGGGCATTTCTCCCAATTGGGAATTTATTTGCAGGAGTTTATAGGGGACAGTTCCGGTATTTACCTTAGCGGCCAAGGAAAACCTGCAAAACCCGGCCAGAACTGCTTGTGTCTTGCCTTCTCTTTATTTTCCGTGTTGCCAGCGTTGCCGCTGGCGATCACGGCGGGCTTCGCGTCTTCTGTCACGCTCCGCCTCTTGCTCGTCTCTCTGTCTTCGGAACTGCTCTTCTAGGGCTTCCTCCTTTCTTCTTATGAGCTCCCTGCTTTGCAGGAAGCTCATTTGATGTTCATCTCGGTCGGCCAAGTTTGGGATGGTGTCGTCCAGGATTTCGCTGTCCACTAGGGTTTTCCAGTGGTTGACGAACTCCTTGGTTTGGACGCTTTGGTCCTGACGTGCTCCCAGTGCTCCCGTGCCTTCTGACGAGACCTGTATGGCTCGACCGATGGTCAACTTCTTCGGCCAGGCCGTTTGTGTGGCCTGGTCACGCCTGGGGTGTGCTGCATCTGTTGCCGGTGTTGTCGGCCCGTCGTCTTTGTGCTGCTGATCCGTCTGCAGCGCCCGCGTCCCCTTGCTGGTATTGCTGCGGAGGTGTTCACGGAGAGTGAGGCAGGCGGCCTCCATCTCTGCATGGAGGACCATGCGGAATCGTGATTCCGCCTCCTGGAGGGCCGAGTCGATGTCGGGACCAGCTGTCGCCGCCGTCTTCCCCCTCGCTGCGTCGCACCGCCGCCCCCCTCCACCGCCCTTGCCACAGGCGGCGGGGGAAGGCGGCCGCACGTGAGCGGTGGCCGTCCTCGAATCTCCTCCGGGTGCCGCCGTTGTTCCCGCGGCGTTGCCTCCTCCTCTCGCTGTTTCTGTCCCTCCGTTGCTCGCCGCAGCTGCAGAACGTTGTCTCCTTCTCCTGCGGCGTCGCCTCTTTGTCTGGGCCGCAGTCTTCTTAGCAGTGGCGGGATTTGGGCCGTTGAAGGCCTGACATCCGCGCCAGCTGGCGACGTGCTCACCGCCGCAGCGGGCGCACGTCGGTTTGACGGCTTTGGTGCTGGTACAGGTGCGGGTGTCATGGTGACGCCCGCACTTGACGCACCTGGCGGCGTTGCGGCAGTGCTTTGCCACATGCCCTTCCTCCTGGCACTTGAAACACTGCGGCTTCATGTCCAGGTGGGGGGGGAGAGTCTCCGGCTGCACGTGGAAGCCCAACAGCTTCCGGATGTCAAGAACGTCCCTGCCGTTGTCCGCCGCTGGTGTGGCGACAATAAACAGAGGCGGCTTCGTCCTATTGGTTCTGTTGTGCAACCTGACGGTTGCCCCAACAAAACCCTGGCGGCGCAGTCCTTCTTCCACTGCTCGCTCCGTCAGGATCCAAGGTAGTCCCCTCAGAAGCGCCTTGGTTACTTCTTTGCGACGAGTCTTTTGACCCATCGCACCTCTTTCCGGGGCGTCCACCGTGTGAGCGGCCACAAGGGCCTTCAGGGCCCTGTAGTCGTTCCAGTCAGCGGCCTGGAGCTTGATGGTGGCGTCGGAGTCGACGGACTCTACGACGACCTCCTTGTCGCAGCTCTGCCCCATCTCATCGTATAGTTCTACCCACTCGACCTCCTTGCACTTGATGTACAGGGCGGGAGCGGGGGAAACTGCTTCTTCTGTCGTCGAGTTGCCGCCTCTCGCGACATCACGTCCTACGCTGCTCATCTTAACCATACTGCGCGAGGGTTTGACAATTTGCTTTTTTTGCCGTTAAAACAGCAACACGACAATTTGCCACCCGCGCGCAGTACGATCTCCTCGCTCACTCTCCCGTAGTAGCAGAGCGCCGCGCTACAGTGACCTGCACGCTACGGCTGCCACAACTCGTCTCCCGGTTCGGTGGCGGCGGCGGCCGATTTAAATACCCTCCGCCCGCGGCGCGCTCCCTCCGCCGTCCGCGCCCCGCGCCACAGTCGCGCGGTGGAACAGATTGCGACGGCGTCTGAGATGACGTCGGAGTGATGGCTCTGTCCGCCGTGGTCGTCACAAGTATACGTTTGCTCGATTTACTCTTGATTAACCCGATCGCTGGTTCCCAAGCCTTGCTAAGATTATAGCCACAGTCACGGTTTATGAGGTCGTCATTGGTGCGAATTTCGATGGCCTCTCTAACAACGCTGTCCCAGTATCTCGACGTCTGTACCAGAATCCTCGTGCGGTCATATTCCATGGCGTGATTTTCCGACAAACAATGTTCAGCGACCGCCGACTTGCTCGGATACATCAGGCGAGTGTGCCTCTGGTGTTCACGGCATCGGTCCTCGATGGTACGCATCGTCTGACCAATATACGACTTGCCACATTGACACGGAATCTGGTACACGCCGGCCTTCCTCAAACCGAGGTCATCTTTGGCGCTCCCCACCAGTGCACGAGTTTTATTTGGAGGACAAAACACAGTTCCGACCCGGTGTTTCTTCAGAATGCGAGCGATTTTCCCCGAGAGTGCGCCTGTGTATGGAATAAATGCAGTGCCTACCTCCTCCCTCGTGACTTCATCCATCTCAAGAGGTTGTGCTGCAGTGGTTGGGCGGAGAGCACGTTGAATCTGCCACTCTGAGTACCCATTTTTTCGAAATACAGTTCTCAGATGTTCCAATTCCTGGGGTAGACTCTCTGCGTCAGAGATAGTGCGCGCCCTATGTACTAGAGTTTTAAGTACCCCATTCCTCTGTGAAGGGTGGTGGCAGCTGTCTGCGTGCAAAACTGTGTTTTGTCCTCCAAATAAAACTCGTGCACTGGTGGGGAGCGCCAAAGATGACCTCGGTTTGAGGAAGGCCGGCGTGTACCAGATTCCGTGTCAATGTGGCAAGTCGTATATTGGTCAGACGATGCGTACCGTCGAGGATCGATGCCGTGAACACCAGAGGCACACTCGCCTGATGTCTCCGAGCAAGTCGGCGGTCGCTGAACATTGTTTGTCGGAAAATCACGCCATGGAATATGACCGCACGAGGATTCTGGTACAGACGTCGAGATACTGGGACAGCGTTGTTAGAGAGGCCATCGAAATTCGCACCAATGACGACCTCATAAACCGTGACTGTGGCTATAATCTTAGCAAGGCTTGGGAACCAGCGATAGGGTTAATCAAGAGTAAATCGAGCAAACGTATACTTGTGACGACCACGGCGGACAGATTCATCACTCCGACGTCATCTCAAACGCCGTCGCAATCTGTTCCACTGCGCGACCGTGGCGCGGGGCGCGGACGGCGGAGGGAGCGCGCCGCGGGCGGAGGGTATTTAAATCGGCCGCCGCCGCCACCGAACCCAGTTCCCTCTGAGCAGCCATAGCGTACGGATCTCCGTGCCGGCACGTTCACAGGAGCTCAGTCCGTCAGTTCACCTGATGATGGCGACATGTATGATCGCCGAAATATTGTGCCCGTTGGACACTATAGACCGGCAGCACACCCGTGGATATTTTGACTATCAAATACGCCGGGAGAAACTCAAGAACTACTAAGAACTTATCGAATCCTTAGCACACAGGATGGCTGTTATATCGTCTTCCAAAAATAGACCTACACGCTATAAAACTGGTCGTCATAATGTTTCAGCTTTAGAGGTACACAATAAACAGGGTGAGCAAAGCAGCGTAGGGGCACACAATCGAGCAAAAAATACCAAATCCACTGTTGTGGAGCTACAGCCGTAATACGACTGCCAATTAGCAAAGAGCACACAGAAGTGCTAACTGAACGTAATTGGATTTGTCGGGCAGCACCTTTTCTTTCGACTAAGCTTGTAGCGTAACAGCTCCTTAGGTACACTGCCTGCAAACAAAGTGAAGGAGAAGAAATGGACGAAACGAAATGAAACTTGGCGAGTTGAGGGGGTATGTGATGAGTAAGCACTGTCTCTCCTTTTCCTTCAAGTTACCAATGAGTATCTGACGCACTTCACGCCCCTTATACATACCCTACCTGGTGTGGTAACAACACTAAACACGAGCAACACTAATGGGCTCTGGTGACCGTTCTACCTTTTACAGAGAATTGTAGCTGTAATCATTTGCGTACGTACCCTCCGACGATATGTACATGTGTGAAGCTACACTGGCATCCGACCATATCTTTTGTATGCTACACTAGTTTTGTCAGGCAGTGCAATTCTTAAAGCCCCAAAGACTGGTTTCCTTAATATATTTTATCAATTTTTTTTTAGCCTGATATACAAGCGTAGCTTGAAATGTTCCCGCGACACTTGAAGGAACCAGACAAACAGTTCAGTGAACAAAAGGATTTTCATATGTGTAACATTTCTGAAATTTGTAAAACCATTTTATACACACATACGGCCACATACACTACCACATTAGGCAAGGAGCCATGTGGGGATCTGCGACTATGTTGCAGTAATGATTATACACATGTACTGGTCGTCAAAAAATTATTTTTAGATTCTCATGAGGTGTTTCGCGTTACTCCATCATCAGATCTTTAACGTCGATACACAGTACTTTCATACTCATTACAATACTGGGAAACAATATTAAAGTTCTAGTGATGGGCCAACACGAAACACGTTATGATAAACTGAAAATAAAGTTTTGGACAAATGTATAATCAATATTGCCATATACCCGCGGAAATAGCTATGGCGCTACGATGGTCACTCACAGGCCGATATCTCAAACCCAGGAACAGATTTGAAATAGATGTTGTACTTCGTGTATTCCCGAGCCATGCAAAACAACGCCCTCGAGTGGAATACTCGCATAAGAAGCTCATTAACACCTAAGACGGAAGAGAATATGTTTGGGATGTGAACTGCAAGATTCTCTGACACTCTATTAGTTTTATACATTGACTACCATTTTCTTATCTTTGTAACCGTTTTCTTTGAACACGACTTTATCATCTTGGTGTACCACTTATAGAGAGCAACACTTCCTAAATGCTTGCCCACATCCCTTTCCAATTCCTGACTTCGTAGTATATGTATGTTAGTGGCATGAAACTGACAGGCTGCTCTGCAGCGACAATGAATCTGAAGATACCCCAAATCTAAACGACAGCAGTAATCACTGTAAATACAAATGCGACTAAAATGACAGAAAAATAATCAGTTGATATTATACCAAGCTCTCATGTCTCTTTTTCAAGGCAACAGCTTATTTCATGGAAGCAATACTAGCAGTAATAAATAACCTTCAGAAACGCTTAGTCACCATGTATTTAAAATAGGGCGGCTTCCAAAAATACCGGAAGTGGTCATTATATTGCAGCCGCTTAAAAATAGCTACCACTTTTTAAATTTACTCAAACTTTCGTCCAATTCATTCTGAATTTCTTTCCTATTTATCCCACGACGATACTATACACAACAGCATTGTCAATAAATAATCTCATATTGCTGCTGACTGCGCCTGACAAACCATTGATGTACATGGGAAACGTTATCAGTATTATTACACTTCCTTGGAGCTCACGAGATATTACATTCGATTCTAGGCGCGCAGTCCGGAACCGCGCGACTGCTACGGTCGCAGGTTCGAATCCTGCCTCGGGCATCGATATGTGTGATGTCCTTAGGTTAGTTAGGTTTAAGTAGTTCTAAGTTCTAGGGGACTGATGACCACAATAGTTAAGTCCCATAGTGCTCAGAGCCATTTGAACCATATTACATTCTTTTCCCTTCAACATTCATAGTCCAATATAACTTACTTGGTTGTATTAGAGAAAGAACTTCAAACCACTCACATATTTGATAAGATCTCCAATAGGATCGTTCACAAAGCAGTACAGCGTCAAGCGTGGTTCACAAATCTAAGACGACGTATCTACCTGTTCACCTACATGTGCTATTTGCAAGATGTCGTGTGTGAATAAAAAGAGCTGTGCTTCACCACGAGTGTTTTTCCTGTATCTGAAGAAACGGCAGAAAACCTAGCTCGAGATGAATGAAAGGGCATTTGAACCTCCATACTCCAGATTACGTATCTACGAAGCGCGTTTAATGAGTAACGCAATACATTTTTGGTCGACGAAATTCGGTTGAAAAAATACGGAATTTGTTGTGGGACTTGCTGAAATATTCACGCTTGTGCTCCTATAGTTTATGGAGTCGCGACTGAAGGCGGTGCTACACATAGCCTTCAAAATAGCGTTGTAACGGAGCTGCGTTCCGAGCAGAGAGAAGTGTCATTGAGTTTCATAGGCGCTTACAGAATGTCTTCGGAGACTTGGCAGTGAACAAAGGCACAGTGAGTCGTTAGGTGAGGCGTCTGTCATCGCAACTACGTCACGCCAACCTGTCCGATCTCCCGCGTGCCGGCGGGCCGCACACGACAGCTGCGAGTCTTGCAGTGTTGGAACTTGCGGACACTCCCATTCGAAGTGACAGCCTGATCACGATCAGACACCTCGTTGCATAACCTGACCTCTCCGTTGGTAGTGCAGACACTCGTCCGCCAGTTGGTGTACTCAGTGTGTCCGTTGGGTTCCTCGCCGCCTAACAGAAGACCATAAAGAGCAACGAAGGAATTGCTTGCACGTTAAGAGGCTGATCGTGACAATTTTTTCTGACGAACATCGTCCAGGCGATGAAACATGGTTTCATCACCTCGAACTGAAAACAAAACTGCAATCCATGGAGTGACACCACACTACTTCTATTCCGAAGAAACAGTTGGAAGTTGCACCCTCAACCTGTCATGGCGAAGGTCCTCTGGGACCCTGAGGGATTATTCTATTTTATGGCCTCCCTTATGGTGCAACGGTCATCTCTGAAGAATTGTGCTACCCCCAGGAAATTGAAGAAACAAGCGTTTGCGTCGTCCCACAAAAATGCAAACGAACTTCTCCACAACGATGCAAGGCTGCACCCGATAGGAACTCACAAAACTTGATTGGAGTGTTCTCCCTCGTCTGCCCTACATCTCGGATCTCGCATCTTCCGACTTCCATTTATTTGACCCAATGAAGGATGCACTCCACAGTAAGCAGTACGTGATTTGTGGGGAGGTTGTTGATGCAGCAAGACGTTGCATCCAACGTTGACCAGTAGAGTAAGTAAGGTGGCGCGAATCAGTCGCGCTAAACGGATATTATGTTGAAAAATAGCGTTTTGTAGCCAAAAGGTGTTGGGAATAATACGGTGTATTAGAATCCCGTTTAAAACTGACCTACATTCAGGAAAAAATGTGTTGCATGACTTATTGAACGTGCCTCTCAACTTAACTGTTGATAATGTATTCAATGTCCTTCCAGAACTAAAACACGATAAGGTGTATAATGTATTTTAAAATACCAATTCAAGAAAGGCGCACGGAGAAAGAGTTAAAGCTGGAGGGAAAGTTATACAAAATTGTTAACAAAATGTTTTAGAAAAATGACAATTCCCAAAAAATTGGAATGATGCTGTGATGGTTATGTTTCACGAAAATAATGCAGATAGGACATTAAAATTACAGACGTATTAGCTTCCTCCATACTGAGTAAAAACTTCATCAACAGGAAAGAAAAAAAACATTGACTTATAATCAAGAATAGGAACAAGCTCTGTTTAGAAGAGGGCATAGCGCATTGGATCGTTTTTAAATAGTGGACGAAATTGTTAGAACAGAGCAATGATTATGAATTACCACTTTGCCCGGGATTTATACTTTTTGCGAGAGCTATTGGCGGAGATTCAACTAATGAAGTACATATACCTCAGTGCCACACTTTCCACAAGACTTCATCAGGACACTAGGAAATTCAGAATTGAAAGGTGAGCCAGTGCAAGACATTATCACCAAACCTATTCTCAGTAGCTGCAGAAGAAGTTTTTAAATCACTACGCTGGGAAAATGCAATCATTCATGCACTTACGGCAGTGCAGCTGAGTGGCGTCTTCGACAAACAGCTATGTTTGACAAGCGAACATTCCGTCCTTTTCAAGACAAAAATTCAACGAGAAAGCACGGTGCAGGGAAATTAAAAGCCTCGGTAGAGGGGCTAAGCCCTCCAAGAACCGTAATACGGCACATACAGAAAAATATAACACACACACAGTAAACAACTAGCAATACCACACATCCAAATGTCACCAGCGTCAGAAGTTACACATATTGAATACTAATTACCAACAGGTAAGAACGTAGCATTATCTCTGTCCTTCTGACATTTGAGCAAGGAGAGAGCGCTATTCCAAGTAGAATTTTCGGAATTTAAGTGAACATATACATCTTACTAATTTAATCTCAACTGTTTCTTAATTAACACCATTTCTATAGCTGGAAGTGTAGCCCAGAATCTCAGTGTTATACCCCTAGTTTAGAGGGTGACTGGTTGCAAGACAATGTTTAACAGTAGTCGATTTCCTCGGCAGCTGTAGCCGTGAATGATACTTATGCTCTATACACCGGTCCTCCACAGTCTTGATGCTTTGACATACATTGAAGAGTCAAAGAAACTGGTACATCTGCCTAATATCGTGTAGACCTCCGCGAGCACACAGAAGTGCCGCAACACGACAGACTAATGTCTGAAGTAGTGCTGGAAGGAATTGACACTCTAAATCCTGCAAGGCTGTCCATAAATCCGTAAGAGTACGAGTGGGTGGAGATCTCTTCTGAACAGCACATTGCAAGGCATCGCAGGTGCGCTCAATAATGTTCATGTTTGGGGAGTTTAGTGGCCAGCGGAAGTGTTTAAACTCAGAAGAGTGTTCCTGAAGCCACTCTGTCGCAATTCTGGACTTGTTGAGTGTCATATTGTCCTGCTGGAATTGCCCAAGTCCGTCGGAATGCACAACGGACATGAATGGATGCAGGTCGTAGGTTGTGTTTCAAAAATGAACAGCATAGAGACAGAAGTGATGACACTTTCTGCAGGACCTGACCATCAGTTTGCAGGACAATGCTCAAGCACGTACAGTGCAAGCTGTTACTGATTTGTTTGTCTTGTGGGATTGCTAAGTGCTATACCACCTACTGCACTCCCCTGACTTCAGCCCTCGTGAGTTCAACTCGATTTCTAAACTGAAGGAAACACTTCGTGGTATTCGCTTCAGAACTGCTACAAATTCGTTGGGCAATAGACCGCGCCGCTCGAACTGTCAACACAACTGGAACTGCTAAGAGTATCCTACGACTTCCTCATCGCTGGCAACGGGTTATACACAATGCTGGTGACTACTCTAGAGGTCAGTAAAACTTTGAAACACATATCTATTTTGTACGAGCAGTAAATAAACAGTTGCACTGTTAAAGTTCCACCCCACATATGTAATGTAGTGCGAAGAAAGTTTAGTACGGAAGGAAAGCTCCTTCTTTCAAATATATACTTTTTAGATTAACATAATACGAAGAACAAAGTTCGTGTTTGCTACAATGCATTTGGGGAACTTAAAATGAACTAGTTTGCCCACTTACAATAACTCAGCGAATCCACAATACATATCCTGGAAAAATTAATTTAAAGTAAGTACAACTGATATAACTGGGGTCATATTTGGCTGAAAAGCACTAAGATTGCATAAACTAGACTTTCAGAAACTTGCTGTTGCAGTAGAATGGACATCTTCAAGTTGAGTGCAAACGATCTGGACTTTCAGAGATGGTTCTGCTTACTACGGAAAACATGTATTAGAGGTGACCTGATGAGGGTTCGAATTAGGGGTAGCCAGTACTAGTCGTAAGAGGCTGAAGTTGCAGAGGAAACCGTTCATGTAGGAATAAATGAATAAACCCGAAATTCGCCAAAAAGAAAAAAATAGGACAAATAAAATCGCTATTTGCTTGCCTACAGTCACCCAAAATTAATATATATTCTACTGAGCCTCGTCATGTGATACTCGTGTAAAAACAGACTCTTCACCGAGTTCTGAACCCTACTCAAACACTACAATGAAAGTATACAGATCGGAAGACGAGCAGGAAAGCAAGACTCCTTTAGCTCGCTTGGGTTGGGCATAGCTTGGCTTGGATGGGAGTAAAGCGGTTTGCCCGTTCTGTTGATAGCATACGGCAACTTGCCTGTCTGGCTAGCAGGCAAGCATGGGCAGGTTAAGAGCGGGATATGTACACCTCTGATTACAATATGTGACATAACCCGTATCTTTTGATTGCATTGACTTAGAAGCTTCAATTGTTTACGCTACCAATAGATCATAGCCCTCAGTATGTGACATAAACTTCAACTTGCTACGTCTGACCGTTCCTGAGAAAAGAGGTTTTTAACAGTGAGATAAACAGACAGATGGACAATGAGGTACGGAAGCCTAAGAGCCAAACATGGAATTTCATAGAATGCAAACCTCGGCTAAGAGACAATGTACCAATGTATGTACACTGGTTTTAAGTTGTGATAATTCAGGCTAGTTATATAAAAGAATGTATAAATAAAAGTGGCTTAAACCAGAGCAGCAGGTAGTAAAATTGAAGTTACATAAACCCTGAGTACCAAATAAATTAAATATAACCAACACAAATAACATTCATAAATTATCAACAGGGCTCAAATTCGATAGACTGGATCTAGACAACCCACCACAAATAACTATGGCATAAACAATGTAAGTAGGCCGGATTGGTGGAGCCAGAAAACCCTTTAAATGAAATAGGGTTAACTCAAACCTAAAATAACACCATTGTTCAAAGAACCCTACGACGCAATAGATAATTCTGAATTTCTGTTTGTACAGTCTGCACACTAAGGTGCTCACAAAATAAGTCCAACTACAGCTCAGTAGTCAAACTTTGCCCTTGAATATGTAGCCGCAAACAGCAGGCAAATTTCTATCTGTTCCCTGATCATTTATTTCTTTCCTAGTTTGCAACGTACATCTTGTGAGTTGGCTTCCACCTTCGCTTACTAAAAATGTGCAGAAGCTGTTTAAAAATCTACTATGAAATTGTCCCAGATTTGACTTGGGAGCAGAGCAACAACAAATGTGGACAGATGGAATCTTTGAAATTAAATTGCGTATCACGATTTCATAATCGCTCTATGCTGTATGATTAGTTAGGATTCTCGGACTACTTCTTCGAATGACTGCAGTTTCAGGTTGTACAACGAACGAAAATGAGATACGGAAAATTGTTAAAGAAGTCAAGCCAATGGCGGATCGATGCCTCGTCGAAATGTTGCGTCTCTCCCACAAAAATGAAACTTATAATAGAATGGTAGTTAACATAAATATTTGTTCTGGTACTGCAGTAGTGTATTTGAATATATTTTGATTAAGAATCAGCTTAACATAATATAAATCATTCAGTACTACGGAGAACGATGCTTACATGGCGAGATCAGGTTGACAAAAGACAAAAGCGAACAGCTAGACGTCTTTCAGTTACCCTGGAAGAAATTGAAGGTCGCGCCCTATTTGCTTGTACAGATAAATTTTACGGATGGAAAAATAATTTTTATAGAGGGGCATTTTGAAACGTTATTTATTTTATCCAGAGCAATCGAGGCCTTTTTTCCTTTCCTATTTATTCCATTTCCTGTACATCGAGTAGCAGAAGTTATCAATGGTCATCATTAATAAATTTTAATAACAACTATTTTTCTGGTTTTCAAAATCGACAAGTAAACGTCTGACTTCTGAGATCAGTTTATGTGTCTGAAGGAATATTTTCCGACACTGAAATTGAGCGGAAGAACTCTTAACAATATCATTGGAGGAACACTCAATAACATCGATTTCATTCACTACAACTCATGCTGTGAAATTGGACTTCTAGCAATGATCGACATAAAAACCAAATATTGAAACGTTTGGTTATAAACAAGCAGAACCAAGCACCCCTATATATGTCAACATCAGTTTTGACGTACCAAATATTCGTAAGATTTTAATAATTATGACAATAATTGTGCAAGATTGCCATAAGTACTTTTGGGGTTTCAGAAGATGACCAGACAGAAACTACGAGAAATTCAGAATAATTACACATATGCACTGAAGAGAGCAAGAAACTGGTACACCTGCCTAATATCTTTTAGGGAGCACGCGAGCACGCAGAAGAGCCGCAACACAACATGGCACAGTGATGGAGGGAACTGACACCATGAATCCTGCAGTGCTGTCCACAAATCCGTAAGAGTACGAGGGGGTGGAGATTCTTCTGAACAGCACGTTGCAAGGCATCCGAGATATGCTCAATAATGTTCATGTCTGGAGAGGTTGGGGGCCGGCGGAAGTGTTTAAACTCACAAGAGTGTTCCTGGAGCCACTCTGTAGCAGTTCTGGAGGTGTGGGATGTCGCATTGTCCTGCTGGACAACTCCGTCGGAATTCACAAAAATAGACATGAATGGATGCAGGTGATCAGACAGTATGCTTACGTACGTGTCACCTATCAGAGTCGTATCAAGACGTATCATGGGTCCCATATCACCCCAACTGAACACTCTCACACCATTACAGAGCCTCCACCAGCTTAAACAGTCCCCTGCTGATACGCAGGGTCCATACATTCATGATGGTGTCTCCGTACCTGTACACATTCATCTGCTCGATACAATTTGAAATGAGATTCATCTGACCAGGCAACATGTTTCCAGTTGTCAACAGTCCAACGTCGATGTTGACGGGCCCAGGTGAGGCGTAAAGCTTACTGTTGTGCAATCATGAAGGGCACGCGAGAGGTCCTTCGGCTCCGAAAGCCCACATCGGTGATGTTTCGTTGAATGGAACGCACGCTGACACTTTTTGATGGCCCAGCATTGAAATCTGCAGCAGTTTGCAGAAGGGTTGCACTTCTGTCATGTTGAACGATTCTGTTCAGTTGTCGATGGTACCGTTCTTTCGAGATCTTTCTCCGGACGCAGCGATATCGCAGATTTGGTGTTTTACCGGATTCCTGATATTCACTGTGCACTCGTGAAATAGCCGTACGGGAAAATCCTCTGTTCACCGCTACCTCGGAAATGCTGTGTCCCATCGCTCGTGCACCGACTGTAACACCTTGTTCAAACTCACATAAAAGTTGATAACCGCCGTTGTAGCAGCAGTAACCGATGTAACCACTGCGCCAAACACTTGTCTTAGCAGACGTTGCCGACCGCAGCGCCGTATTCTGCCTGTTTACATGTCTCTGTACTTGAATCCGCATGCCTATATCAGTTTCTTTGGAGTTTCAGTGCAACTGGACATAGCATTCTCCAAGTTTCGATGCGTACGTTTTGTATCATTGAATTCACGCAAAAAAAAGAACAGGCCGTCAGGAAGCAGAGAACATGGAGCGTGTCGGGAATCATTCGTCAGGAGCACGAAGGAATCGACGACACGTGCGGGCAGAGAACTAGAGATACCGCAGTCAACTGTCTCGCACATTCGACGAAAAAGTCACCGTGTAGAACCACACCGGTGCTAGTTACTACATGCTCTAACTGCTCGGGGACAATGAACTTCTTTCTGACTTTTGAAATGACTTGCAGCGGCTGTTGGAGAAGAAAACAGGTTTTCACTGCAGTTGTTTCTCAATGACGAAGCCGCTTCTCATTTGTCTGGATGGATGAATTGTCATAACGTGAGTGTTTGGCACACGGAACATCCAGACGTGACTGTGGAACACATTCGTGATTCATCTAAAGTTAACGTCTTTTGTGCCGCGTCCTCTTCAAAAGTATATGGAACATTTTTTCTCTAGGGAAGAAACTGTAATAGGTTTTGTGTACAGTGGCTTGTGCCACAATTACATTAAGACAGCGGAGACTTCATTCTGCATCAAACAGGGTGCTCCAACACAGTTTCTTTCAGGCGTTCGTGATATTCTCAATGCTGAACTGCCTCAGCGTTGGATTGGACGGACTTTGCGCCGTGACTGTTCTCATCTTCGGTAGCCCCCCCCCCCCCCCACTGTCACCTTATTTTAATCCAAGCAACTTCTCATGCAGTTGTATTGAATAGCGTTGTCTCGCTGCTTCAAATGCTCCAGCGCTCTACTGTTCCAGTGTTCGGAGTCCTTATGAAATAGGCATGAGAAAAGACATGGAACGAATTCAGAGACTACGATAGCGAAAGGAATGCATAGCCTTTATCAAAGTGTAACAGAGATGTAAGGAAACTGTCAGATCTGCGTGGGACACTCATGTTTCTGTTGATGATCTGTGATAAAGCACTGTGTTCCGACCCTAAATAAATATTCACTACAGTGGCAAACCTGGTTATAAATGCCACATTTACATATTTTGTTTAGAAGATTTCGATATGGTACTGAATCAAATGCCTTCTCGGAAGTCTAAAAACACCTACAGATCTGCTTACCCTCAACCATGGTGTCGTGCCACATTGGTGTGTGTCGCGAATATATGTCAGGTGTGTCACGAGATTTTTAATGGTTTCTAATCTTTCTCAAATAAAATACCTAGAATATAAAAAAATGTCGACTAATCGTGTCTTGAAGTAATAAATTTGTAAAATTTATATCTCGTAGTCGTCCATAATAAAAATGTATTTCGTGTACTTTATGTCCTTCCTTTTTTTGAATCTAGGAACAAAAATTCGTACGTAGGGGTGTCGCGAAAGTTTGAAATATACCTGTACTTTGGTGTGCTCATCATCATTATCATCATCATTTATGCCTTTCAGTGTTCAGTCTGGAGCATAGTCCCCGTTATAAAATTCCTCCATGATCCGCTATTCAGTGCTAACATTGGTGCCTCTTCTGATGTTAAGCCTATTACGTCAAAATCATTCTTAACCGAATCCAAATTCAAATGGCTCTGAGCACTATGGGACTTAACATCTGAGGTCATCAGTCCCCTAGAACTTAGAACTACTTAAACCTAACTAACCTAAGGACATCACACACATCCATGCCCGAGGCCGGCTTCGAACCTGCGACCGTAGCGGTCGCGCGGTTCCAGACTGAAGCGCCTAGAACCGTTTCGCCACACCGGCAGGCTAACCGATTCCAGGTACCTTATCCTTGGTCTACCCCGACTCCTCCTACCCTCTACTGCTGAACCCATGAGTCTCTTGGGTAACCTTGCTTCTCCCATGCGTGTAACATGACCCCACCATCTAAGCCTGTTCGCCCTGACTGCTACATCTATAGAGTTCATTCCCAGTTTTTCTTTGATTTCCTCATTGTGGACACCCTCCTGCCATTGTTTCCATCTTCTAGTACTTGCAATCATCCTAGCTACTCTCATATCCGTAACCTCAACCTTATTGATAAGGTAACCTGAATCCACCCAGCTTTCGTTCCCATACAACAAAGTTGGTCGAAAGATTGAACGGTGCACAGATAACTTACTCTTGGTACTGACTTCCTTCTTGCAGAAGAGATTAGATCGTAGCTGAGCGCTCACTGCATTAGCTTTGCTACACCTCGCTTCCAGTTCTTTCCTATGTTGCCATCCTGTGAGAATATGTATCCTAAGTACTTGAAACCGTCCACCTGTTCTAACTTTGTTCCTCCTATTTGGCACTCAATCCATTTATATCTCTTTCCCACTGACATTACTTTCGTTTTGGAGATGCTAATCTTCATACCGTAGTCCTTACATTTCTGATCTAGCTCTGACATGTTACTTTGCAAACTTTCAATCGAATCTGTCATCACAACTAAGTCATCTGCATATGCGAGACTGCTTATTTTGTGTTCACATATCTTAATCTCACCCATTGTGCTCTAAAGGAAAACAAAGGTTGAGAAACGCGGCAGTTGCTGATAGCTCTTAGGTTATAAAAATAGCGCAAGAGTTGCATTTCACGTAACTGCCGGTTTTTTTAACCCACTGTGAATTCCACTGATAAGTTCATTTTCTTCCAGGTAGGTTATCACGTTTCGAGATAGAGTGTACTTTAAGAACTCTGTAAGAAACGGGAGCGAATGACGCAAACTCTTATTGTTTGCTCATCAGTTCTGCTGTCCTCATTCTTTCCTCATCACTTGGGAAAGTTCTTAGCTCTAGAAGTCAACAATAAATTGTGATTAAAAATGGAAGTAAGGCACCTGAAAATCCTGTACAGAATGTAGCAGGGACCCCACCAGATTTCCGGGGCGATTATACAACTACAAAAAAAAAAAAATGTTGGTTTTAATTTACGAAAATAAAGTTCTTGATGATACTATGACGATCGATTAGAGAATTCTTAATACGTTACCCTCACTTCATAATACAGCTGCGAAGTAGCTCGCTTCTCTGAATTACGTACGGAAAAAAGTGTATCGCACAGCGTTATTTATATTTATTTCAGCTACGCCGTGTTGGAAGAATATTACAAAAACATTTTTGGCAAAAATTTTGTTGGGTAATTGCTCCGTAAACAGCTGCGTGTTTCCTTTTCATTACGGGCGGGCCGGGCAGAGCGCAGGGTGGTGCCGTTCTCGCAATGAGGCGCGCGGCGTGCTGCCCACGTCCAAGGTAGGTACATAATATCTCTGCACTCGGCGCAGGCACCGGCGCCGCAGGTAAATATTGGACGTTTCCTGCCCTGCTGTTTGGTATTCTTGTATCGAAAGTGATGCCCTGATTGAAAACGGTGCGGTAATGTGAAAACATCTGCGAACTTAATTTAAAATATATTGTAAGGTAAATATGCAGAGTTTCTTCCTTAATTAAAACCAACAACGGGTGCATGCCGTGTGCGAAATGGCGATGTATCTTCGGGAGTTTATAATCTACCTTCAATTAAATTTTTGTCCGTATTTATCTTTGAGGAGGTAATAACAGCGGCGCGGCTTTTGTTTGGTTATTTCAGGTGCGGGCTGGCTAGGGCCGCTCCAAGAATGGCCGCGACGAGAGAAGGACTCGGGCTGCGACAGGACCACTCAGCCGGGGCCTTCGTTCGGAGGGATGCGGTCGTTTCCCACGCGCCCGCTGCCGTACAACTGCTCGAGGACGCCCGAAAGCACGAGGCACCGCCCGGAGAAATGCTGCCATATTAGGAGAAAAACCGGCATCGCTGAAGCTGCTTTCTCCGTTCCTTTATGACTGACAGTGCCTCTGACAGAAGTTTCCAAGTTTGCTTCTCTATAAAGTTTCTTAATTTTCGAAACACACTGAAGCGCCAAAGAAACTGGAATAGGCATGCGTTTCAAATACAGACATTTGTAAACAGGCAGAATACGACGCTGGGGTCGGACACGTCTATATAAGACAACAAGTTCAAACGGCTCTGAGCACTATGGGACTCAACAGCTGAGGTCATTAGTCCCCTAGAACTTAGAACTAGTTAAACCTAACTAACCTAAGGACATCACAAACATCCATTTCCCGAGGCAGGATTCGAACCTGCGACCGTAGCGATCTTGCGGTTCCAGACTGCAGCGCCTTTAACCGCATGGCCACATCAGGCGGCTAAGACAACAAGTGTTTGGCGCAGCTGTTACATGGGTTACTGCTCCTACAATGATAGGTTATTAAGATTTAAGTGAGTTTGAAAGTAGAGTTACAGTCGCCGCACGAACGATGGGACACAGCATCTCCGAGGTAGCGATAAATTGGGGATTTGCTCGTACGACCATTTCACCAGTGTACAGTGAAAACATGAATCCGGTAAAAATCAAATCTCCGACATCTTTGCGGTCGGAAAAAAGATTTTGCAAGAACGGGACCAACAACGGCTGAAAATAATCATTTAATGTGACAGAAGTGCAACCCTTCCGCAAATTGCTGCAGGTTTCAATGCTAGGCCGTCAGCAAGTGTCAGCATGCGAGCCATTCAACGAAACAACATCGATATGGGCTTTCGGAGCCGAAGGCCTGCTCGTGTTCTCTTCATGACTGCCCGACACTAAGCTTTACGCCTCTCCTGGGCCTATCAACACCGGCATTGGACAGTTGGTGAGTGGAAATATTGCCTGGTCTGACGAGTCTCGTTTCAAATTGTATCGAGCGGATGGACGTGTACAGGTAAGGAGACAACCTCATGAATCCATGGACCCTGCATATCAGCAGGGAACTGATCAAGCTGGTGCAGGCTATGTAATGGTGTGGGAGCGTGCAGTTGGAGTGATATGGGATCCCTCATACGTATTGTAACTAACGACTCTGGCAGGTGACACGTACCTACGCATACTGTCTGTTCGCCTGCATCCATTCATGTGGATTGTACATTCCGACAGACTTGGGCAATCAGCTGGCCACTAAACTTCCTAGACATGAACGTTATTGAGCATATCTGGAATTTCTTACAACGTGCTGTTCAGAACAGATCTTCACCCCTTCGTAATCTTAGGGATTTATGGAGAGCCCTCCACGACTCATGGTGTCAATTCCCTCCATCACTACTCCAGACATTAGTCGAGTCCATGCAACGTCGTGTTGCGGCACTTCTGCGTTCTCGCGGGGACTCTACACGACACTAGGCAGGTGTACAAGTTTCTTTGGCTCTTCAGTGTATAGTATCATCTATCATCTAAACGGTCGGCCTCATTTCCATTTTTGGTTGTATTTTATAATACATTAGTTCTAAACATGACACAATAGTAGTAGCATTGTCCTTCCATAATTTTATCTTCAACGTCCACATTTTTTTATTCCTTTATTTCTGATATACCTGTGAATGATGTATTTGTGAACCCTGAGACAGCACCATTTCATCGTGAGCAAGTCATTTGCATGAATAACAGTTGACCCTTCCCTCTCTTTCATTCTTCCTTAAGTTCTGACCCATATTTCTCATGCTTCTTACTATTCTTTTGTTTAAAATATTTTTAGCTTCATTGATGATCTTATTACTTCAGATGACTGGGTGTAACTGCCGAATAAAAAGTTTCCCTCTCAACTATTACGAGGACGTGTTGAACAATAATGCCTCCGAATATTTTATTCTCTAGTCAACATCGGTTGAGGTATTACATGTCACACATTTTACTCGTTTGAGTTTCCCGCTTTGCTGACGCAAGTTGCAATCAGCTGGCGCTAGATGGCTTCGAATTGTGACACGGAGGTGTGTAACGTAGCTATGTTGGTGCGGGAGTAACAGCCTGCTATAATCGAGTTTCCATCCGCAGAAAACATGCCTCCAATTGAAATCCATAGAGGAATGAAAGCTGTGTAGGTCGATGATTGTGTCGACAGCAGCAGAGTGCGACACATACAGGAACCCGACGCCTTGGATGGGCAGTCATCGATCATCCTCCACATACTCACGATGTGACCTCATCCGATTTTTAACTGTTTCCAAGACTTAGAGAACACCTTCGAGGAATTCAGTTTGATAGTGATGAAGCGGTGCAAGCACAGGTGAGGTTGTGGCTGCTTCGACAAAGTGAAACATTCTACAGTAAAAGTATCAACAAAATGGTCTCTCGTTGGGAGAAATATATTCGCCGCTAGGATGACTAGGTTGAGAAATAAATAAGTAGACGTGTAGGATAAAGATGTAGAACGTTAAAAAAATTTGTTTTATTAAAAAAGCTTTAAGAGTTTTCACATTAAAAATTCGAAGGTACTACTTTTCAGCTAACCCTCGTATTTGTAATATCGCTTACTCGCGATCCATTCGCAGATATGGTTGCACCTAGATGTGTAAAAGAAGAACAACAGTTTATACTAAAAATCCAAGCATCCAAATCATTCTGTTCTTCTCCTCCCACGATCATATACAGGGTGTTTCAAAAAGAATATACGTATTTCGAATGCATATATTTATTAAACTTTAAGACATGCGAATATGAAACTTTATAACATATTTACGAACCTCTCAAGTTCAGATTACAGATGTTAAATATGTCCTTCATCAGCGACACGAACTACATCACATCGATACTCAAATTCCTTCCATACTCGGGCAAGCATGTCCTCCGTCTCGCTATGTTACGGATCCGGTTCTTCAAATCTTACAGGTTCTGTGCGAGGGGTGATACATAAACTTCGTCTTTAACGAAACCCCACAGGAGAAAGAGGGCGTCAGATCCGGTGACTGTGGAGCCCAGCTGAGACATGCTAAGTCGCCAGCTGCTTGACGACCAATCCAACGGTTTGGTAGTAATAACGGTTTGGTAGAGTTTCATTCAGATATTCAGGCACTTTGCGACTGCAGTGAGGGGGTGGCCCGGCTTGTTTGAAAATGAAGTTGTCTTCGTGCAGCCTCGGAAACAACCGGTTTTGTAAGATAGCGAGATACTGATGACCGTCGACCGTGTTTCCATCAAAGAAGAATGGGCGTAAGCAGATGATCGGGAAATCGCACAAAACACGTTGACTTTGGGCGAATCTCGTACATGTTCAATGGCTGCATGTGGGTTCTGTAGGCCCCAAATTCGAACATTGTGTTTGTTTACCTGACCACTAACATGGAAAGTCGCTTCATCAGTGAACACGATGTGTTACGCGAAAATGTTATCATTGTCAATAGCATCGAGAGTCTCGTTACAAAATTCCACACGTTTGAGTTTGTCATCAGGATTCAGAGATTGTAATAGCTGTAACTTGTACGACTTCATAACCAGCCAACGTCTCAAAATACTCCAAATTGTTGTTGTAGACATTTGTAGCTCCTACTGGCACAACGAGTAGATTTCGAAGGACTACGTTGGAAAGCAGTTTGAATTCGTGCAAAATTTTCTTCAGGAACACGAGGGTGACCAGGACTCTTTGCTTTACATACACATCCTGTATCTAGAAACTGTCGATACCATCTGCAAATGTTCCATTCATTCGGAGGACCAATTTGGTACCTCAACCTTAAACGTCTTTGCATTGTAATCACGGAATTGTACTTCGCAAACTCGAGAACACAAAATGATTTCTGCTGTGGAATAGCCATTTGAAACATATAATAGTTACCAAGTAAAACAACTGACATCTAGCGGCTGTTAATACAAATTAGACTATGTATTCGTTTCTCCAATAGCCGAGCCGAGGCGCAGCGATCAATAGTATACGACAAAATAATACTTTGTAATAAATATATTGTTGTGTCGGTAGCTGGGCCGACACCGTGAAGTTTAGATGGCTGCAAATGCAAGCTACACTAACGCTGTAGCCGATAGGGCACGCACGGCTAAAGCAGACGGGCGTGAAGTCTGGAACATGAGAACTTATAAATGAATAAGAAGAAAAGTATGTAGATGCTTATTACTTATCTTTTTATTAGTCCTTGGAATACATCTCTCTTGAATACTCGTAAGCTATAGGCACGGATACAAATGGCGCCTTGCTAGTTCGTAGCCATTAACTTAGCTGATGGCTATTCTGTCTCTCGGCTAATGAGAGAGAAAGGCTTCGTACATCTGGTCGGTAGCTAGGTTCTCGTACAACTGGGCGGTAGCTAGGTTCTCGTACAACTGGGCGGTAGCTAGGTTCTCGTACAACTGGGGCGAGTGCTCTCTCGTATCACGAGACCTGCCTTGGTGGTGGCGCTAGGTCTGCGATTACACAGTGGCGACACGCGGGTCCGACATGTACTAAATGGACCGCGGCCGATTTAAGCTACCACCTAGCAAGTGTGGTGTCTGGCGGTGACACCACATTCCTCCCCCGCAAATCGGCGAACGGTCGTGTGATAAGGCTTCCGCCCGCCGTGGGGAGGACCACATGTTGACGTATGCGATGAGGTGGGGAGCCTAACAACAGGCGAGGCTGTGCCACCCGCACCCGGCCATACGGTCCGAGGGGAGCTAGGAAACGCCTGAAAAACTAGTCCAGGGTGCACGTCAACATGCGGCGTATGCGCCCGTAAAGAGACAGGAGTGACCGAAGGATCAACCTCCATTGCGTCGGGGTAGCCGACGCGCGATGACGGCATGTGGTCCGGAGCGGGCGGGAGTTCCATGGCGGAGGACAGCTGGTCACGGGAAGCGATCGGCGGCGCGTGACCCTGGGAGGCGCTTGGTGGCTGCAACGAAGCGTTGAATGCGGGCGGCGCCGGCGGGAGAACAAGCGGCGGCGGCGGCGGCTGCTGCTGCTGCGGCGGCGGCGGCGCGTCGCCATGGGGCAAAATGGAAGGCATCGTCGGTAACACCTGGGGATGAGGCGAGCCAGTAGATGGGTCCCCAGGGCGCTGACCGGACGGCACCGTCGCTGAAAGCAGACGGGGAGCGGCAGAACCCGAGCGACGACAGAGGCGCAGCTGATTGAGATGCCGACGCACCTCACCAGAGGCCCCCAAAACCAAATACATCGCGCGGCCGAGGCAGCGAAGAATGCGCCCTGCGAGCCAACGCCGTGAACCCCGATAGTTGCGATAAAATACAACGTCGCCTGGAGCAAAAGCAGGAGTCTGCCGCTGCACAGGAACCTGATGCGGCGGATGCAGCAAAGACATCAAGGTGCGATGAGGACGACCGTGGAGCAACTCAGCCGGCGAGCGACCATCTCGGGGCTGAGAGCGATACGAAGACAAAAAGAGCAACAATGCGTCCTCCCGAGAATGCGACTCTTTCAATTTCAACATCTGTGACTTGAAAGTCCGGACCAATCGTTCAGCGGCACCGTTGGACTGAAGCGAAAACGGCGCGGATGTCAGATGTTGAATACCATTGGCCTGGCAGAATGACTGAAATTCTGCGGACATGAATTGTGGGCCATTGTCAGAAACAATAGTCTGCGGAAGACCTTCAATGCAAAAGATAGCAGACAACGCTTGGATGGTGGCGGAGGACGTCGTGGAAGACATCCGGACAACAAAAGGAAAATTACTGAAGGCATCGACCAGAACCAACCATCGAGCATTCCAGAATGGACCAGCAAAATCGATGTGCAAGCGTTGCCAAGGGGAAGTGGCGTTTGGCCACGCAAAGACTTTCCGCGGCGGTGCGGACTGTTGTTCGGCACACGCCGGACACGAAGAACACATATTCGTAATCGCAGCATCGATTCCGAACCAAGTACAGTGCTGACGAGCAAGTTGTTTCGTTCGCACTATACCCCAATGTCCTTGGTGAAGAAGACGTAAAACCGAGGACCGTAACGAACGTGGGACCACGACTCTGGACTGATCATTATCAGAACGCAACAACAAAACACCACGTCGAACAAAAAGTCTCTCCTTGTGAGCAAAAAATCGGCGAACCAACGGATCCTCGATCCGAGACTTTGACAAAGGCCATTGCGTAGCAACAAAACGTAAAACAGTAGCAAGGACAGGGTCAGCAGCTGTGGCTGTAGCGACACGACGAAAAACAATCGGAAACGATTCGACCACTTCATCGGTTTCCGAATCAATGAACAGGCAAGCAAGTTCGGAAGAATCGAATGCTTTATCCTCAGCAACAGGCAAACGGGACAACGCATCGGCGTTTCCGTGCTTAGCAGTGGACCGATACAAGATATCGTAGCGGTACTGCGAGAGGAAAATAGACCAGCGAATGAATTTCTGCGCTGTACGTGGAGGTACAGGCTTGGTCGGATGAAAAAGCGATGTCAAAGGTTTGTGGTCTGTGATGATGGTAAAGTGACGACCATACAAGAAATCATGGAACTTAGTAACACCAAACACGAGAGCCAAAGCTTCTTTCTCTATCTGTGAATAATTTCTTTGCGCAGACGAGAGCAATTTGGACGCAAAGGCAATAGGGCGATCATGGGAGCCAACTTTGTGCGCAAGCACAGCACCGATCCCGAAATCCGATGCATCTACCATCAACAAAAGGGGTTTCTGGGGATCGAATGGCGTAAGGCAAGTATTAGAAAGCAACGCCGATTTCAACTGGCGAAAGGCGCGTTCACATTCCGTCGTCCAGACGAACGGAACACCTTTACGGCGTAAGCGATGAAGCGGAGCTGAAATAGAAGAGGCATTGCGCAGAAAGCGATGATAATAATTAATTTTACCCAACACACTCTGTAGCTGTTTCACATTTTGAGGGGAAGGCAATTCTTGTATGGCACGGAGGTGCTCTGGACTCGGATGTATGCCTTGGGCATTAATGACATGTCCCAGGTATGGTAAGTCACGAGCAAAAAACACACATTTGTCCTTCCTCAAGCGAAGACCATTTTGCCGCAAGACCTGAAATAATGTTCGTAAGTTCGCAAGATGATCTTCTTCTGTCTGTCCGGAGATCACTATATCGTCCAGATAGTTTGCTGCAGTAGGGACCGACGCACAAATAGTTTGTAAATATTGCTGAAACAAGGCAGGGGCGGATGCACACCCGAATGGCAGTCTTTTGAAGCGGTACAATCCAAGATGCGTGTTAACCACCAATACGCGCTGGGATTCGTCGTCCACCGGTATTTGCAAGTACGCATCGGCTAGGTCCAACTTTGAAAAATAGTTTCCTGGGCACAGTTTAGCAAAAAGATCTTCCGGGCGGGGCAAAGGAAAAGTAGCAGTCACTAGCTGTGGATTCACTGTGGCCTTGAAGTCCACGCAAAGTCTCAATTTTCCGGAAGGTTTTGGCAAAATTACTAAGGGTGAGGCCCAGAGAGAAGCTTGCACACGTTCAATTACACCCTGTGATTCGAGATCGTGTAACGTTCTTGCGACCTCATCACGCAATGCGTGGGGAACATTGCGCGCCCTGAAAAATTTCGGTTGCGCGTTTACCTTCAGTTCTAAATGTGCTTCATAGTTTGTAGCGCAACCTAAGCCCGGTGCAAAAATGTCTGCAAATTCGTCACACAGCCGAGAAACACTGTCTGTAGGCACAGTCTGATTCACTGATAGCACCTGATTTACAATAGACATGTTAAACAACTGAAATAAATCGAGACCAAACAAGTTCACAGCAGAAGAAGAACGAAGAACGTAAAATGACACAAGTTTTGTTTGTCCCTTGTATGTTGCAAGAAGGCTGCACTGTCCTAACACAGGAATTGTCTGTCCGGAATATGTAGTTAGCTTAACATTTGCGGAACGCAACGGAGGGTTGCCCAGTTGTTTGTACGTGTCATGACTGAGCAATGAAACTGCAGCTCCGGTATCGAGGTGGAATGGTATCACTTTGCCTTCAAAGTCTAAGTCCACAAAAAGTTTATTGTTCTGCTGACGACAAGAGCGACTGTTTTGTGCAATTGGAACAGACACTGGTACAGAATCACTTGCTAATTGACGTGATTTCCGGCGACGTCGACGCACAGTTTTTGTGGGACGAACACAGTTACTGTTAGAGAAAGTGTCACTGGACGAAGTGGAATTAACGACATGAATGTCCATAGGCGAAGGTCCACGAGCCTGAGTGTCCTTGGTTCGATTCCGGCGCGAAGCAAAGGGCCTGGAATGATTGTGATTGTCTGATCTGAGCTTTGTCTGGCAAACACTTTGAACATGTCCTTTCTTATTGCAGAAAAAGCAAATAGCTTGGCGTGACGGGCAATGTTCACGCGAATGTCTAGTAGCACACCGCGGGCATGATTTCACTGCATTTGTGTGCTGGCGCGGCACACCTGGCTTAGCACGCGGCGGTCGCTGTGTCGACGTGCGCAAGGCCCGGTTACCGGGCCGCGCAGCGCGTCCAGCGGGCCGGTTAATGTTACACACGGCTGGCGAAGTTTCAAAAGATTCCTGAGCACTGTCAAGTGTGTCCTGTCTATCCAATATGTCTATCACTTGTTGAAGGGAGGGATTAACTAGTTTCAAAATTTGCTCCCGTATGCGAACATCAGAAACGTTCTGTGCAATTGCATCACGCACCATTGCATCTGAATAAGAAAGACCACAGTCACATTCAAAGGCACAGTCCCTAGTAAGTCCTTGCAATGTTGCTACCCACTCCCTATTAGTTTGACCAGCCGTACGTTTTGTACGAAAGAACGTATACCGTTTTGCAACCACATTAACTGTTTCTTTGAAATAGGCATCTAATGCAGACAAAATTTCCTCGTAGGACAGAGTTGCTACGTCGCGTCGGGGAAACAATTTCACTATCACACGGTATGTGGACACACCGACACAAGAAAGCAAAAACGGCTGCCGCTCATTACCTTGAATTCTGTAGGCAGCAAGGTGGAAGTTGAACTGGCGAGACCACTCTTGCCACGTCTCATCGGCTGCCACGTATGGTCGAAAGGGAGGTGCAACAGCGTTTAGTGGCAGCGGTAGCGAAGAAGCGGCGGCGGCCGCATCGGTTTGAATGGTACGTTGACCCTGGACGAGCTGTCCAAGGGCATCCAGTAACGCCTGCGTCTGCTGATTCTGCAAGCGATAAAATTCGGACAGTACATCTGGAGAATGTGGCGAAGCCATGACACAATTAAATGTAAGCAATCAGAAATAACTTTAATTCGTCGCCAATGTTGCAAACGAATTAATACAAACTCTTTTGCTCGTCGCCAATAAATGTTGTGTCGGTAGCTGGGCCGACACCGTGAAGTTTAGATGGCTGCAAATGCAAGCTACACTAACGCTGTAGCCGATAGGGCACGCACGGCTAAAGCAGACGGGCGTGAAGTCTGGAACATGAGAACTTATAAATGAATAAGAAGAAAAGTATGTAGATGCTTATTACTTATCTTTTTATTAGTCCTTGGAATACATCTCTCTTGAATACTCGTAAGCTATAGGCACGGATACAAATGGCGCCTTGCTAGTTCGTAGCCATTAACTTAGCTGATGGCTATTCTGTCTCTCGGCTAATGAGAGAGAAAGGCTTCGTACATCTGGTCGGTAGCTAGGTTCTCGTACAACTGGGCGGTAGCTAGGTTCTCGTACAACTGGGGCGAGTGCTCTCTCGTATCACGAGACCTGCCTTGGTGGTGGCGCTAGGTCTGCGATTACACAGTGGCGACACGCGGGTCCGACATGTACTAAATGGACCGCGGCCGATTTAAGCTACCACCTAGCAAGTGTGGTGTCTGGCGGTGACACCACATATATTATTTTTGAAACACCCTGTACTTAGCTTTCTCTGTGTTCAATTTTTAAATCCCACTTGTACTCTTCAAACAGTTACCTTAACATATAGCCTACACAGATCCGCCGTTGTCTACGGCTAATATCATCCGATCAAATGTATCCGGGCTCCCCTAGGTAATGCGGAACTGACCACTAGGTGTCACTAGTGGCGGAGGCGCCAGCATAGAGGGATGCGGAGAGTGTTGTGTTGACAGTAGACAAGCAGAAGCAGCAGAAGGGATCGGGCAAGAGAGCTCAGTGACTTCGAACGTGGGCTAGTCACGTCTTAATTACCTGACTAAGAAATCCATCAAGGATTGTTGGTGATCTCTTTGTGAAATGGAAACATGAGGGAACAACAAATGCTGAACCAAGATCCAGCAGACCTCATGCAATGACAAGCACGGACCGTAAGGCACTGTGGAGGATGGTTTAAAAAAAAAATCGCTTGAAACCTGCGGAAGGAATCACGTGTGAGTTCCGTAGTGCTACCAGCACAATGACTGTGTGCAGGGATTCAAAAAGGATGGAGTACGATGGTCGAGGAGCTCGTCATAAGCTACACATTTCTGTTGTGAATGCTAAGTGCCACATTAGGTGGTGTAAAGCGCGACGGCACTCGACAGGGTATCACTGGAAACCAGTGACCTGTAGTGACGGCTCACTCTGTGTACTGTGGCAAAACGGTGGAAGGGATTGGATTTGGCGAATGCCTGGAGAACGTTACGGGCTATTACCTGTAGTGCCAACAGCAAAGTTCGGAAGATTCGGTGTTACGATATAGGGGTATTTTTCGTTGATCGGATGTGGTTCCCTTATTGCGCTTAAGCAATCGCTAAATGCAAAAGAATAAGAGCGTATTTTACAACATAGTAGTACAGCAGAGGAGTAGTTCGCAGACGATTGTTGTTCGTATTAGCATGACAATGTACCATACCATAAAGCATCATAAGCGAGGAAATGGTGCAGGCCGGAGTGGCCGAGCTGTTCTAGGCGCTACAGTCTGCAGCCGCGCGACCGGTACGGTCGCAGGTTCGAATCCCGCCTCGGACATGGATGCGTGTGGTGTCCTTAGGTTAGTTAGGTTTAAGTAGTTCTAAGTTCTAGGGGACTGATGACCTCAGATGTTAAGTCCCATAGTGCTATGTTAAGTCCCATAGTGTTCAGAGCCATTTGAACCATTTTTTCAGGCAATGGTTTATGGACAATAACATTCCTGAAATGGAATGGCCTACCCTGAGTTCGGACCTGAATCCAATGAATTGTAACCTCGACTTCGCTCTAGACCCCAAACAGCGAGAGGACCTCGAAAATACTTGAAGCTTTTTTTGTGTGCATTGTTGAATGACCTCGGTGTGTGGTTGATAACAGCCTACTGCATAAAAATCTTTTTCAACAATGCGTTCTTAATCCTTACGTAAGCTTTTCTGATTCTGGTACTCTTTGTCCTCCGTGTGCGTAAATTATTTTGGTATGTGATTATTGAAATTAAAAGCACAAATACACCGTTAAAGACCCCGGAAAATAGTGCATAGTTTTGTCTGCATTTTTCATCCTGGACGGCATTTAACTGGTATTAATTTTGCATGTATGTTGATTATTCGCAGTGGTGAAATTCCATGAATGTTACCGGTTTTTCTGGCGTCAGTGCTTTTATCGATTCTCTACGTGCGGTGCTGAAGTCTTTTGTTATAATCCAGCAAGGGGCGAGAGTGCGCGAATATACGCGTTGGCCGATGGTAAATAATGTAAAAAGCTTCACTATAATTACCAGTATATTAAATTTTTGTTTCAGATTTTGCCCAGGGGACTTATTGACGACAACAGAACAATTCCATGTTATAATTGGGTAAGAAAGAGAAGTATAAAGATCTGCATACTGTGATATGAATGTTATGTACATGCACGAGCACCCACAGGAACTTACTCGAAGGGAAGGCAGGGGCTCAGGACTAAAACTGACATTTTTTATATGACTCATTCCACTACTTCCTTTTTAGTAGGCAGCCCTGCAGTCTTTAGAACAGAATTTAGCTTGTACAATGTAATACCTGAGAAGGCGGAGCGCACAGAAATGCATAAATTTTGAAGGAACCCGTATCATGGTGTATCAGCAAGGCGGAAAGTCGAAATAAGCAGTTAAGGAACAACACGACAAATTACCTTAAAACTGTTGCATGCTACCGTTCACTAGTGCGCATAAAGCAACTTTACTTGTATCTGGAAAGTATTAGCGTAACTAGCGATCAATCTTTTAAGGGTGAATGTAAGAAAGGAAATTTTTGGTTGTAGAAATTTCAGCGGCGTGAAGAATAGCGTCGTCACTGTGAGAAAGTAGTGGGAACAGTCAGACAATGCACTCGATTACGGAGCACGGATTTCGTTCCGCCGCGCGGTGTAGCCGTGCGGTTTTAGGCGCCTTGCCACGGTTCGCACTGTTTTCCTTGTTCGCGCGGCACGCTTTATATACCCTCCACTCCTAGTGCTGTCATCTGCCGCCTATGAGTGACATCGAACGTAGGCTGTGTTCACATTAATGTGACTGGATTGTGTAGTCCGAGACCCAAAGGAATTGTTAGCAACAAATTTCTTTCGTGAATAATTGTAGAATGATTCATATTAGATGCCTACACGATGTGAAACCTACAAATAATTCTAGTTACCGTCTTCATTGCAACGAATAAGTCCGGTGTTAGTGAAGAGTTATCCCCAAATACTATCCCATGTGACATTTATCAACGGCAATAGGCAAAATATGTTAACTTCCTGATTTCTATTCCGTCAAAGCTGGTAAAAAGAAGTTAAACGTGAACGGTTCAGGATATCTGTTACAGAGTTGTTCCAGTTACACTTTCGTCAATATGCACTTCCAACGACCAAAAAACATCTGGCGTCTGTCTTTTCAGTACTTTAGTTGGAGGTGGGATATTTATCCAGTAAAAAACAGGATGCACTGTATTTTTGTTATCTAATGGTTAAGAGTGATCCGTTTGTGCAAAACCGATGAATAATTTTTACCAAAACATAATGTTCCTACACTCGGCTTCTCAGCAGTATTTAAATCACCTGTAAAAAAGACCAGTTCCACCTCCTGATTAAAAGACGTGACTAACAATGAACGAGAACAATGAATGATTCACAGTCTGTTGTTGTGGAATGGCCATTGTAAATACTGCTCACACAGATGATGTCGCGTTCCTCTAAGGATTACTTGAACAGCCTAGTACAAAATTTCAGCATCTTCCTTCTTAAACAGGAATTAAACCGGGTATGATGTACGTATTACATATAGTATAAATTCGCTAATAGAATGTTGGGAACGATGCCGTCAAATACTTGTATTTTAGTAAGCCTCAGAATAAGGTGATAGTTTATAATTTAAACTTCTTTTTGCTGGCTCAGTAAACATCTCAGTAGAGCGACTCTTTTGGAATTCGAACTGTGACTGGCTAGGTATCTCATTATAGTACAGGTACGTATATGAGCAGCGTTAAGTATTTCATCTTCTCACAAACAAATGAAGTGGGAAACTGGTTGTATACAGAGGTCTCACTGATGCATATTTTTAACTTGCTGGAAAAAATGCTGAATTATATGTGTATCATGTAAATGAATAACAAAATTACCTGTTACAGCTCTAAAATTTTCAATGCCCAAACAACAATATAATCAACTCCATGTGAACTTTTGCTTTTTGGAGTCTTGAAAATTTTCCTTATTTTTCATCAAGATGTGAGAGAAACCTCATTTCACTAAATTCCATTTTTATCCCTTCTGCAGTTTGCTGTTTTCTCTTCTGAATAACTTGCAAAAGTTTTTTCGTTCATTTTCAAAAATTAATTGCTACAAAAAAGATACCCACAAACTGTTTTACAGAAATCTCATTCCTTTTAATACATATAGTGGCATCTTCCATTGCTCATAATCTTGTCTGTCTTAACAAAGGGATGAACATTCAAAAAGGACGGAGAGTGCTCCGCCTGTATACTGATGGTATATATTTTATATCTTATCTATACACAAGAGAGTTGTCTTCATTAAAGTCACCAAGCAAATAGTTCAGAGGCTAGTAATGCTGAACGGAAGACCAATTAAACTAGACCAGAAGCAGGAAGTGGACCAGAAAAGTAAGAAGTTTGCACGGAAAACAATCATACGTTGTCTTCACTCAATACTAAAAGATTTACGACTATTTTCTGATCCTCAAAGCTACGTTAAGATACACCAACTCATGGAGTCACGTGAGTCTTATCACTGAGCACTGTTGTATTCACTAAGGATGTTTTCGCCGTACCTGAAACACATTGTGTGGCAGTCCATGAAGAGTCAGACTAGCACTAGTTAAAGAAAGGCAGTCCTGGCCAAGAAAAGTCTACCAGTACTAAACATAGGTCTTAATTTGAGAAAGACATTTGTGAGAATGTACGTTTGGAGCACAGAATTTGTGATAGTGAAACATGGACTGTAGGAAAATCGGAACAGAAGAGAACGAAAGCATATGAGATGTGGTGCTACATAAGAATGTTGAAAATTCGGTGGACTAACAAGTTAAGGAATGAATACGTCCTCCGCAGAATCAGCGAGGAAAGAAATACATGAAAAACACTCACAAGAAGAAGGTATAGGGAGATAGGACATATTTTAAGACACCAGGGAATAATTTTCTTGGTACTAGAGGGAGCTGTAGATGGTAAAAGCTTTAGAGGCAGACAGCGATTGTAATATATCCAGCAAACAATGGAGGACGCAGGTTGTATGTGCTACTCCGAGGCGAAAAGGTTGACACAGAAGAGAATATCGTGGTAGGTCGCCTCCACCAGTCAGAATACTGATGAGTCAAAAAATAAATAAATAAAATATTAAAAATGTTCCCATGGATCCCAGACAAGCTCTATGGGTGACAAATCAGATAACTAGGTAAGTAACCCAGAGATCCGCACATTCCTCAAGACGTTTGTGATGTGAACCTTGTGTAGAGTTTTCCATTATCCTGCTGGAATATTCTGTTTAGTACTCATGTCATTAAAAATATGACAACAGGGTTTATGAATATTGCCACATACTGACGAGCATTCAGCCTCCCTTCAATGATTACCAAATCAGGCTTGTTGATTTTCAGAAGGTTGAATAGCTACGCAGAAAATTCAGGAAGCACAATAGCAGATGGCCAGCAGATCAAGGCATCTGTAAAATTTAAATATTTGGGTAATGTCCTATCAGAGGGCGGAACAAGTAATTGGGAAATACAGCAAGGAGAAACCCATGGGAAAACAGCAATTTAGAAGCTAATCCCTCTGTTATGGTCTTATAACACCAGCTGGAAAGTAAAGAATATGCTCTATAGACGTTTGTAGAGAACTTAATAACTTATGGGTGTTACTGCTGGGAGATTACTGTAAAATGTTAGAAGAGATTGAGATTTGTAGAAGTTGAGTATCACAGGAGATCGTGTAGATTATCTCGTCGACGCCACGTGAGAAATAAGGCGGTTAAGAAGATGACACAAACTCAAGAAGGCATCACAGAAGAACGGCAGATTTCCCAGTTTGGATATATAATGCGAATTATAGATGACAGATAGCCAAAGAAACCTTGTTGTACCACCATCAGGGAGAAAGAGGAGAGGAAGACCGAAGGTTGCCTAGGTAGATGGCGTAAGGGCGGTCACGAAAACAAGATAAACAGAAGAAGATGACAAAGCATGGGAAAATATAAACCGAACATGAGATATGTGGGATGCGGCGGCAGTTGTAGGAACTCCACAGGAAGAGAAGAGAGTCGTTTCGTCACATCAAGTAGCTCCACAAGTAATGGTGCTCTTAGTTAGAGAGGTATGGGTCACTAAAGTGAGTGATTCCTCTGAACTGCGACAAATATTTAGAGCAATTTAGAGACTCAGTAATTGTTCCACATTTCACCCTAAACCACTGCACCGATTTCAACCAAACATGGTACACATATCATTTACTGTCTGGACAGAATCAGTGTGGGGGAAGAACCAACCATCTATCAAACGGTTGGGGGTGAGGGTGAAAAAGCAATGTAGTGCACCACGCGAGAATACCCATACTTTGGTCATCCAGAATTTGAGAATGAGAGCACTTAGTCACTTACAAGAAAGTTTATACATAATTTCAAACTTACACGACTCTTTTTCTTGTTTATGGCCCCCATAAAATAATGAAAGGAAAAAAGTTTGTCGATAACTACATTGTCGCTGTTCATGCAGTAAAACTGTCACATGAAGCACGTCTTTTTAATTTATTACTTCTTTGCTCCTAGTGCTATTCACAATATATTTCTAATACAATATTCACATATACCACCTGCAAAACTATATCATTATACGACACTTAATTCGAGAGATACGACATCATAAACACTGAATGCGTGAAAACTATCACATCACGCAAGACGTTCAAATTTATTACTTCGCTGCTACTAGTTCTATTCACGCTATAGTTCCCGAATAGTATCCACAAACGCCACTGAATATACTTAGAAAAATACGTCTTTGTATGACACACAATTCAGGGGTTATGATGTCATAAACACTGAGATACGTTACAAACTGCCGCAGCATGCATGACGCTTTAATGTATTACTTCTTTACTACTGACGCTATTAGCATCACATTCCGCAGACACTAGACGCATATACCTCTCAAAGTACTTGCAAAACAGTCATTGTACGGCACATAGTTTAGGAGGTACGACGCCATGAACATTAAGTTGCGTGAAGTAAAACTGAAGGGCAAAATTCGCTTGACATACAGGTGAAACATGTTAAATATGTGGGAAATATATTTGATATATTCGTATGCTAGCAAAGCCACGGGTAAAAAGCTCATCCCGAACCTCTGGAACGATTTCAACCAAATTAGGGCACATTTTATTTACAATCTAGAAAGAAATACTGTAGGGGTAAGGACAGCCAGTCTCCTATTGGGATGAGTGTGATAACGTGGAGAGAGAAGGGAGGATGAGGAGACGGACAGATAGCGAGGGGAAGGAGGAGACAGACACAGATAAGAGAGCGAGATGGACAGAGATAGGGGAAGGGGACATGGTCAGAGACAAGGGAGAGCAGGAGATGGACACAGAAGGAAAAGAAGAGTAGATGGACAGAGACAGGAGGAGGGAGAGACAGGCAGAGAGATGGGGGAGAAGGAGATGAACAGACAGAGGAGTAGGAGAAAATGGACAGAGATAAGTGAGAGGACGGATGTGGACTGAGAAACTGGGAGGAGATTGACAGCGAGAAGGAAAGGAGGCCTTGGAATTAAAGGGGTGGGAGGAGCAGATGGACAGGGAGGGTAGGAGGAAATTGACATTGGAGGAAGAGCAGATTGCAGAGAGACGAGAAGATGGACTGAGAACGGGGCAGGAGCAGATGGACAAAGAGTGGTGGGTGGAGGAGGTGGACAGAGAAGGGGTGGTGCAGGTGGACAGAGAGCAAAGAAGAAAGGAGAAGATGGGCTAATAGAAGACTGCTATAAATACGTATATACCCGAGCAACGCTGGCTGCTCAGCTAATTATAAATAAACCATTTCAGAAACGCCCACACGTCCCAGCTGGACTGTTACTCTCCTTATTTATTTATATTTTTGTCAGGTTCGCTTTCATCGGGAACAGCGTGGTCCACGAGTATATTAATGAGATCCAAGATAGAAGGAATAACTGCAGTGGTTGTAAATTTTTAATCTGTTTATTGCAGATCGATTCCAGGTAATGATTAGCTGTATTCACTGCAATTGTACCAAAGTCATGATGACTCATCGTACATACGAGGTGCATTCAAGTTCTAAGGCCTCCGATTTTTTTCCTAATTAACTACTCACCCGAAATCGATGAAACTGCCGTTACTTCTCGACGTAATCGCCCTGCAGACGTACACATTTTTCACAACGCTGACGCCATGATTCCATGGCAGCGGCGAAGGCTTCTTTAGGACTCTGTTTTGACCACTGGAAAATCGCTGAGGCAATAGCAGCATGGCTGGTGAATGTGCGGCCACGGAGAGAGTCTTTCGTTGTTGGAAAAAGCCAAAAGTCACTAGGAGCCAGGTCAGGTGAGTAGGGAGCATGAGGAATCACTCAAAGTTGTTATCACGAAGAAACTGTTGCGTAACGTTAGCTCGATGTGCGGGTGCGTTGTCTTGGTGAAACAGCACACGTGCAGCCCTTCCCGGACGTTTTTGTTGCAGTGCAGGAAGGAATTTGTTCTTCAAAACATTTTCATAGGATGCACCTGTTACCGTAGTGCCCTTTGGAACGCAATGGGTAAGGATTACGCCCTCGCTGTCCCAGAACATGGACACCATCATTTTTTCAGCACTGGCGGTTACCCGAAATTTTTTTGGTGGCGGTGAATCTGTGTGCTTCCATTGAGCTGACTGGCGCTTTGTTTCTGGATTGAAAAATGGCATCCACGTCTCATCCATTGTCACAACCGACGAAAACAAAGTCCCATTCATGCTGTCGTTGCGCGTCAACAATGCTTGGCAACATGCCACACGGGCAGCCATGTGGTCGTCCGTCAGCATTCGTGGCACCCACCTGGATGACACTTTTCGCATTTTCAGGTCGTCATGCAGGATTGTGTGCACAGAACCCACAGAAATGCCAACTCTGGAGGCGATCTGTTCAACAGTCATTCGGCGATCCCTCAAAACAATTCTCTCCACTTTCTCAATCATGTCGTCAGACCGGCTTGTGCGAGCCCGAGGTTGTTTCAGTTTGTTGTCACACGATGTTCTGCCTCCATTAAACTGTCGCACCCACGAACGCACTTTCGACACATCCATAACTCCATCACCACATGTCTCCTTCAACTGTCGATGAATTTCAATTGGTTTCACACCACGCAAATTGAGAAAACGAATGACTGCACGCTGTTAAAGTAAGGTAAACGTCCCCATTTTAAGTATTTAAAACAGTTCTCATTCTTGCCGCTGGCGGTAAAATTCCATCTGCTGTACAGTGCTGCCATCTCTGGGACGTATTGACAATGAACGCGGCCTCATTTTAAAACAATGCGCATGTTTCTATCTCTTTCCAGTCTGGAGAAAAAAAATCGGAGGCCTTAGAACTTGAATGCATCTCGTATAACCGCACAAGGTCCATTTGATGTTTGAAGTAACAAATCTCAGTTAAAGTGAAGTCTAACTGATGGTAATGTCAAATGGTACCATGTGTAGTATTTACAATGAGTCATCATGACTTGAATGTTACTACACTGATGATATTTAAACAGTAGCTGATATCAGGCTGCAGTAAACAGATTAAAAATTTACGATCGGTGCTGCCCTTCCTCCTATTTTGGATTTGTTTGTATGATAAATTTCTAAGAAGTGCTTCAATGCATGTTATTTACAGTTAAGAGCATGTCAGCCCTGTGTCATCCATATTTACCTATTTCACGTCATAGATATGAGAATAAATAACATTCCTTGTCACCTACGTAGCACAACATCTAATGACTCCTATCAGAACTACGTAATTGGTTCAAATGGCTCTGAGCACTATGGGAGTCAACATCTGAGGTGATCAGTCCCCTAGAACTTAGAACTACTTAAACCTAACTAACCTAAGGACATCACACACGTCCATGCCCGAGGCAGGATTCGAACCTGCGACCGTAGCAGTCACGCGGTCCGGGACTGAAGTGCCTAGAACCGCACGGCCACCGCGGCCAGCTCTACGTAATTATTGCATCGTTACTTATGCTGTGCGTGCATCATGTATGGCGTGTGTGTGTTGTCATATATAGAGCTGCGAACTCAAGTAAACACAAAACAAAAACTAAGCAGTTATCTGTGGATGGTTTTCTTAACCACATCGCAAATTGAACAGACTCGTACTAACGGAGGCAAATGGAAACAATAATGATCTACAGTCGGTTATTTAGTTTAGAATCTGCTGCCGTGTCGCTCAGGGAGCCAACCCTTCACAGAACATTTTTTTTACGACCGTGGCCGCGGGAGCTGTGAATTTCTGGCTGCACTGCCGGCGCCGTTCAGCCGGACGACACGAGAAATCACAGCAAGGACGAAATGTCCCCCGTTAGTACCTGGTCTCGTACGCGCGGCGTGACACATCTCATGTACACACACACACACACACACACACACACACACACACACACACACACACACGTTCCCGCTTTATTGTTTTGTTTTTGTTTTCGCACGGCGTCATAACGCGAGCGGTTAATATTTCAGAGCCGCGCCGGCGGGGGGCGCAGCGGATCGCGTGGCGTCGGGGGGACCGCGAACGCGACGCGGCCGAAAATTTGGCGCCGGCCAAGTCGAATAATTGGCGCCGAAGTTGGCCGACGCTGCATGCGTAATGGCTCTCGTGACACGCGACTAATTTCATTGGCCGACTCCGGCGGGACCGCTCGCTATAACACCTGTAACCAATTAGCATTGCAAAAGTGGCGCCCGTGTTTGGTTATGGTAATCAATGGTTGCCGCGGCCGTAGTTTGTATCGTCGCTGTGGGAACGCTTGGGACGCGTGCGCAAAAACGGGTATGGCCCGTGACGCGCGCAACCGGAGGTCCTGCGCCGTCCCGTGCTGGCCGCGCTACGGCGAGCGCGGGGGGTCGCTCCCTGGATAAGAACTCGGGCCTCGCGCGTTTATAGCTAACGTGACTGAAGATTGTACAAGTCGCCTTCTCGTGCTCCAGTGGGAACAAACGAAACGATATTAGGGTTAAGAGTTGTCAGGGCATACACTACTGGCCATTAAAATTGCTACACCAAGAAAAAATTCAGATTATATACGGGTATTCATTCGACAGATATATTATACTAGAACTGACATGTGATTACATTTTCATGGAGTTTGGGTGCATAGATCCGGAGGAATCAGTTCCCAGAACAACCACCTCTGGCCGTAATAACGGCGTTGATAAGCCTGGGCATTGAGCCAAACAGAGCTTGGATGGTGTGCACAGGTACAGCTGCCCATGCAGATTCAACACGATACCACAGCTCATCAAGAATAGTGACTGGCGTATTGTGACGAGCCAGTTGCTCGGCCACCATCGACCAGATAGTTTCAGTTGGTGAGAGATCTGGAGAATGTGCTGGCCAGGGCAGCAGTCGAACATTTTCTGTATCCAGAAAGGCCAGTACAGGACCTGCAACATGCGGTCGTGCATTATCCTGCTGAAATGTAGGGGTTCGCAGGGATCGAATGAAGGATAGAGCCACGGGTCGTAACACATCTGAAATGTAAAGTCCACTGTTCAAAGTGCCGTCAATGCGAACAAGAGGTGATCGAGACGTGTAACCAGTGGCACCACACACCATCACGCCGGGTGATACTCCAGTATGGCGATGACGAATAAACGCTTCCAATGTGCTTCACCGCGATGTCGTCAAACACGAATGCGATCATCATGATGCTGTAAACAGAACCTGGATTCAACTGAAAAAATGACGTTTTGCCATTCGTGCACCCAGGTTCGTCGTCGAGTACACCATCGCAGCCGCTCCTGTCTGTGATGCAGTGTCAAGGGTAACCACAGCCTTGGTCTCCGAGCTGATAGTCCATGCTGATGCAAACGTCGTCGAACTGTTAGTGCAGATGGTTGTCGTCTTGCAAACGTCCCCATCTGTTGACTCATGGATCGAGATGTGGCTGCACGATCCGTTGCAGCCATGCGGATAAGCTGCCTGTCATCTCGACTGCTAGTGATACGAGGCCGTTGGGATCCTGTACGGCGTTCCGTATTACCCTCCTGAACCCACCGATTCCATATTCTGCTAACAGTCATTGGATCTCGACCAACGCGAGCAGCAATGTCGCGATACGATAAACCTCAATCGTGATAGGCTACAATCCGACCTTCATCAAAGTCGGAAACGTGATGGTACGCATTTCTCCTCCTTACACGAGGCATCACAACAACGTTTCACCAGGCAACGCCGGTCAACTGCTGTTTGTGTATGAGAAATCAGTTGAAAACTTTCCTCATGTCACCACGTTTTAGGTGTCGCCACCGGCGCCAACCATGTGTGAATGCTCTGAAAAGCTAACCATTTGCATATCGGAGCATCTTCTTCCTGTCGGTTAAATTTTCCGTCTGTAGCACGTCATCTTCGTGGTGTGGCAATTTTAATGGCAAGTAGTGTATTTTGTCCTGACATGGTATAACAAGTTCATGAGTAGACGCAATGTAAATTTTAGCGTTTTGTATCTCCGTCAGTAAAAATGGAATCCTTATGGGATCATCTGGCTGTTTGTCTATCTGTCTGTCCGTTCGTCTGTTAATCCCCTTTTTCTCAGCATCGGGAAGACGTATCAAGTTGAAATTTACACTGAAGTGCCAAAGAGCTGGTATAGGCATGCGTATTCAAATACAGAGTTATACATAAGGCAGAATACGGAGCTGCGGTCGGCAACGCCTGTAGAAGACAAGTGTCTGGCGCATTCGTTAGATCGGTTACTGCTGCTAAACTGGAAGGTTATCAAGATTTAAGCGAGTTTAACCCTTTCAGAAATGATTTTTTCTGAAGGAAGGAAAATTTTTGTTTACGTTTTAATGTTCTTAGGTGATTTTTTAATGATTTTAGATGCAAGATTTATACAGATATATGTGCTCCTTTCCAATATGTATTTCGTACACTTGGCTTCTTTTTATGGACTACAATATTGAAATATTCACTGTTCTAATAAATACATTGATATTCAATAACTACCATGCAAAATGACAATAACAATATTCGATTATACAATGTAGTATAACTAAGCAACAACTACCGCCAATTCTGGCTGTCACAAGTTGCTGCCCAGCGCTACATTCACTTGTTGATATTTTTACAATGCTGCCCATCAGGTTGGAGCGCTTGTATACGATGAAAAGACTGAACATTCACAGATGTGTACATGAGGTTTCCATTGAGGAAAAGTATTTTTGTTGCAGCTAATACACTCCAAAATTTAATGTACACAATGTAGCCAGTGGGTCTGTCAGGGTAAAACGTGGTGTTATAGTCGGCGCACGAGCGATGGGACGCAGTATCTCCGAGGTAGCAATGAAACGGAGATTTTCTGTGCGATCAGTTCACGAATGAACCGTGAATATCAGGAATCCGATAAAACATCACATCTCCGACACCTCTGCAGCTGTAAAAACATCCTGCAAGAACGGGACCAGGACGATTGAAGAGAATCATTCAACGTGACAGAAATCCAACCCTTCCACAAGTTGCTGGAGATTTCAGTGCTGGGCCTTCAACAAGTGTCAGCGTGCGAACCATCCAACAAATTGTCGTCGATACGGGCTTTCGGAGCCGAAGGCTCACTCGTGTACCCTTGATGACTGCACGACACGAAGCTTTACGCCTCGCCTGGGCCCGTCAACACTGACATTGGACTGTTGATGACTGGAAACATGTTGCCTGGTCTGACGAGTCTCGTTTCACATTGTATCGAGCGTGTGCATGTATGGAGACAACCTTATTAATCTATGAACGTTACATGTCAGCAGGGGACTCTTCAAGCTGGTGGAGGCTCTGTAATGGTGTGGGGCGTGTGCAGTTGGACTGATACGGGACCCCTTATACGTCTAGGTACGACTCTGATAGGTGACACGTACGTAAGCATCCGGTCTGATCACCTGCATCCATCACGTCCATTCTGCATTCCGACGGAGGTGGGCAATTTCAGCAGGACAATGTGACATCATACACGTCCAGAATTGCTACAGAGTGACTCCAGGATCACTCTTCTGAGTTTAAACACTTCCACTGGCCACCAAACTCCCCAGACATGGGCTTTGTTGAGCATATCTGAGATGCCTGGCAACGTGCTGTTCAGAAGAGATCTCCACCCCCTCGTACTCTTACGGATTTATGCACAGCGCTGCAGGATTTATGGTGTCAGTTCCCTCCAACACTACTTCAGACATTAGTGGAGTCCATGCGGCGTCGTGTCGTGGCACTTCTGCGATCTGGCGGGGGCCCTACACGATATTAGGCAGGTCTAAAAGTTTCTTTGGCTCTTCAGTGTGTGTCATATAGTAAGCTTTACAATTCCTTGGCGGCGTAAAAGAAGTTAAGCTTCTAAGTCAATGTGATCAAAAGATACGGCCATTTATGTCACATATTCTAAGATTACCAAATTCACTGATAAAAGCCTTGTAAATAGGCTGTTTATGTTTTCTCTATGTTAGTAGGCTGTTTATGTTTTCTCTATGTAAGTAGGCTGTTTATGTTTTCTTATTGGCAACGTTACGTAGCGCTCAATATGAAAATCACTGGCTGTGCTGTGTGCAGTCTGTGGCTAGTTTGCATTGTTGTCTGCCATTGTAGTGTTGGGCAGCGGCAGCTGGCTGTGAACAGCGCGTAGCGTTGCGCAGTTGGAGGTGAGCCGCCAGCAGTGGTGGATGTGGGGAGAGAGATGGCGGAGTTTTGTAATTTTTCATGAACTGATATATTTATATATGATGATATCAAGGTAAATACATTGTTTGTTCTCTATTAATATCTTTCATTTGCTAACTATCCCTATCAGTAGTTAGTGCCTTCAGTAGTTTGAATCTTTTATTTAGCTGGCAGTAGTGGCGCTCGCTGTATTGCAGTAGCTTGAGCAGCGAAGATTTTTGTGAGGTAAGTGATTTGTGAAAGGTATAGTTTAATGTTTGTCAGGGCCATTCTTTAGTAGGAAATTTTGAAAGTCAGATTGCGTTGCGCTAAAAATATTGTGTGTCAGGTTAAGCACAGTCCTGTATAATTGTTCAAAGGGGACGTTTCATATGTCGACCCTTAGCCTAGGATACCTCACTGGAATCTTCTGATTTTTTTCTTGTAGTTTGTGTATTTAGTGTAGCTTTTGTTTATTGCTAGCGCGTAATTGTAGAGAGAATCTCCTTTGTAGTTGTAGTTTTTCATTGTTGTAGAGTAAAACAGTTGTGGCATGCATGTAGATTTGCACCAAGTATTTCGCAGCTGCAATTAACTAGACATTATTTCCATTGCTACGTTATTTTATTTTGCTCTTCAAATTGTGTTCTTCTGTGTTGTCGTGTGAAATACTGTGACAATAATGGCGTGTGAAAAACGTAATACTAGGCTCCAAAGTAAACTGAGAAATGACAGTGAAGACGAAGGCAGTGTGTTAGCGCCGCAGAGTAATGAATTAACTGATGTTCAAAGTAGTAATTTGGTAATCGTGCATAGGGAAATGGAGCGGGCGGCAAACAATGGCACGGACAGTGAAACAATTAGTGAAGATGGAAGCATTATCGATCGATCGGTCGGCAATAGCTCGCCTCAGGAAGCCGAAATGACACGACACGATCTCGCAAATACTGTAGATTCAGGTTTTGGATCCTCACCGTTTTCTCAAATAAGTCAAGACACATTTTCTGCTTGTCAAAATGTGAATGTTTCCGGTGTAAATTCACTGCCGAAAAGCACTGAGGAACATGTTTCAGACACCAATGCATTGTTATTACAATTAATACAACAAATGGGACAAACACAGCAAAAGCTTCAAAAGTTAGACACAATGGAACAAAATCAGAGACAAACACAGCAAAAGTTAGACACAGTGGAACAAAATCTTCAAAAGTTAGACACAATGGAACAACACCAGAGACAAACACAGCAACAGTTAGACGCAATGGAACAAAATCTTCACACCACGCTTGAACAAACACGTGAAGATTTAACTACTGAGTTACATAACATTGAATCGAAATGTCAAAAAGTCTGTAATGACGTAAAAACACAAATTTGTGAGCATTTCCAACCTATTTTTTCGCGGCATGAAAATGCATTACAGAATCACGAAGCAGCCATAAAAGAACTGCAAGCCATTGTTCATGAAAATCATGAGACCTTGTGGGCTAAAATTGACTTAGTTGCATCTACCGATTCGGTTACGCAACTTGCAATAACTCAGGAAAACTTAAAGGACACAGTAGATACGATTTCAACACAAATGGACACTCTGAAACTTGGTTCAGAAAAACACACTGAGGAAATGTGTTCACTATCGGAGAAAGTAGCCGAACTTTCGGATCAGGTCACTAACTTATCTACAAAGGTAGATGATGATCTGAATGACACAAGACCTGTAGCCTTCACTGACACTGAAGAGTGCGAACAAATTAGGAAATTCAAACAAAATCAGAATCAGATTAATACGCAACACCAAACAGAAATCCGGGAAGTACAAGATCAGCTGACACAGTTAATACAAGAATTACGTATTTCAGAGGATACTCGCGCTCCAACACGGGAAGAGGGACTTAGAAACACGGAAAAGCTGCAAAATAATAACACAGGGCATTTCGGAAGTAATGAAAGAAATTGGGAATGTGCACCGAATTTTGAGATGGAACGGCCGACACGACCTAACAATGACCGATATGCGACTCGCCGACATGATGATTTTGACTATAAGCTGTTCATTACTACACGTAAATTCAAAACATTTAAGAATTCTGGCAACGACATTCATCCACAAGCATGGCTCCATCAATTCTCTCATTGTTTTCCTCCCAACTGGTCGTTAGAACACAGATTAGAATTTATGTGTGGCTACTTAGAGAAAGAACCAGCTGTAAGAATGCGATCGGTAATTCACGATTGCCACAGTGAGGGAGAATTTTACCATGCCTTCCTCTCAGCATATTGGTCTCAAGCTACACAAGACCGTGTAAAACATAACATCATAATGATGAAACACTTCGAACAATCTGAATTTTCCAGTCTTGTGAAATATTTTGAAGACATGTTGCACAAGAATCAATACCTGTCAAACCCATACAGCCCCTCAGAACTCATCCGCATTTGCTTAATCAAACTGCCTAAACATTTACGACATATTATTTTAGCAGGACGTTGCAAAGACGACATTGAAGCTTTTCAGGGACTGTTACAAGAATTAGAAATTGACACTGACAATCGCGGAACGCGAAACCAGGAACACAACAATTACAGGTCACATCCGTCGCAATTCCGCGATGAAAGAAGTAATAACTGGACACGACAAGGCTATTCTCACAACACATATCGTGACCAAAACAGACACCACCCGTATGACAAGCGTTGGCAGAGTAGTAATAATTACAGGGAAAGATCACCTCTCCGTGGTAATGACTATCACAGAGACAATAAGAGAAACAGACAATATGGGAACCAGAATAATTATTATCAAGGGAGGCAGAATAAATTCAGGCGCAACAGTTCGACGCACAGTTACGATTCAGGGAGAAATTCTCCACCACGTGACCGACACGGAAGAAACTGTGTAAACTACCGACAAAACGACAGACCTGAATTCCATCAGAACTGGCGAGCTTTAAACAGAGCTGGGCCCTCTCGGCAAGGCGAATTTGTGGAAGTTAGGTCTCCAAATCCCAATAACGACGCGCGCCAACAAAGAGACAATAGGCAATGACTCACACCGCTGGCAGCCACAAAACATACTTATGAAACTGACGACGCAGCTGCCGTAGCTAGTAATTACGTAAAAATGGAAGACATTAGGGACATCTTACTCCAGGAACACGACATAAAACATAACAACATTGCATATCCTGTGATTCACATTACAGTAAATGACATAAAATTTACGGCAGTACTTGACTCTGGCAGTCCCATTTCAGTAATCAGTGAAACAGCCTTTAGCAAATGCAACAAATCGAACTATTGCCCCACACTTCCGTTACGTAAGATTAAATTACAAGGTGCAATCTTTGGAAAAAGTGTAGATGTACGCCAACAAACCAACTTAGAATCCTTTTGTCAAAGCCACAGCTTCTCTATGAGCTTTCTTATTGTTCCATTATTGTCGACGGAAATTATACTGGGAGTAGACTTTTTAAATGAATACAAAGCAATCTTAAGCTTTCACGATGCTGAAATAAGTTTAGAAAAAGAAGGTAAGTCAGTAGCTTTGAAATTTGAAGATTGGCTCTCAAACCATGACGAGGAAATTAATCGGCTTTACCTTCTGTTAGACAACAGTTCGGACTTTTCTACGGAACTAGACACTAACAATCACTCTGCAAGTACTGACAGGGATGATATCGACGGCGCATTTGACACTAATAAGTTAATTCAGAATAAAATTCAAACAATTGAGAATTGTAATGACACTGATAGGCAGGACCTTTTTGAGATTTTACAAGCACATTCCACAGTTTTTACTCATAAAACAGGAACAATCAAGGGATTTCAATACCAATTTCGTGTTCGTGAGCATACTAAATTTTGTGTTAGACCATATGTAATTCCAGCACATTATAGGGACCGTGTTAGAACAGAAATACAATCTATGCTTGACGAGGGCATTATTGAGCCTGCAGTAAGCTCATACAACAATCCATTACATGTTGTTGAGAAGAAAAATGGATCGATCAGGCTTGTCTTAGATTCGAGACAAATCAATACGATCATTATTCCTGAAACCGACAGGCCGCAAACGTTGGAAGAACTTCTTCAAAATTTTAATGGTGTAAAAGTGTTGTCTTCCATTGATCTCAGATCCAGCTTTTATCAGATCGAACTTCATCCAGAATGTAGAAAATACACAGCTTTCCTTTGTTTCGGCGTTTGTTATCAGTTTCGGAAACTTCCCTTTGGTTTGAACATTTCTTCGGCAGCATTCATTCGCGGGCTAAATTCCATATTACCTGAGTTCTTAAAACGTCACATCACCTTATATGTAGACGATATTCTGATAGCAGAAGCCTCATGGGAACAACACAATCGCATCCTCAACAGCGTGTTACATATTTTTGCAGAATCTGGAATTACAGTTAACTTGGAAAAGTCTGAATTCGGTAGGACAAAGGTGAAGTTTTTGGGACATATTATTTCTTCTGAAGGCATTCAGCCGGATCCTGAAAAGTTAGAAGCAATCAGAGCCATTCCAGTTCCATCCACAAAAAGACAAGTCCGCAGTTTTCTAGGTCTCGTAAATTTTTACCGTCGTTTTCTGAATATGCAAATTCTTGTTACACCAAAACTTTGTTCTCTCACTGGAAAAAATACTATTTGGAACTGGGACGAACAAGCACAGTTGGAATTCAATTCTTTGAAAGAAGCGTTACTTCACGCGCCAATACTAGCTCATCCTGATCTGTCACAAGATTTCTGCCTTAGTACGGATTCTTCTAAAGTCGGTCTTGGTGCCCATTTATTTCAAGAAGCCATAGAAAATGACACTACCGTTCAGAAAACCATTGCTTTTGCTAGCCGAGTGCTAACAAAATCTGAAAAAAATTATTCCGTTACTGAATTAGAAGCTTTAGCTATCGTTTGGGCATTTAACAAATTCCGTTTCTTTCTTTCTGGTAAGCACGTAAAAGTATACAGTGATCATCGTGCATTACAATTTCTTATGTCTTCAAAATTAAATCATGACATGTTAAAACGTTGGGCATTGTTTCTGCAAGAATTCCGCTTCACAATAGTCTACATTCCCGGCAAGGAGAACATTGTTGCGGACGCACTGTCACGCGCACCGGCTGGGCTTGAGAAAAGTAACACAGAAGGCAACCTCGAGAAAAATTTCAGTATTCTTTACATTCAGAAAGTCGCCTTTGAAAACTTCATCACCACATCTTTAAAGGACATTGCTCATGAACAAGATAAAGATCCGATTTGGAAAGACATCAAAAGCAAATGGCATGAAAAGACACACACACAGATTCGGCATTATTATCTGGTTAGAAACAACATATTCTTCAAACGCTGCACTGTTGATGACAAGCTATGGGTACTTTGCATTCCAGACGATTTTGTTAATAAGCTCATTTGGTACATTCATTTCAGCTACGCACATTTTGGTCCACGAAAATGTTATCATATTCTTCGAACGACTTGTTATTTTAACAATATGGAAAAAAGAATTCGAAGAGTCTTGTCTATTTGTAAACTTTGTCAAAAGGCGAAACCATCTACTGTCTCACATCGTGCTCCGTTGTTTCCTATTATTCCTTCTAAATTAAAAGAATTTGCTGCTGTTGATCTCTTGGGACCGCTTGTCAGAACATCCAATGGATTTTCGTACGTTCTAGTCGCTGTTGAACTTACTTCAAAATTTGTTTCTTTCACTCCGTTACGTAAAGCCACTGGACGGTCTGTATCCAACGCCTTTGTTAAAAATTTCTTACGTGAAGTTGGCCACGTTGCTAAAGTCATTTCAGATAACGGACCGCAATTTAGATCTGCTGTTTGGTCACGCATGCTTCGCAACCATAAAATCAAACCTGTTTTTATTTCATTGTACTCACCACATTGTAACCCCTCCGAGCGGATTATGAAAGAAATCAATAAGCTTTGCAGGCTTTATTGTCACACAAAGCATCAGCATTGGGACAGATATTTACACTTATTTCAAAACGTGCTGAATGAAATGCCTCATGATTCCACTGCTTTACCACCTACTCTTGTATTGAAGAATGAAGAACCACCGAACAGAATCAGAGAGCTTGTACCTTTCCCAAATACACGTAAACTTCGACACAAAGACATAATTGATTTGGCTCTTAAAAATATAAAATCTGCAGCAGACAAAAGGAGAAAACTACACGGTAAAGCAAATGCAAAGAAATTGTATATTGGTCAGAAGGTTCTCATTAAAGCTCATTCATTGTCACATAAGAAGAAACACTTGAGTCACAAATTCTTTCTAGTTTACAATGGACCTTACAGAATCCGACGTATACCACATGATAATTGCGTTGAAGTTGAAACTCTGCGTACTAGGAAGAGTAAAGGTTTACACCACATTTCTCATGTAAAACCATTTATTGACAGATAATCTGCCTTTTAACTTTATCTTTGCCATAAAACGTTTCACTTCACGTTACTAGTATGCTTTAGAAACTGTTACCGTGCAACAATGTTTGAAGTTAAATATCCAATCAAGAACCAAGAGAACTTATTTAAACAGAAATGACGAATGCATTGTTATAGTGAACAGACGTCACAGTGTTATTGTGTGTACATTCTTGCTTGTTTGTTGCACGATTATGGAACGACTATAAGGCTTACATACTTAGAACATTTACCAGTACTGCTAATGAGATTTTAATGCAACATTTTGGTTTATTTGAAAATACATTCTGAATTTAAAGTGCTTTCTGAGAGATACCAGATGACACAGAGGTTAGTTTATGTGACAGCTACACGATTTTTATCACGATGCTACTAATGAGTGACAATTTACAATGTTGCTTTTGCGGTGTATCTGTTTTATATCTGCACTGTTTTCTGAATTCTTCTGGAAAGAAAAACATGTTTTATTAGTAACTTTTGTGGTATAGCTACAAGGAGACAGCCTTTTCCATAGCACAACAATACGTTACAGCACAGTACTTTCATCATCACAACAATAAGCGTAATAACTAAGATATCTCTACGCAAAGCATTTCACTTTTGTTTATCATGAGGTAAGTACATTGGCTTCTGCAGAACTTAGCTTTTGGAGGAAAATAACTACGACACTTTCACAGAGATTATCTTACAACAATATGCACATTTAGCGCTACAGGACACGCATTTCAGTGATTAATTTTGTACTTAAAACATTTATTTTTAAAGATTTTTTTTTTAATTACAAAGAAAGTTTTCCGTGATACATTTCATTCCATTGCGGTAATTTGTAACACCTGGGAGTATAATTACATTAATCCTCAGGGGGGTACACGCTTACTTTGTGTACCATGTGTGTGGCAACCACAAGGAACCCTAGCTAATATGGTATTTGCTTATACAACTTTACACATCGGTACCATATTTCTCTAACACACAAATTACACAGCTATCTGATCATTTAACTGAGAGATAAACATTTTTTTACTACATCAGTGACACATGTTTACGCAATTACACAGTTGGATAACTTCACACTTATGAAACTGTATTTTGTCTGTACTTTGTAAACTGTTCATATTTTTTCGGAATCATTGTGATACTATGAGAGCTTTGAATGATGTATTTGGTATGAGATCATGATTTTTAAAGTACGTTTGAGGCAGCTGACACTTTTGACATGAGCAGAGAAGTTTTTTAATTATTGGAGGAAGCTACGACGATTTTGAGATTTGACTGAGGTGTTGTGATGTTATTTTTACGACGACGATGTGTATTATGCTGCTGAGGTATGTTTATGATTAATAGGCTGAGGCTATATGAGTTATTTGATTATGCTTCATATTTATAATGACGAAATATTGACGAGTGTCGATGGATACGTATATGTGTAATAAGGTAAGGAGTAATGAATAGTGATTAGGGACTCTGACTTATGGAAAAGGATGTTGGAAACCAAGAATCGTACTTTAGAATTATGAAATGTGTGTACATGTGTGAATCATGTGTGAATGTATCACAATGCCACTGAAAATTTTTTTGGACACTGTTATATTCATAGGATTTTGTTTCTACACATTTGCAAAGTAAATTCTCGACCTGTGAAATTTTGTATATATGACTGCCACGGTAGCAGAAACTGCTGTCGTAAATATTTCCGTACGAAAGTTACGTGACCACCTGCACGTAATGCGTCGCGGGCACCCAGCTGTGTCAGACGCCTGGAGAAAAAGCCATTATTGCGAGCCCTTTTCAGCGGCACAGGTAGAAAAAAAAGGGGACGTGGGACGTGTCAAACACCTGGAGAACAAGCCATTAGGGTGTGCCTTTCATCGCTAATGCGACACCCTCGTTACTTGAAAACATATGATTACTCGCACTTTGTGCTAATTACTGAAATGCTTATGAATTGATGGGAAATATTCGTACATCTGCACACCTGATTACGACAAGCGTCTTTCTACGAGAGTTGAGAGCTACTAACTTATGAAATGTCACATGACTACTGAATGATATTTTTATGCTTTGCTTTTCATAGTTGCTTATTTCATTTGACATCTGTTTTCCAGCTGTGTTGCAGCATTGCTTTTATAAAATAAAATGCATTTGCTAATGTGAACACTTTCTGTCAACAGATCTATTAAATAATTATTTTATGATCCACATTCTTTAAAAAAGGAGCACTTGGAAAGGAAAGAACAATAAGAAGGAACTAGTAACTGCATTCATAATTTTCTTTTCAAGTAATTGGTAACTTTTTGGTAGAATAACTTCTTGTGGTGCACCACTTTAATTACTTAGACATTAAGATGTGATTATACATTTGCCTTATCTGCATTGTTATCTTTAGTGTACTATTTTTTCTGCTTGAGCTATGTCATGTTTCGATATAAGCTGCTGTTTGCCAGGCATAGTGCTACTGAACTTTAATTTGTGTTACTCTGCTAAGCCAGAATTTTTTTTTTTGCTGCACAGTGCCCTATATTAGTTGTAATATTGCAATTGCTTTGGCATTTGTATTTTTGTCATTGATGTTTGTGTTAATTGTTTTGTGCTGCTGCATTGCCTCGTCCCTTAGTTTAGCATCTGAGCTCAGTAGATTTAAGTTAGATTAAGAGGGGGTAGACTATAGAAGAGAATGAGTTGCGATGAATTGGAAGAAATGCATTGAAAAGTTATACAAAAAAAAAAAGGGTACAGAAAACAGGTTTAGGTAGGATTTTCTTGGAAATAAATGTTGAGGTAAGAAATGTGTGAACATACAAATACAGAAAGCATGCTTAGATAGAATTTTTTTGGTGGAAACAAAGGATGAAATAAGAGGAAAGATATATGAAGTTTTGGGTTGGACTGCAGTACCAAATGTTACACTGAAAACGAACCCTGTCCTTTCCTATTGGTGTTATCCCACTGTGTGTTTGTGTACCCTTGTGTATTTGTTTTCTTCCTGTCTCTGTGTAGTTTCATAGAATTTTTTCTTCTTTTAATATTAAGCTACATTCACTATGATGAGGAATACTGTTATCCTCGAATATAATTGGCATTAATAATATGTTATTTACTTTGTAAAGATGTTTAGACATTATTTACTCTGTTTTGTGTTAATGCTAATGTGTGAAGTTGATGTTTCAAAAGTTATTGTGATCTTTTATGTATGTACTCATGTCATAATTCCTGTAACACTGATGTATATGTCTATTTCTATTCTTTTGTAAAGCCCCTATTACTACAAATGTTATCTATATTGTTATGTTTTTAATGACGTATTGTGTACCTTTGTAATTGTATTCTCATGTTATAAAATTGTAATTGTCACCAGTTCATGATATTATTAACTTGTTAGTTACATTTCACTGCACACGTTTCTGTTGGTCATAGTATATGGACAATATGTGAGAAGTAGGGACTGATAGTGTTTGCATGTGTGTTAATGATTCAGCAAGGGACTGGATAACAGCATTGCTCGTTCTAAGGACAATTCCAAAAACTTTGTGAGTGCACAAGTGGTGGTTTATGGACTTGCTATATTCTCCGCAAGACTCTTCGATGGTGAATGTGCACCTGCACAATCGCAACAGATGGCTGCTGGTCATCTCTACAAGGACTACAGTGGGTCTGCACCTCTGGTGGCCCACCAATACCATTATCTCTGCAAGGACTACAGTGGGTCTGCATCTATGATGACCCACCAACGCCATTATTTCTACAAGGACTGCAGTGGGTCTGCACCTCTGGTGGCCCACCAATACCACAATCTCTACCAGGACTCCAGTGGGTCTGCTCTGTGATGACCTACCTACCAATATTCATCAAAACTTCGACTGACTCTGCAGTGGGTTTGCTCTGTTGTGGCCCATTACCTGTCAGCATGTCGAGAGTCAGCACTGTCTTTCCATTGGAAGGACAACACTACTTCTTCAAGACTGCATGGAAATCCACTACTTCCGTGTGCATTTTCTTTTACTGCTCAGACTTTGAGACAAACACTGCTATTCTCCTGTTATGTACGATTAGGACTGTCTTTAGGGACTGTGAGAAAATTTGAGCTTTTGACCAACGTTGTATCAATAAGTGTGTGCATTTTATATCTTTGTTACTGTAATTATGAAAACTTTTTGTCAAATCTGTATTGGCCAGTGCCCAACACCATTTGTAAAAATTTTTGTGGGGAGCATGGGGGCTATGTAAGTAGGCTGTTTATGTTTTCTCTATGTTAGTAGGCTGTTTATGTTTTCTCTATGTAAGTAGGCTGTTTATGTTTTCTTATTGGCAACGTTACGTAGCGCTCAATATGAAAATCACTGGCTGTGCTGTGTGCAGTCTGTGGCTAGTTTGCATTGTTGTCTGCCATTGTAGTGTTGGGCAGCGGCAGCTGGCTGTGAACAGCGCGTAGCGTTGCGCAGTTGGAGGTGAGCCGCCAGCAGTGGTGGATGTGGGGAGAGAGATGGCGGAGTTTTGTAATTTTTCATGAACTGATATATTTATATATGATGATATCAAGGTAAATACATTGTTTGTTCTCTATTAATATCTTTCATTTGCTAACTATCCCTATCAGTAGTTAGTGCCTTCAGTAGTTTGAATCTTTTATTTAGCTGGCAGTAGTGGCGCTCGCTGTATTGCAGTAGCTTGAGCAGCGAAGATTTTTGTGAGGTAAGTGATTTGTGAAAGGTATAGTTTAATGTTTGTCAGGGCCATTCTTTAGTAGGAAATTTTGAAAGTCAGATTGCGTTGCGCTAAAAATATTGTGTGTCAGGTTAAGCACAGTCCTGTATAATTGTTCAAAGGGGACGTTTCAGCCTATACGATACTTCCCGTTGACCCAGTATCGTGAATTTTGGCAAGAAGAGAGGTTATAGTGTACAGGTAAATGAAAAAAAAACTAAAATCGTAGGGGTTTGTAGTAACATCACACGAAAATAATTTCTTTTTCAATTCTTATCCAACTGTATGTCTATCCGTCTGTCTGTTAAGACCTCGTTTTCTCAGGAACTGGTAGGCGTATAAAGTTGAAATTTAAGCCACATAGTAATTTTTATGATCCCTTAGCGTGTTCAAACATAAGCTAAGAGAATGCAGTCAAAAGATACGTCCATTTATGCCACATATTTTGATATTCAGAAACTCACTCCTCAATACCTGTTGACCTTGAATCATGAAATTTGGCAACAGCCATGTCTTAACAGTCCATCTAAAGGAAAAAATCGAAAACTGTTTATTTGTAATTATATATCAAAAATATTTTTTGTCGGTTTTTGCCCTTCTGCCTGTCTGTTCATCTGTTTAAGTCTCGTTTTTTTTCCAAGGAACGACTATGTATATCAAGTTAAATTTATGTCACATACTAAGGTCTATAGCTGCTTGGCAGAGTAATAAATGTGAGCTTCTAAGTGAGTGCTATGAAAATATACTGTCATTTATATCACAATTTTGATATTCGTGAACTCACTCATCGAAACTTATCGGGTACTTCTAGTTGACCTTGAATCATGAAATATGGCAAGAATCAACGTTCAACCGTATAAGTAATGGAAAAAAATCGAATATAAATAACAAAAAATTTCGTTCATTATCGGACTTGAAACTTAAAATTCAAACGTTATCGACAGGCTGGAAGTTCCAGCAACAGACATTTTGCCAGTATCAGTGTTGATAACAGGCAAAAAGTCGTCGAGATCCTCGACTCCTGCAATGGTTGAGATGTCTGTATATATAATTAAGTTTGTACGGAATGGATGTCTTAGAAGATTGTAAATAAAGTACTAAAGGGGAAACGAAATAAAGTTAGCTTAGGAAAGAATAAGGGACGGGATGAGAGGACAACTGAAATTTTTCTTTTCTGTTCGGTTTGTACGTAACTACGTTTAGGTGCCGGCTGCCGAGAGAGGCTCTTGGCAGCCTATGAGTAAGATCATGAGGCAAACAGGGGTATGTGTAACGCTAACAGCCGGCAGCACTGGAGGCAGCGTAAATCATTATTTGTAAGCCGAATTTTGAAACGCTTCACAGAGCAAACCTACATCTACAGTGAAATATTTATGGAAAATGAATATATTATGACACTAGCTAAGCGCCCCCTGCTCCGTTAGCGTTGTAATTAAATGAAAAATAATTTTATTAACTTATATTAGGGCTACTGAAAAATTAATATATTATTTAGCCGTTTCTTTTTCTATGCAATTCTGACAAAAACCATTTGTTATGGTGGCTCTTAAGGAGCTTTCTTTGATTTAGTTCACAAATTGCAACACCTTCTAAACTTTTCACTCTAATTAAGGCTTCTAGAGCATAGTCTTTTCCGAATGTACTTCTGACCAAAAAGAGAGTCTGGTAGCCAGAGAGCAAGATTTTTGCTAATCATGCCTTTTCCGTTCCTGTGGTGATATTTCCATAGAAACATTCAACCCCTAACAAGTATTTCGTTATATCTAACCAAAAAGTGAAATACCAGTTATCATGGATTTAGATTTTTTTAAAAGAATTTTTTTTTAATTTTCATCACCTGTTTCACCCTCTTGGAGGCTGAATTTCCAAAAACTCTGAAATGCATATTTTTCAGTTTGTAACAGAGATTCCAAATACAAATTTTCATTGAGTTAGCTTTGAAAAGGTTTTACTGACGAATAATTTCATAAAACTTTTAATACCCCATTTCACACCGTTAGAGCTTAGGGGGTTGATTTTCCCAAAACACTGGAAGACATATGTTTTTTTATATCCAACCAAGAATTCAAATACCAGTTTTCATAGATGTAGATTTAAAAATACTTCAGTAGTTCTTTAATAATAAGTTATTCCCGAAAAAAATCTTTCAGTCACTGTTTCACCCCCATAGGTTTTAAATTTCCAAAAGTGCTGAACACGTATTACTTTATTTCTGACCGAGAAACCATATACCAATTTTCATAGGTCTAGCTTCAAAATTGTCTTAATAGCGACTTATTTTCAAACAAATTCCTTCTTAAACGATGCCTACAGTCTAAGATTAACACCCTCCGCAAATTTCAAGTTTCTGTCTCTAGTGGTTTGGGCTGGGCTATGATGAGTCAGTGAGGGAGTGAGTGAGTGAATCAGTCAGTCACTCGGGAAATTTGCTTTATGTATAGAAATTAAGTATCTTGACTGTTGTTTTGACTTCAGCCTCAAATGGACATTTACAAAAAGAACTCCAAAAGTGGGCAGAAAAATGTATGGAATATTTACTAAATCTGTGTGTAAAAGCCTGAACAAATTTTGCGTATCTAAGGTTTTTCTTTTCATAAATGAAAATAAGATCTCGTTCTGTCTTTTTAATTATTAATGAAGATCTGAAGACACAATGGTGCAAGCAAAAGAAATTTTATGCACTTTTTACGCCTGAAAGTACTGACGTGTCATCTATTACCGCTGTGTACCAAGTCCGACGTTACCTAGTGTAACCTCGGCGTTGAGCGCCCGTGAGCTCCGTTATCTCGTAAACAGTAACGAAGAGGACTTTGCAAAGGATTTAAGATATTGTTTTTAGTTCAGTTTGACGCAATACATTATGGGTTGTGAGGAGTATTTCATGAATCCCGTAACATAGCACCTTTGTAGACTAACATACGAAGAAAAATTGCAGTGGCCACAACAATCTTTTTATAAATATCTATTGTATTAACATTATGCTTTCATTATTGACTATTGATATGTTTCCAATGCTAGGACTATAATATTCAGCTAGCGTATTACAGTACTACCAACGGAGTAACAGTCGACAGAAATTTTATGGAAAGTCTCTTAGAAGAATTTTGTTTTCATCTTAATCACACGCGTTAACGGGGACTGTGTTGACTTGGTTTTTATGTCTAGCAACGAGTATCGCCACATTCTATTAACACTGTTTTCTTTGGCACTGATGTACAGGGGCACAAGGTAAAAGCAAGTATTTTTTCAGCTGAGACACGACATGCAAGTTTGTAAATATAAACAATTTTCGATTGTTTCCAGAATGAGATTTTCACTCTGCAGTGGAGTGAGCGCTGATATGAAACTTCCTGGCAGATTAAAACTGTGTGCCGGACCGAGACTCGAACTGAGGACCTTTGCCTTTCGCGGGCAAGTGCTCTACCAACTTTTTTTTTTTTTTTTTTATGTGTGAGTGCCTGAACTTTAATAATTGTCTGAAAATAAAAAATTAAAGTTTTCACTCGAGAGAAGATTTGAACCATAGACCTCTCGTTCCGCAGTTGCTCACGCTAACCACGGGACCATTTTTTTTTTTATTTATTTTTTTTATTTTTATTTTTTTTTTTTTTTTAGTAGTTGTTCCTGAGACATATTGAGTGTTACCTGTATCTACGAGATTTATGGAGGTTGGAACATTCAATTAAAATTTCGCCTATGGCGAGTTTCGAACGCAGGTCTTCTGCTCTTTTTTTTTTTTTTTTTTTTCTCGGGGTAGCGCGTTTCCACAGCGCTTTTATTTTTATTTTTATTTTCCTGGACCTCTTCCACTTCAGGCGTTGGCCCCTATCATCCATATCACCCCCAAACTCCTATCTAACCTAAAAAAAAAAAGAAAAAAAAAAAAAAGGAAATTCTGTTGCCACCGCCACTTTCACCCTAACTTAACCTACTTTTTTATTTATTTTTTCATTATATTTTTTTTGTCTAAATAATATATAAAGGAACTGAATACATCTTCTTGCCGTGACAATCTGTCCAATACCCGTGAAACAGAAGAACACGAAATCAATCAAGCACTTCTGATGTGTTTTATGTTACGGCTTCTGGCAAAATTAGTTTTCCTGAGGCACTTTCACCTGCTGTACTATAAAAATAAATAAATAAATGCCAACTTAATTATAATGAAGCACAAGTAGTATCAACTCGCTGTAGTGTTGTGCACCAACCCAAAAAAAAAAAAAAAAACTGAGCTACCCAAGTACGACTCACGCCCCGTCCTCCCAACTTTACTTCTGCCAGTATCTCGTCCTCCTACATTCCAAACTTTACAGTAGCTCTCCTGGGAACCCTGCAGAACAAGCACTCCTGAAAGAAAGGATATTGCGGAGACATGACTTAGCCACAGCCTAGGGGATGTTTCCAGAATGAGATTTTCACTTTGCACCGGAGTGTGCGCTGATATGAAACTTCCTGGTTTGGTAGGAGACGAGATACTGGCAGAAGTAAACCTGTGAGTTCGGGGCGTGAGTCGTGCTTGGGTAGCTCAGTTGGTAGAGCACTTGCCCGCGAAAGGCAAAGTTCCCGAGTTCGAGTCTCGGTCCGGCACACAGTTTTAATCTGCCAAGAAGTTTCAATTTTCGATTGTTCTGAGACCTTGCTGATTAAGCGTACGTACACATCATAGCACAGTCCTGTTAATGTCACAAGCATTTGGCCGCATTCCACCCCTCTGCCTCCCACTTTGCATCCCACTTTTCCATCACTCCCTCAGACACTTAACAGTTACAATTCTATCGCCATCGTCACAACACAGTCAACATTGATACTCGACAGCACTGACTACTTCTGCTTGCAGAATGTATTTCGCCACAGGTGGGAGACACCGTAACACAATCCATGTCAATCGTTTGCTGGTTACACAGTGACGAAAGAAACAGAGAGCTTAAAACCTACCTGCTAGTGGTGTACAGCGTACGCGGTGGTTCAGCTACCTCTACCGTTGGGTTTTATGCAACATGCAACGCCTCCAAATACCACACACAAATTTTCATATTCTTTCGCTCGCTACACGCAGAATTGTTAGTCCTACAGGAAAAATGAACAGGACCTTTTCGTACGAAATTTAATGCAGTTAAATTTTATACTGGGATACGTTTTCGCTAGAGGCCGTAGTTTTCTAATTATCCAGGAAAAAGTATGAAAGTACCCTTGAACGCATTTTTCGTGAATAACTCGAAAACCGTGGCCTCCATCGAAATATTTACCCCAGCACAAAATTTAACTAAATAAAATTTCCTACAAAAACGTCCTGATCAATTTTTTCTATATGACCAATAGTTTGGGCATAGCGAGCGAGAGAATATGAACCTCTCGCGTGTGGGTTCTGAAAGCGTTGTAGGTTGCATAAACACCTCAGGTAGGGGCAGCGAATCACTCTTTATATCTGGTAAGTGACTATTATGTGCTGGTAGTGTCAACAGATTTTATGAATTACTCCCCAACATCAAACTTTATATCTTAGACGAGTAAACTAACTGAAAAGAAATGCGTCTGAGGAGGGCAGTCACAGATATAGTCTATTAGTTAAATCCTCTGCCTTTGGCAAAGCCACAAGCGAGCTATTATGTGACCGTTTAATCATATATCAATCATGCAATATAAACCGCCAAATAGCGAATGGGGAAAGAAGACGAAGGACGCCCTGATTACTCGAAGAAGACGAGTGACTTTAATTTAGTTAATAGCAATGGATAACAACTTAATACTGTGAAGTAACTCGGCTATTCCATTGAAAATTCTGGCAGTAATCACAATCAGAACCAATCGTAAGCTATGTTTTAGTCTATTACAGACGAATTCTGAAACGTCGGGCTGACACACTGCGATAGTGATTTGGTGGGAAGTGAGTAAAATTACTGAGAATTTCCATGTGGTTTTTATTAACTGACAATAGATAAGTTCGTTTAACATTTAACACACGCGAAGATTAAACAAAACTGATTGCCACTTTTGATATTAACAGCAATATAGTAAATGCACAAAGACATGAGGCGTTTTTCCACGTTTATGTTCACTGAGAGTACAGTATCATTAATGGAAACAGGATGGAAAGGTAGTAGCGCTTTGCGGCAGCACAAAGCATGGAACATCAATCATTCGCGTGTACACACAATGAGCTACACCAAAAATATTTCTTTAACAGCGTTCCAGAGGCAGCTACACTGCAATGTGCGAGACAGAGACGTGTACTTGACCGCAAAAATCATAATCAGTGGCCCATTAAAATGATTGATCAAACTAGAAAAACCTGTAAATTTGGTGAAATTTATCGTACATGCAGACACAACATAATCTTTACAAATATAACTCCACTCAACTACGAACACATAAGGGCCCTGAAAAACCTGTGATCAGTCCAGAACGAAGAAAAAAAAAACAGGTTAATTACCCGTAATTCGCTAATGGAACACATTATTCGTATGACCAGAAGATCGATAAGCCTTGAACGCTATACTCTTTATAATTAATGATAACACGAGGAATACCGTGTGTCTGACGAACACGTTGTTAGTCGCTAACGAACAACGGACAAAGGAAGATTATATACGTCAGCACAAAACTGCATAACAATATGTACATCACGCACAGATTAACTAACTGAACCATTCATTGATTATTTACGTTCACTCGGCGCGACCCTTTATGTAATACACCCGTTCGCTTTATCTCAACAGAAAGCACAGCTTCCTAAGTAGCCTACCCTTTAATCTCGCAGAATATTAAAATTTGGATCAAGCATTAAGCGCAGTTACATTATCTGATCTCCTTCTCTAAAATGATAGTGAATTTACTTTGACAAACATTGAACGAAAGTCCATTTTACCTGTGTAACCGAATTCATATGGCTCGCATGGCCTGAACGCAAAGCATTCCCGCAAAAATTGCAAGAACTCTTTTAACTACAAAATCAGACGCATTTATTCCATTAAAGCTGAAACTAAAAATGGTTACTCTGAATACTAGCACTCTTTAAGAACACTCAGATACCTTTCTTATATCCATTAGGAGCGACTTACTAACAGGTCCGTTTTACCTTGAGTCAGAACGTTGGTTCAAACCCGCTACCGTTACGTATCAGTATAAAGTCGTGGTGGGGCAAACGATTGATCCACAGTCGAGAAGGCGAAGTTAGCCTCTCTGTTCAGTCACCAGCAACCCGAATATTGTCAAAACTGAATCAGCAGAAAACACATCCCTGCACCGATTAGAAATACGTTCTGCACATTATATAGTTCATTCATGTTCACACATAGGATTGGAAAAACAGGAATAATGCTCATTTCAGATTGAGGAAAAACACAGAAACACACCCTTCTTCTTCTCTAAGTTCTGCCACCGTCAAAAGGGAGTAGCTAGATATGATAATAACATAAAGCAAGGTCAATTATTATGAAAGTGATCTAATGTATCCTTTTCAAGCTGATTGTTACAAGACCTTCAAATTGTCGTCTTCCAACCTCGCGAGTGCCGTGGAGATACAAGCATTATTTTCTATTTTTAAGAGTCTTTAGGAGTTTACTGTGAGTTGGAGTTTGATGCTGAATTGTTTTTATGGGTAGGACTGTTAGTCGAGTCAAGTAGCAGATAGAACTCACAAAAAGTGGGGTAGAAGATTTAATTGTGTTAACTCATTCATTTGATTAGAAAGTTTGGAATATGGAGTTGGCTAAACTTCTTGAAGTCAAAAAACTTTGAAAATTTCGAACTGTCTGCAGTCTCAAAAAAAAAAAAAAAAAAAAAAAAAAAGTCAGTTTCTTGTGCTCCTAGCGCTTTGGCATCTCTTTTCATTTTAAAAGGGCATAAAAATTCTCTACGAATTTTATTACTACAACATATTCGTGCACCCAACACCAAGGGCTCTACAGCTCATTAAAAAATATAGCTTTTCCAATTATTGTGTAAAATACCTAGTATTTACCACTTTTATTGCAGCATCAGTTTATATAAAAACTAAACTCCGCCCGAACAAGCCGTGTAGGCCCACCCGTACCGACGGGCCGCTCAGTCATCCTCAACCCGCAGGCGTCACTGGAGGCGGATATTTAGGGGCATGTGGTCAGCACACCGCTCTCCCGGTCGTATGTTAGTTAACGAGACCGGAGCCGCTACTTCTCAGTAAGATAGCTCCTCAGTTTGCCTCGCAAGGGCTGAGAGTACACCGCTTGTCAACAGCTCTCGGCAGACCGGATGGTCGTCCATCGACAATCTAGCCCAGCCCGACAGCGCTTATCTGAGGGGAACCGGTGTTACACTGCGGCAAAGCCAATGGTTTCTGTTTATAAAGCAAAACTATATTATGCAACGGAATTGAACCTCACACTTTGGGGATTCAGTTACTCCATGGTGTACAATCGCGTGATTCCTGGGCATGTGTCTGATCAACGAAGGTCACAGAGGTGGCATGAAGGTCCATTTACAGAAGGTGTTAGAAGTGCTGCAATCTTCTTATCATGGATTGAGTGGTGACAATCCCCAAATCGTTGGATTAGAGGCGGAGGAGATGCGTCGTGGCCTGCTCGTTCGCCAGACTTGACGCCTCTGGATTTTTTCTTGTGAGGATTCGTAAAATACATTCTTCATAAAGATGTTCCAACTACACTGGAAGTTATGTGAGAGAGAATTGTCAGAGCATATGCTTGGATAAGTACCGATGTGATAAGGAATACCACTCTATCCATTATTGCAGCACTACATTGATACCAATGGTCATCACTCCTAACACCTTCTGTAAGACGTTCATGTCACCTTTTTGACCTTCATTGACCTTCAGAGACCTTACTGTTACACATCGTTGGATTCGTCTCGATAGCCGCTGTCAGAAAATAAGTACCAAACTATAGCATCCCATTCCAGAAACAAAGTTGACCTTCACATCTCTGACGCAACCCACTTAGCAACAAAAAACCAACGTCATATTATGGCCCCTGTTGTCCCATGCAACATTTGTCCCACAAACTTTTCAGCTACTATCATACTTTCGGAGTTATTCTAGGTGGCAATGGTTGTCTGTGTGAGTGTGTGTGTGTGTGTGTGTGTGTGTGTGTGTGTGTGTGTGATGCAGGTTTATAAATATACGTGAGTCAGGGCTAAAATGTCCTGGAGTTTAACTTCAACTAGTGATGCACAAATCATAACAGACAGGTGCCCAGGAATCACGCGATTGTACACCATGGAGTAATGTAATCCGCAAAGTGTGTTGTTCAATTCCGATCCATAATATATTTTTGCTGTATAAATAGAAGACAACGGCTTTGCCGCAGTGGTAACATCGGTTCCCGTCTGATCACCGAAGTTAAGTGCTGTGGGGCTGGGCTAGAACTTCGATGGGTGACCATTCGTTCTGCCGAGCGCTGTTGACAAGCGGGGTGTCACTCAGCCCTTGTGCAGAAAACTGAGGAGCTATCTGATTGAGAAGTAGAGACTCCGGTCTCGTAAACTGACATACGACCGGGAGAGCGGTGTGCTGACCAAACGCCCCTAAATATCCGCCTCCAGTGACGTCTGCGAGCTGAGCATGACACAGAGGCCGGTCAGTACGATTGGACCTTCGTAGGTTGTTAGGAAGGAGTTTAGTTTTTATACAAACTTAAGCTGAAATAAAAAGGGTAAAAACTAGGTATTTTGCATAATATTTGGAAAAAGGCAAATTTTTAATGAACTGTAGAGCCCGTGGTATTGGGAGCACGACTATGTTGTGGTAATAAAATTCGTAGAGAATTTTATGCCCTTTTGAAGAGGAAGGAGATGGCAAAGCACTAGGAACACAAGAAACTGACATTCGTTTTAGGAAACTGCGAACAGTTCGAAATTTTGAAAGTTTTTTGACTGCAAGAAGGTTATCCAACTCCATATTCCAATCTTCCCAACCATATCAACGAGTTAAGAAAATTAAATCTTCTATTATTAGCTGAAATATGCAAAATGAAGTAGGTAGCTAATTATACCCATATGTAGAAGCCCTGCTACACCATTGAAACACAGTTAGCTTTTTCATAATTAAAAATACATTAACATTTACTAAGACTTGTTATCATCACTTCCGGATGCGTAATACTTGTAACAGTGTACTTCAATCTTGTCCGACTTCACATGGGTATATGAGCCACTTCCTACGTTTTGATGGGTCAAGTTCCTCGGTAGAACGTAAAAAACCAGTTGCAGATCTTACTTTTTTTATTCACTCGATGACTAGTTTCGGGCCGGGAACCATTTTCAAATCATCGCAACACAGTAAAAAGTGGTATTCCCGAAAATGCAAAAACCATATAAAAATGTGTAAACGAACCGTTACAGCGTCTACAGATTATAGCACCCTCGGTACTTGGTGCACAAAATAGTTGTAGTAGTCAAATTTGTAGAGAATTTTGCTGCCTTTTAAAAAGGAATTACTTGCCAAAGCACTAGGAGCAGAGGAAACAGATTTTTTTTAAAAACTGTAAAAAGTCTTAAATTTTCAAAGTTTTTAACTACAGAAAGTTTAGCCAACACAATTTTTTTGGGAAATACTTGGTTTTCCAATCTTTCCAATGGCAACCATAACAATGAGCTAAAAAACTAAAATCTTTTACCCCACCTTTTGCACGGTAACGGCTTTTTTCGGACTATTTGAGCGGGTTATGTGTGTTCCGCTGCACTCATCTGTTTGATGCACAGGGTTAAGAGTTCAATTTCTTTACTGGATTCAGCCTGCATTTCAGGTTGGATGTCTTTTAATCAAATGCAAAGGTAAGTGTTCGTTAACTGTCCTACAGATGTATTGTCAGTCAGATACAATTAATTATGCCAGATGCGATACCAGTTAGAAGAGAAACAAAAATCATATTTTAGACAATGAATTTTCAATGCACATGAGAAAATAATTCTTGATGAAAGGTTTACGAAACCTACGGTAATAATGTGATACCTACCAGATGCAGTATGGTACTAATATGAAAAAGAAAAATTGTAAAATCATGAAGGTATACTAGCTAAGGACTTAAGCCTCTTTTAAGTGGAACTAGTACGTTGTTTGTTGAGGGTGAGCAGAAGATTTCATTCTCTTGGAATAATTCAGGGACAGTACCAGTCCTGAAAGGAATTCGCTTAAAATACTGAAATGTATAGCTGAATACTACTGGAACGCTTGGGTTCCACGTCACGACTAATGTAACAGCTGCACAGATATTATAAATATAGGAAATTCCTCTCGATCTTTTATGACGTTCTTACGAAAGGTGGAGAGTGACGAGCATTCAGAGAGAACGCAGAGAATGGGGGTGAGGGGACCAGTTCTGGTTGCTGGGGCTCCCGCCACAGCTCTGAAGACCGCGATTCTGTCGTCTGCAGACGTTCGCGGGAAGGGAGCGACAAACGGCGCTACAACTGTTTTCAGCGATTGAGCCGACGCAGTCTTTCAGAGACGCGGGGGCGGCAGCAACAGCGACTGCGAGCGGACGCCAAAGAGGCTTAGGGCGGCGTGGCGCGGGTCTTTCATGTGTGCCGGCGAGCCCGGGGATTACAGCGTGTGAGCCAGCTCGCTGTACGAGACGGGAAAAAAAAAATTCTCCCGGCATCCAGAGGCTGACTACGCGCCAACGGCAGACTTAGAGGAGAACTCAGGTGAAAATATGAGGGGAGCGCGCGTGGCCGCTCTTCCCACGGCACTTTTCCGCCCCTTTCCTTTCGTTTGCTCCCTCTCCTCCGGTGCCTGGCCCGTCGGCGGTGCTTGCGCCTGGCTCCTCGCAACCCGCCGGACATCCGCGCCCTGCGGCTACCTAACGCAGGCGAACTAACTCTCTTCTCCGTGCTCAGTCGGGCAACAGGTAACGTGTAGGAAAGGCGGCAGCGGCAGCGGCCACATTACTTCCGCTTACGTGACTCTCAGACAAAGCAGTGTGTCCTGTAACAGAGCTCTGTGCTTGCTCTGCGAAAGCCGCGAGGCAAAAACCTGTAATGCAAAACGAAAACGATTTGAACGAAGAACTGTGTATGTAGTACATTCTGGACCTGCTTTATCCTGATTACTAGTCAAGGCAGGACACTCTGAAATCACTTTATAAACACCATGAACCATTTCTGGCTTTGCAAGTCCTGCTACAGCTCATGTATTTCGAAAAGTTAGGTTAGTGGTAGTTCCTTAAGTCGCAAGCTGTAGGAAGCGCTCCATGAGGCATGGATCACCAACAGGTGTCTAGAGATCTTACTAAATGTGGTTACTAGGGTGTCGAATAAGAAAGAGATTTAATAATGAGTGGACTACAAGCACAGGAAGACATTACATCGTTACCGAAATTTCATCAAGTTCGCGTGGTAAATCACATGGATAAATAAACGTGTACATGCTTAGAATTCGGATTATAAGTTCGCTCTTGGTGTTTGCTATTATAGTGGGTTAATATTGAGGCATCGGCTTGAGTCGTAATGGGACTCAAATCCGGAGATCGCATTTGTTGCTGATAATGTCTGTGCGACCTAAAAAATAAGAGTCCAGTTAGAGGTTTTGTTTTAAATTACATCTCATTAATTACAGGCAAACTTAAAATGAGAACAGGTTTACAGCTGAGTTTCACTATCCTTTCAGGTCGCACGTATCAGTTTGTGTGTCGTAATTCTGCCTTTCTGTCCGGGTATCACATTACTCGCGATATGGGTTTACTATTCCTCTCAAAATTACGTTAAAGTGAGTTCGGTTTGCCGTCGCAAAACTTTATAGTAATTTTTCTACATTTGTCAACCATCACTGTATGACTGTTACAAGCGCGTATCAGTCGATAAGAGTTCCTATAAAATTAAAGTTGAAGTCGATCTTTTCGTAATAATTTGAGGTTCTCACCTCTTCATAAACTTGACGTAATCAGAAACGTAAACTTACACCTAAGTGTAGTCACTACAAATTTACCCACGACTTTAATCCGCATGTCTGATATTAAAATGTTAGCGTGGTCGTGAAGTTATACCTCAGATATTCAAGTGAAAACTCTAAAACATCTTGCAGTTGATTTATAGCCATTTTCCAAGCATCTGACTAAGCTACTTGGCGACAACGATAAACTTCCGCAAGTTCAACGTGAAGTATATTCTTCAGCTTCTGAAGGAAGCTATTTCTCAGTATTACCAGAGGACACGTCCAAAGATCAAGGGGTACCATCTCTGTAAATTCCTAAAAATGCGTTATCTTGACAGTTTTTTGGGCGGAAGGAAAGGCAATAGAAAAATAATACTTGGAGTAGTTATTGAGTTCACATTTACATATGTTGCAAAAATTTTTTGGCGGGAAATATTACAAAATGGCAACACTGCAGCAATTCTCTGGAGGCATGGTGAATTTGAGGCATTATGCGGCTTGCACTAAAGCTATCGCAAATTTGAGTCTGGAAAAAAGAAAAAATCTATATGTTGAGAAATAACAGAAAACGTGAAGAAAATTTATAAACCTATAGCTCAGTCTGTAATCCATATCAAAACTTGATCACCGTCTTCCAGTTTGTTAGAACCGACTGCTTTCTAACTACTCTCAGCCTCATCTATTCTTTGGACACTTTGATGACACTGTTTCGATGCCGCGTTAGATTGGATGTTTCGCACCTTCTCTGCCCAAATACATTTTCTTACCACTCATCCTTTCTTGAAATAGGAAACTGTATACCATAAGATCACAAACAAACTATTAAAAGTCAATACTGCACACAAAATCCAGGCTCGAAGCTAAAGAATTGTCTTTTTCGTGCACGAACTGACGCCTGCTTGTTCCGAAACGTTTCTAACAATGCGCAGACTCTACAGGGTGTATCGAGTTGACGCACTAGGTCTTTTCGGGTCATCTGAGGCGCTAGAGGAGGATCTTGGAATTCCATAGAACAATTTTTTCAGGGAGTTTTACTTTTTGCTTCGTATTTTAAATGGCTCAAGTCACCTTTTGGGCCAAAAAAAAATGATTGTTTGAAAATTCTACAGTGATGTATTCGCTTATGTACTTTTAGTATAAAGAGGTTTGTCTTAGACAAACACTCATGCACTGCATGCGTTTAAGCAATCTGTGGAAACACTGAATCTGACTTAGACAGCAAAATCTCTGATCTTTGAATACCGAAGAATGTTTAACTGAAACATCATGTGAGAAGTGATCCGAAAATAGGGCTGCCGGCGGAAATGCAGTCGTAACCAGACTGCGACACAAGCACTTATCGAAAATGCTGAAGGAATTCGTAAACTAAGGCATTAACATGTGATATTACGAAGGTCGTGCACTGGCCGTTTTAGATGTTATTAAGGAGTTATGGTTTGATTCGATGCATACCCTCGTGGTCTGCTAGCAAACAAAGGAAGATTCAACGAAATAAGCAGACGGATACTGATCCTGGTTGCGAATGTGATCCAACTGATATAGCTTCAGATGCAGACTAGGCAGACTTTAGAGAAAAGATAAGTTTATTAAACATTTTTACAGTATTCACAAATCAACATTATCAGAGAAATGTGCTTACTTGATACTGAACTGGAGAAGGATTGAATAGCAAGTAAACTCAGGGATGGATTAAGTCCACGAGGATATTTCTGTCCATTTAAATGTGCGATTCACAACCTGTCAGGAAGAAAGCTAAGTTCTGTTTCAGTCGGAACATGCAGTGAGTGTAAAGGATTTACCTCGCCTATCCATGAATTCAAAAAACAAACAGGTGCTACAGGATCGTAGCAAAATACACTTATAAAGCGTTGGTTAAGCCAAAAGCATGTAGTGATCTCACCCGGAAAATTTTAGACAGCATGGCATGAGACGGCAGTCTAAACACAGCGGCAGCGTTCTCCCGCTTCGCGCCGTCGTACATAGCAAATGGAAACTCACAGTAACTCGCGTGATTGGCTGGTGCTAAGCAAAGAGTCTAATCCACGGAAGATGTACCACGCATGCAAGATGCAAACAGGTTATTTATTTTCCATTTTACTTTTAGTCCGTTATTGCACTAAGTTTACATGAACACGGCACGTAATATTTTAACCAAGCATTACAGTATTTAAGAGTGGAGGGCACGATCAACATAAAAAAGCCACTTCAAAAAATACCTGCGTCCTACCTCTGCCCATCTGACGCACAGAGATAGGTTCATCCGGAATACAAAACGCACATGCTACTGGTCTACTGTACTACGCTACATTACTACGTCACAAATTTTCTAATATATGATTCTGGATTACACTACACAGCACTACACTACTGCACTTGGTATCGCAAGCAAGCTAGATTTTTTTCATTTGTCTGAATAGTTAGCACCTGGTGAGCTGAGGATTCACAGCGGCTGTGCTACTGCCAACCAAGGTTTAGAGAATGGGAGATGGCTGTCAAGCTCTCAGGAAATCCTTCCTGGTCCTCGATTTTTCCGGAAGGTAGTTGTAGGTGGATGTTCTGCTGTGATGGTCTCGTTGTCACGATGTATTCGTTCTCTCTCAGCCAGGTCAGTTTGTAGTTCGTACGCTGATATTTTGGCTGTTACCGAGTTCAACTTGTACCAAAGCTCCTCACTCCTTGTTATGTTATAAATTGAAACACAAATTTCCTCTTTCACAAATATAATACCATATTAGTGGAAAATGCAAAAGGCTAATCTTACCACTCAGGCTACAATAATATTTTATATTTTATTTGTCCACTTTCAATTTTTTATAATATGTTTCATTCTTTTCTATAGCGTGTTACATAATTTTTAGGGAAGCGAACGGTCGCCAATTGACCGTATTGTTGTTTACTTAATAACGGCCTAGGTTTTGGCCTTTTATGCCATTCTCGATTGATTGAGTTAATGTCAATATATTGCAGGACTTGTTGTTAATGACATAAACTCAATCACTTGAACAGGGCATAAAAGCACGAAACCTACGTCGTAATTAAAAAAACAACAATACAGTCAAAGGGTGGTGCGTTCATTTAAAAATTATTGTATGACTGTTGCTCAGCGACATCAAAAACTGTTTATTTTTTAGGGACTTCAGCACACGTACAGCCGCCCCCCAAACTTCAAACCTTCTGCGGCGAGGGATTTCTTTCATTGCCTCTGACGCCACCTGTAAACATCTTCCGTATTGCACAACGGTCACCACTGTGCTGCCTGCTGCCGCTCAGCCGCCTTCCTGTTCGTGGAAAGGTAAGGCTATTCTCGTTTATTGGGTTCATACATTGAAGTTGCCTCGGTGCATCACTAGTCTATAGCTTTTTTGTCCGACGTGGTCTGTATCCGGGTTTTATTTTTTGTAGGTTCTGCTGTCCCCTTTATTTTAACTATGGACTATCGCTTTTAGCGAGCTATATATTTATAACTTGATGTGAATTATGAGCAGCGGCTCTAAGGCAGTTATGTATCCGCTATCAGTTTTCAAACAGAATCTCCGTAAGTACTTTTCAAGTAATGTAGGTTAATTCTTACAAAGAAGAAGACAGCAACCAGCCACTATTAATACTGCTATTTATTTAGGTAAATAGCGCCGTAACCGGTTTCGAACTGGCAAGTTCATCATCAGACGGCTGTTCACAGGATTTGCAAGATACACTTTACATAATCATCGGTTCTCGATTTTTATTCTTCCACTGTGGCGAAATATTCTTGGTGTGTTGGTGCCCTGCGGTATAAGTGCTACATATATTTTGGAATGTTTGAAAAATACAATCTTGCAACTTCACAACAAAATCGAGCGGAATTTTCGACGTAAGTACCATAACCACTTAACCTCACATATTTATTTACTCTGTATTTCATCGTTTGGAGGTTAGTTATGTTCATATAGGGCGCTTCTGACACTGTTTTCTACTGTAGGGCGCCAACACACCAAGAATATTTCGCCACAATGGAAGAATAAAAATCGAGAACTGACGATTATGTAAAGTGTCTCTTGCAAATCATGTGAACAGCCGTCCGATAATGAACTTGCTAGTTCGAAACCGTTTACGGCGTTATTTATCTAAATAAATAGCAGTATTAATAGTGGCTGGTTGCTGTCTTCTTCTTTGTAAGAATTAACCTACATTAATTGTACACAGCCACGGTCTCACTATGTCAGCTTTAGACAAAATATTACTTTTCAAGTATCGCTGTGTGATACTATTTTTCATTGGCTCTTCATTTCTTCAGACCATTGTTAAAATTTCTTCGTAAATTTACCTTCTTTATTAATTTCTATACAGACCAATTGACGATGGGTCTTCAGTTCACGCGAAACATATGACTTTGAATAAAAGTATTTTGCAGCCACTGTGTATCATATCATTCAAAATGTGGAATTCTGACTGCGTTTGCCCACAATTTAAATAACATGCGTTTCAGTATGCGTAGACCATAGACTCATTTCACGGACTCTCCTCCTCAACGAGACCACATGTCTCTCACATTAGTTCAACACTGTTGTTCCGCGCCGCGACAAAATCAAGACTATAACGTAGCCATCCAGATATACTATTTAATTATGCTGTTTAATTAAGAGATGTGACCGTGGATGCACCAGACCATCCAACGCCGTATTGTAACGAAATAGCTACAAGTACATACAGCAGAATATTATTTTTGAGTGCCTTTGCAGGATTTTTAAAACGGTAATTTTAAAGAGAAAATAAACGTTGACGATAACTGGAAAGTATGACGGACGTATTGTTAGTGGTGTTGTACAGGGTGGTCCATTGATCGTGACCGGGCCAAATATTTCACGAAATAATCGTCAAACGAAAAAACTACAAAGAACGAAACTCATCTAGCTTGAAGGGGGAAACCATGGTATAGTGCTTCGACAACCAATCCACCTGTCATGAAATATACGCTTCAATCGCACACAAGCTATGTGCCGGACATCCATCATGTTGTAAGTATATCGCCATTCTGTCATGCAGTGAAACATCTTGTAACAACATCGGTAGAACATTACGTAGGAAATCAGCATACATTGCACCATTTAGATTGCCATCGATAAAATGGGGGCCAATTATCCTTCCTCCCATAATGCCGCATCATACATTAACCCGCCAAGATCGCTAATGTTCCACTTGGCGCAGCCGTCGTGGATTTTCCGCTGCCAAATAGTGCATATTATGCCGGTTTACGTTACCGCTGTTGGTGAATGACGATTCGTCGCTGAATAGAACGCGTGCAAAAAATGTGTCACCGTCCTGTAATTTCTCTTGGGCCCAGTTGCAGAACTGTACACGACGTTCAAAGTCGTCTCCATGCAATTCCTGGTGCATAGAAATATGGCACGGGTGTAATCGATGTTGATGTAGCATTCTCAACACCGACGTTTTTGAGATTCCCGATTCTCGCGCAATTTGTCTGCTACTGATGTGCGGATTAGCCGCGACAGCAGCTAAAACACCTACTTGGGCATCATCATTTGTTGCAGGTCGTGGTTGACGTTTCGCATGTGGCTGAACACTTCCTGTTCCCTTAAATAACGTAACTATCCGGCGAACGGTCC